>NC_139963.1:29753249-30074749 GCF_963993115.1 Abramis brama
CATGTCGTTACACGGTAAACGAAAAGAGATCTACAAATACGAGGCGCCATGGACCGTCTATGCCATGAACTGGAGCGTCAGACCCGATAAGCGCTTTAGGCTGGCGCTCGGCAGCTTCGTTGAGGAATACAACAACAAGGTGAACCAAGAGATCCCAGATCGCTCTGCGTTAAGTTATATCTCTACTTTGTTCTGTGTTCTTATGGCTGCTGACATCCTATCATAGAGAAGTGTACTTGAACATGATGTATGGGTGCAGTTGAACGGGATTTAGTAACGTTAATCCCAGTAACAGAATGTTTGACATGGATGACTTCCATAGAGCACAAACGTATTCCTTGAGCATAAGTCATGAGTGTTTTGCCTGATTACTTTAAAATAACTAACCAAATTTGTATTTGTATCTGGTTTGTGAGTGCTGGTTTGACAGCTGTCAGAAACTCGTGCATCATGAATCCAGTAGATTCAATGTGATGTGGACATCAGCTGTGTGTTTTGTGATGTTCAGGTCCAGCTGGTGGGTCTTGAGGAGGAGAGCTCAGAGTTTGTATGCAGGAACACTTTCGATCATCCGTACCCCACCACCAAGATCATGTGGATCCCCGACACCAAGGGCGTCTATCCAGACCTGCTGGCCACCAGCGGAGACTATCTGCGCATATGGAGGGTACGCTATAGGAACCATGCAGACACTCTTCTGTTACACATAATCAGACTTTAGTAATGATTGACTGCACTTCAAGACAACATCTGATGAAAATGAATATTAATGCATGTCCCTGGTCTTACTGTGAACAACATTCATCAATGCACAACACATTGGAGTCCCACTTTATATTAAGTGGCTTTATCTACTATGTACTATCATGTAAATTAATCTTTTGATACAACACACTTATTGTGTACATACATTTTACATTGTACTTTTATTTTAAAAATACCTCCATTGTAATTACAGCTGTAATTAATTTGTTGACCATTGCCGTACAACTTAACTGACCCTTAAATCTACCCATACCACCAAACCTGTCTCTAACCTTACCCGTATCACACCTTAATAGCAGCAAAAGTGTTTTACAATACAACATGAACACAATAAGTACATTGTATCTAACAATTTTATTTTTTAACAAGTAGTTAAAGACGCCTAATATAAAGTGTGAACACAATTTTTTTTTTTTATGTACTTCATTATACATGCGGTTCCTCTGATACAACTTTACTTTTCCACTTACGTCACTTGTTCAGTAGGCAAATAGCTGTTTTTTGGTGAATATTGTTTCACTCTGAAATAATTCAAATTACAGAAGTTGCAAATTGCATTACACATTGACTTATATGACACTGAAATGTCTTCTGATTTAAAGATTGATTATTGAATTTAAAGTGAACATGAAATGATGTTCACAACCCATTTTACTTCTATGTTGTGGGGCTTGATTTGTCAGGACTTGATTGAATCCATCTGTAATTGATTTCTTGGTGAAATGTCTCATATTTCAAATAAATATGCACTGATGAATTGTTCACAATGAGACCAGGAATGTGTATCAAGAAAGTCAATTTTATTTTAATTTAACTTTCAATGATTAAAGACTCTCTAGCTTTAATACTGTGAAGCAGAACTGTAGTGACACTTAAATGAAGTGAACTGTCTGTATCTTGTTGTCAGGTGAATGACACAGAGACTCGTCTGGAGTGTCTCCTGAATAATAACAAGAACTCTGATTTCTGCGCACCTCTGACCTCTTTTGACTGGAATGAAGTGGACCCCAATCTTCTGGGTAAGAGAACATGTAGTCAGCCGGTGTGTTTGGCTGTGCTGTGATTAAATTGATAAAAAATAATTTCCATTTATAAATGTTCTCTTGGTAACTGACTAAAATAAGTTAAGTTGAAGTGCTAAAATTATTAAAACTATAAGCTAAATGGAAGTAATAATAAAAGTTAATAGAAAGCTAATAAAAATGACAAAAGCACATAAAATTACTATTAATAGGTACCATGATAGTATATGTTAGGTTGCCAGGTTTTTCCACAACCCTCCCCATTACATAGCTTGGGACTCGCACACACACACATTCACACCTACAGCCAATTTGGCATGTCCAGTCCACATAACCACAGGGAGAACATGCAAACTCCACTCTAAGGCTGCGCAATATATCAAAATATCGCAAATGTACATATTGTGATACGCATATCGCATTGGCTTGCAATAATTGGGGTCATGAACAAAAGACAAAGACACTCACTTCTCTTGACTGAATAACTTTTGTTTGTAGCTTTAATAAGAATCAGTGTACATAAATTCATACAGTGAATATTTTTACATTTGATTATTCAGTTTGTGTTGTTAAATAATCCTAATGTAGGCCTACCTGAAACCCTTATTATGCTAGACACTTATTATGTGTCTAATAAGTGTCTTATTATAGTAAGTGTCTCATAATAAGACACTTATTATGCTAGAGTAAAACACTGCTGTTCATTTTCAGAAGTTTAGATTTATTTTTACATTTATTCATTTAACAGACACTTTTATCCAAAGCAACTTACAAATGAGAACAATAGAAGCAGTTAAACTAACAATAGGGCAACAATATGCAAGTGCTATGACCCTTCCCATTTTTTTAAAGATAATAGATATAGAATAGAAGATAAAGTGTTAGTATTAATAGCTCAAGTGTTGCCAAAAAAGATGCGTCTTCAGCCGTTTCTTGAAAATGGCTACGGACTCAGCAGCTCTGTTGTAGGGATGCTGAAATGTGAAAGAATGTGAAAAATGTATGTTGGTTATATCATTTTAAATATAATTTAATAGCGAATATCGGCTCAGCCGGGTCTCGAACCGTGGATTCTTCTTGCTATGAGGCGACAGTGCTACCCAACTGCCAATAGTATATAAATAATACTAAATAACACTGTTGTTTGGGAGGATTTTTATTGTAATTTTTTATGTTTGCCTCTCAAAAGATTATCAGGTTGTCATCATCTATGTGTGTGTTTTCTGTTTTTTCAGGCACTTCTAGTATTGATACCACCTGCACGATCTGGGGTTTAGAGACAGGACAGGTTCTGGGAAGGGTCAACCTGGTGTCAGGCCATGTCAAAACACAGCTAATCGCTCACGACAAGGAGGTGAGTAAAAACTCGCCTTAGGACTTCAGATTCTCATTTTTTAACTGGCGGGCCATTTTCCATCACTCTACTTTTGTGTACTTTGTTGCTGTCTTTGTATAAATCAAGCATTTGTATTGACTTTAAGGTGTATGACATCGCATTCAGCCGCGCGGGTGGCGGTCGGGATATGTTTGCGTCTGTGGGTGCCGACGGATCCGTGCGCATGTTTGATCTGCGGCACCTGGAGCACAGCACCATCATCTATGAGGACCCTCAACACCACCCGCTGCTGCGCCTGTGCTGGAACAAACAGGACCCCAACTACTTGGCTACTATGGCCATGGATGGCATGGAGGTCTCTCTTTTAGTCCATTTTACTTTATTAGTACATTTGTCCTCATCTTTCCTCATGTCCCTCACTTTTTGCTGTTGTATTATTGTCAGGTGGTGATTCTGGACGTGCGTGTGCCGTGCACGCCAGTGGCTCGGCTCAATAATCATCGTGCCTGTGTGAACGGTATCGCATGGGCGCCACACTCCTCCTGCCACATATGTACAGCAGGTTAGAAACCAGCCCGTTCACATACACACATACTACTAGGGCTGGGTAAAAAAATATCGATTTCTCGATTTTAATCGATTCTCATTTTTACGAAACGATATCGATTCTTAAATCCCAAGAATCGACTAGTCATCCTGTTTTCAGTTGATGAATGAATGGAACATTGTTGCGCGCATCCCATCCAATAAATCGCAATAATCTTTGTGCTTTGTTATTATTGATATGAAACAAAGTCTCAGATTTCAAATTACGTCCATTTTCTTACGAAATTCAAAAACATAATTACCGTTTTGACGCTGTGGCGTGAGATCGCTCTGGCTCAGCTCAGCTCAAGAGAAGCAGCAGCGCTGAGCGCACATGACCTTTTCTTCCGCCTTAATAATACCAGTTACTGTGTGAAATAAACATGAATGAGCATCTGAAAGTGTGTTAAAAGATAGAGTACAACTTATCGAAGTCCGTATCATGTGACATGGAATCGCTCAATCAGTGTTTCAACCGTGGAAAGACGTTAGTAAACAATGCCATTTTTTTATTGTTTTATATATATATATATATATATATATATATATATATATATATATATATATATATATATATATATAAAACAATAAAAAAAATGGGGTCATTTAAAAAAAAAAATAATTCATGCGTTTATTCTTTTATTCAAGAATGCATTAATTTGATCAAAAATGTTTTTATTCATCAAAGGATCCTGATATTAAAATATTAAGCAGCTCAACTGTTTTCAGCATTGATAATAATAATAAATGTTTCTTCAGCATCAAATCATATCATAATGATTTCTGAAGGATCATGTGACACTGAAGACTGGAGTAATTATGCTGAAAATTCAGCTTTGACATCACAGGAATAAATGACATTTTAAAATATGTTCAAATACAAAACAGTAATTTTAAATTGTAATAATATTTCACAATATTACTGTTTTAACTGTATTTTTGATCAAACAAATGCAGACTTGGTAAGCATAAAAGACTTCTTTCAAAAACACTAAAACGTCTTACAAAACCAGTTTTTGAATGGTAGCGTGTGTATGTGTAAACAGTTTGCGTAAATAGTATATATACTATTTGGTACCAAATGTTCAAATAATAATAAAATACATTGTTTACAAGTGCAAAGCCTTTTTTTCATACTTTGTAATTCATGAATGGTCCGATAGGGGATGTGTCAGTTCTGTTATCCTTATTGTTGAGATGTTTTTGTTGCGTCAGTATAAAGGCCTGATCACACCAAGAACGATATAATATTAGTGTTCACACCAGCGGATGATATCGTTGTTTATTCTAAGCGTGCGCTGCAGTTTTGTCAGCTGCAACTTTAAATGCTGAAGCTCTTTAAAGCAGGGTGGATTCTGATTGGCTGTCAATATTTTTGTCATTCATCAGCTTGGCTAAATTTCTCTGAAAGTGATTCCATCGATATCTTTTCTCAATGCTGTTATAGTTCTGGTGTGGACTCTGCTATTCTTTTATATTTAGAATGATTTTTAGAACTAAATCGTGATAGTCATTGTCCTTGGTGTGAACAGCCTTAAGACTGTAGCAGCCGTGACAGTGCTGTTTCATTATAAGTCTTCTTTACCTGGCCCCCCTTTTCTTTTAAATCCCACTGTAGCGGACGATCACCAGGCTTTGATTTGGGACATCCAGCAGATGCCGCGGGCCATCGAGGACCCCATCCTGGCCTACACGGCCGAGGGAGAGATCAACAACGTACAGTGGGCCTCCACTCAGCCCGACTGGATCGCCATTTGCTACAACAACTGTCTGGAGATCCTGAGGGTGTAGAGCTGAAGCTTAAAGGGCCCCTGTGCTTCCTGTGGGGGGCATTGCTGGAAAAGGGTCTTTCATAAAGCAGAGACTTGTTTTCTAAAGTTCCTGAGGTCTAGAGGTTTCAAGCGGGAAACGATATTAACGGGCCTATGGGAACAACGGTCTGAACAATGTGTGTACAACTTTTGTCTGGAAGAATGAGACGGTGTGATTGAGCATCTGTGTTTCTGCACATTATATTGGTCTGTTTTCCTACCTGCTGTCCCAGAGTCCTCATGGGATTTTAAACACAACTGTAATTACTATGATTCTTGGCCATTTGTGTTGGGAGAGATACATGTTTATTCAGTTTGACCGGTAAAAATTTGCCAACATGAACATCCAAAACAACCCTTTTATTAAGATGTAATTACTTCAAAGATTGATACAGTTTTAAAGAGCCTCTGAACTTCAGATCCTGCTTTTCATTTCAGGAAGGTGCCATTTTATTTTATTTTTTGTAGCTTTGGAAACTGTTAAATACCGTAGTATGGGGAAAAATGCTTGACGTCACTGCAAAACATTCATAATAGTTCTTCAGACACACTCATAACTCACATAGCGGTTAGTTGCATTGTTGACGTCAGTGTTTGAGTGGAGGATGTCTTGAGCAAAATGTTATTTCATTTAAAGGTGCATTATTGCTCACTAATTGTGAGAAAGCTCCTGTTATATTTTTCCCATGTTAGTTTTCAAAATAAGTAAGTCCCCTTTCAGCATGCTTGTGCTTGAAGTGAAATATGTACTGTATACATATATAAATATTATGTACAAGGTAGGACAAACGTGTCACTTTTCAAGAATCATTTTGCATTGCGAGTCATTTGGTCTGTTCATGTTATGCATTGTTCTGTTGTTATGCAAATATGATGTAGTAGTAACGCCACTCTTCGGTCAAGACCGAAGTCAAAAGTGAGTTTGCAAGGCTGTGTGGGATCTTCATCCTCACCTCACACTCTTAGATGGAGTGCTTATATGTAAGTAGTTCTCTCTGTGTCCAGCCATAATGCTTTTCTATTAATAAACTCACTTAATAAACTCTTGTTCTTTCATAAAGCTTACAGTGGTAATTCAGTTGTAATGGCCAGACAACTAACATTTTGGTGCTCAATATATTGATTGTTGGTGGATATTACAGATTTGTTTTATTTGGTTAGATATTAAATCATGCATGCTCATTTTGATTTAATTTTCTTGATAAAAATTTCTATCATCTAATGCTCAGTTTATAAATACTAATAATAACACTTAAATGGATATCCATTTTTCATACTGTTCATTATGTTGTTATGCCTGAATTCACTTGTAGCACTTAAAAAACTTTTATTTAGATAAAATAGTAAATGTGTGCTGGATACATACATAAATATTATGTAATATTAGCCAGCTATCGCTTGTAACCAGTGTTATCTTTAAAACTAAAATTATTTAAAAAAAAATTGGTATTGGAATAAAACTAAAATAAGTTTAGGCTAAAGTACTAAAACTGAAACAAAAATAAAGCTAAATAAAAATATTACAAAAAAATAATAAGAAATGATACAAAATTACTAAAACACAAATTTAAATAAAGCCAATTCACAATATGAATAAATGCTATAATGGTATATTGCATAAAGTACTAAAACGCTGATTATAACTTGAAAATAATTATAAGCTTGACTATTTCAATATGAGTGCATCTCTAGTAAAAATGAAAATGAAGACAAAGAATATCGATAGCTTAAACCCAGTACAACATTAGTACTTCTTTATAAATAACATTTAATCTAAAAAATATGAATAATGACAGTTGTGTGCTTTTGGAAACCTTCACAGTCCAACAAAGGTTTCTAGTCATTTTACAAACATTCATCTGCTTACATTGCAGAGGTGAAATAAACTTTACTGATTTCATCTCAAAACGTGATTTACAAAAGCAGTCCTTCACTTTCCAATCAGAACGTCAAGAATTTGTGAGAAAATTCTCAGAGACACATCGCAAGTCTAAACACATCCACACACAGTCACACCACCCGTCAGCAGTTAAAATAACCACTTCAGTGACAGAAATATCATTTCATAACCCTGAATTCATGCCCATTTGGTTACTGAATCCAAATATACAAAGATTCATTTTGTGCCAGTCATTAAAGTCATTTGATGTAGTAATACAGTAGATTTGGGTTATACACACACACACACACACACACACACACACTATATATATATAATATACATATATATATATAATAGTTTAAAATGATAAAATCTATACATTGAAAAGAAAATCAAGCACATTTGCAATATCAGTATACACAAGCAATTCATAAAGCCCAGGTATATGTGTCATATTTGTCCTGGTTTCAGTGATGCTGCTGCCTCAGAGGATCTGCCTCGGAAAAACAGCTGACGCAAGAAGACAGGATGAAGTTTAGAACGTAAAGACAAATCTCAAACCAGACAAAAAATTTACAATTATTACATGATGGTGTCAAGTGATCATAATGTAGCATCTCTCTTTGACTCTTTGATCTTGTCTTTAATGCCAACTGTGCTTCTCTTCGTATTCGATAACAAAAAATGTTGAGAGGTGTTACCAAATACTCTCGCATCAGAGGAAAAAAATCCTGCTCTTAATGAGAAGGGATATGAGACAAAACACCTCAGAGATTCAGAGAAATCTACTTGTTCTCTACTGGACGCCCTTGTAACTAATGAGTAACATGAATGCATTTATTGCAGAAGTGCAATATTGAGCATATTAAAAAAAGGAAAACCATGAAAATGTGGTATATATGCGTCTTAGAACAGACAGTGGTCTGTTTTTTGGCCTCTAGCTTCCAGGTAAGACTGGATCAGACATGTGCCTCTGGATTTCTGGTGATCCCTCCAGTGTGCTTGGATTCTCCAGACTGTCCGGGAGCGATGGGAA
Organism: Abramis brama; assembly: GCF_963993115.1. Classification (NCBI taxonomy): domain Eukaryota; kingdom Metazoa; phylum Chordata; class Actinopteri; order Cypriniformes; family Leuciscidae; genus Abramis; species Abramis brama. The sequence goes on from NC_139963.1 coordinate 29,761,687, forward strand.
GCGCAGGCTTCTACACAGCAGTCCCGGGGGCTGTAGATGAGGCTCTCCTGTGGGCACAGCCAGCTCTGTCTCTGGGGACATGGACATGGTGTCATTGGAGGCAACTGTTAGGTGGATCCCACTGGACAAAGAGTCTGGAGACTTCTCTTTGAAGCTGTCCAAGTCAGGGCTCTGTGTAATGTGGAAAACAGGTTCGGTTCAATACAGTCGTGCAACATGCTCACTACAATGATTAAAGAGCTAACAACAGAGATCAGTCTATCTCACTACAGTCGCTATATTACCAAAGTCTGAAAGAGGATTGTCATATTTGGGGGGTCATCAAAAAACTTTTTCAAAAGAGGGTTAAGGAGCACCTCAATTTTTATATGAGCGATTCATTTCTTCCTCCTTTTACTGTTTCCTCCTGTGCTATACTGTTTCATTGCTCATTAATGATAACTGATTAATCTATGTAATATGTGATTTACAAACCCATATGTAAATATCACACCCTCCCTCTCTCAACCTACCTTGCCAGGCGATGTACTGTCAGTGATCTGTAAAGAGGGCATAGTGGTGTGCGTTGCTGTGGTGTACAGGCTGGCGGGGTGAGCGGGGTGGGCCAGCGGTTCTGGGGAAACTGCGCTGTAGGCGGGGGGCACAGGTGCTATCTGCCTCTGCAGCAACTGCAGGATCACATTTATATCCGCTGTCATCCTGGTCTCCAGTCTTTAGAGAGAGAGAGAGAGAGAGAGAGAGAGAGGTTTGAAGGCAAATGCAGACTTTGCATTTAAAGCTTGTTTTTTCTCTGGATGTCGGACCTGTTGAGTTGCGACTGCAGCAGCTCCAGGCGGGTTTGCAGTTGGTTCGGTCTGTCCTCAACACAGGGGCTGTGATGGTGGTAGCAGGCCTGCACTGCAGAGGAATGTCTCTGACTCTCTGAGTACTGACTGGCCCTGCGGTCGGGCAAATAGCTGTATAACCCCGACACATTCAGAGGAGCTGCTGTATGGATGAAGAATGACAGAATAATGGACAAGTTAAAGACAGAGAAGACCAAAATGATTAGAAAATGTTACAAATTTGCAGCTAAATACCAATTTGCATACTTCTACCAAGTACAATACATACATACTGCACTGGCTAAGGTAAAGGTGGCATGATTTTTTTTTCTAAATGTATTTGCATGTTCTAGATCGTATCCATGCATATTGACGATTCCCTTTTTTTGTTGACCTCATAGTTTTTAATAAAAATTCCCAAAAAAGATTTTTCTCATAAATTAATAGTACTATTGAAAATTGTTTAAAATAATGTTATATCAGTAGCCCAATAAGAGTAAAATCTGTTTTATTTTATTCGCTTCATAGGATCACATGATCAGATGATTTCCACCTGCTCTACGTGATTTAAGCTGGATTCGAAACTCGGTGCAACACAGGCTCAATAGAGGCTCATTGCTTCTACCTAACTTTTTATGTTATGTACATTATTTTCATTCGCAATTGAGCTTCAGCCTTTTAGCGGCACTCACCAGTCATTTTATTTCCGAACTACTGTGCATGAACATGCATGAACCAGCTTAATAAAATGTTGGCACTGTCACTTTTATCCATTCTGGAGAAAATCGAACGTTAATCAAACTTACTGGAAATTTCACTTTGAAACTGCCGCAAAATGTACAAGAAGCAACGTAATAACATTTTTACAAAAATGTCACCACAGGCACATATTTTTCATGATATTATGTTCAAGAAGCACCAATCCTTCTACCTGTGTACGGATGTGCCCCTCCCAGTGTTCCTCCCGTGGCAGAAGCTGTGCTGTTGCCCGAGGGCAGATGGCTGACTGCAGAAAGGGAGTATTCCTGCATCTCTGTCCCTGGTGAGTATATCTCCCTTCGGTCGGACACCAGGGGCTTCATGTCCTCCTCACTGGACAGGGAAACAGCACTGGCATTGCTGCATAACTCATCCCAGTGTGGGAGCGGTATCGCCCCCCGATGGTTCCCCACAGGGGAACAGGACTGGACTGGGTACGTGTCCATTCCATCTCGGTCCATCCCATCTGGGTGATGTAAGAGAGAAGAGAAAGATCAAAATAGTATAGTAATGCAGCAAAATAATTGTTGCGGCCCTCGTAGACTAGATAGGCACCATTACCAGGCCGATTTCGCTGTAGGTGGTTCCTCCGGTGTCTGGGCCGACGGTACCCACAGTCTGAGTCCTCGCTTGGGGTTTGATGCATGATTCTGTCTGCCTGATACACACAAGCTTCAGTAACTCACATAATTACAGAACACGTACAGAAACATGAATAAAGACTTGCTATCATCCAATGTATTGTGTGTTTGAGTGGCTTACATCTCGAAGGTTGAATGTGATTTCCAGGTTGCTCCAGAAGTTGTCTGAGAAATCGGGGTACATGTCCAACACTTCCAGCAGGTCGTCTCTCAGGATCTTGTGCAGATCACAGTACGTCAGAGCCCTCACGTCTGCACTTGATTTCCCTGGCCTGGCGTATAGACTGATGGGCTCCCCAAAAATATCATTCTTACCTACAGTGAAAACAGGACGAGAGGCAGGAGGCTGGAATAATTAGAAGAGAATAGAAATAGAGAAAGAAGAACAATCACAATTGGGTGCCAAATACTGTAGGTGTCACATCCACCAGCTCACTAGTCCATTGGCACCACTTCATGGACTACATTTCCCAGAATTCACTGCCCGGTCTCATCATCCCTGATTGTTCTCAGCTGTTTCTCATCACATTGTCAGTCCCTATATAAGCCTGGTTCATTCAGGGTATATTTACACGACAATGATGTGCTAAAAACGGAAAAGTTTTTTCTTTGTACAGATGACAGCTTTATAAAAACGATTCCCAGCCACACAAATCTGTGAAAATGCTGTATATATGCATGCCGGACAAGTAGTTGGCGATGTCACTTTTTAAAGAAAGACTACACGCACATATGCATTTTTCTCCCGAACGCACAAGCCTATAGACACAAATTACATAATCTATCTTTTTTTTGTCCAATTTTCTTTCTAAGGATGTTATCTTGATAATACTGTATTATTACTTTGTCTTCTGGGTAAATTTCATCTCCACAAAGCCAGAACCATTCACTGTAATCCCAATTTCAGAATGTTCTCCTCTGATATAAAGTCTCTTTTTACTTCCTTTAAGAAAATGCCACAAATGCTTTGAAAACATATATCATCCTTGAGTCTATTGTAAAGAACCTTTAATTTCTCATGATGACAAAATGTTATACTGTGTTGATTTGTGTAATTCTTATAAACTACTTGTGATGAATCATGATGTCCGTATGCCCCCCTTATTTCTTACTGTTAATATCTGTATCCTTTCATTTAAAAAAAAAAAAAAAAAAATGAACGGCCAAAATGCATAAAAAGTCTTCCGTTTTTAGTTAAAAGCGGTGTTGTGTAAACAGCCCCTAAGTCACTCTTGGCTAAGTCTTGTTTGTGTCACCACAGAATTTCGTGAGCGCTCTGTTTTTCATGTTTATGGTTTTGACTTTGACTTTTGACCTTTATTGGATTACGTCTTTGGATTGCCTTTTAATAAAATACTGCATTTGGATCCTTAACCTTGCGGATCCTCAACGTATTGTATGTTGGGACCCTACACTGCTGACACAATATAATTGTAATAGTATTTCACAATAGTAGTGTTTTACTGTATTTATGATCAAATAAACGTTTGATGAGCATAAGATACTTCTTTAAAACAAAATATGTAAACATAAGCAGATAAGATCCAGTTACACCAACTTTCTGTGCAAAACTGAAACAATAAATGTGGTTTACTAAAGTTGTTAAGGCAGCAATTAAACTTTATTTTTCAAGCTGAAGTGAGTTCAAATGAATGAAGAATGAAGTAAAAGATAAAGACAGAATTAGACAGAATTCCAACCTAAAATGGCCACCACCACATCCTCTCTGAGGATCTCTATGGAGCCGCGGGAGATGAAATATAGTGCGGTCAACACGTCTCCACTGTGCACCAGAGTGTCTCCAGGTGGGGCATGGGTGGTCTTAAAACGCATGGCCAGAGCCCGCAGACAACCCTTGCTCGCCCCCCGGAATGCCTTACAGTTCTGCAGCAGACTGCGGTTCAGATGCAGACAGATGTCAGCTTGCAGACACTCCGGAAAACCCTTTAACACCTGGGAGAAAAGCAATATTGAAGAAATTTCACATTTTTATTAAAACAATTAAAAAATAAATAAAATTCGCCCCCAGAAACTGACCAGGAGTTTAAAAAGTAGCATATCAAGTACAAAGCATAAAATTAAAACTTTTTTTCCTATGGAGGAGCTTTATAACATACAGTTGGGGGGCCTGGAAGCCTGTGGAGGGTGTATATAAGTGATTGTATGTACTGTAATGCTGCAGGTTGAATTGCAGGGCATGTGGGTTTAACTCACAGCGTTCATGTCGATGCCATTAGTATAGGACCAGGCGTGCTGGAAATATTCCTCTAGTCGTTGCCGAAGGCCTCCTGGGATCTGATGGAACCTGATGAACTCTTTCACTCGTAGCATCTGAGTGTGGTAGCGAGCTGTGCCTGAATACAACCTCTGAATTATAGCAGACACATTGCCAAAGATACTGGCATACATCAGGGCTGGAAAGGAAGAAGATCAAAGACTATCATCAGCAAAGAGAATGGTACAAACAATATTTTTATTTATTTATTTATATTATATACACACTACCGTTTCAAGTTTAGGGTAATTTTTGAATGAAATCTCTTATGCTCAACAAGGCATTTATTTGATCAAAATACAGTAAAAACATTTCTAATTATTAATGTTGAAAACAGTTGTGCAGCTTAATATTTTTGTGGAAACCCTTATTCATTTATTTCAGGATTCTTTGATGAATAGAAAGTCCAAAAGAACACTATTTATTTGAAATAGAAATATTTTGTGACTTTATAAATGTCTTCACTGTATTTTTTTAAGAATCAAATTAATGTGTCTCTGCTGAGTAAAAGTATAAAAAAAATTTTTTTAAAGTCTTACTGACCACAAACTTTTAAATGGTAGTGTATAATAATGTTTAAGATTTGAAGACTTAGTTTTCATGTCTAATATAGATAATGAGTGCACTTACAGCCAATGAGCATGACACAAATGGAGAAAATCTTCTCAGGGTTGGTGTTAGGAGAGACGTTTCCGAATCCCACACTGGTCAAACTACTGAAAGTGAAGTACAGTGCAGTTACATATTTGTCCTTGATGGAGGGGCCGGAGAAGGAGTCACTGTCATTGTAGCGCTTGCCAATCTGGTCGGCCAGGTTGTCCAGCCAGCCGATCTTCATGCCTCCGATACGGGCAGAGCTGGTGCGCTCCACATTGCCAATGGCGTACCAGATGCATGCCAGCCAGTGGGCGATGAGGGCGAAGGTGCACATGAGGAGGAAGAGAACTGCTGCGCCATACTCAGAGTAACGGTCCAGTTTCCTCGCTACTCGCACCAATCTCAGCAGCCGTGCAGTCTTTAGAAGGCCAATCAGAGTGGTGGTTTGAGGCTGGAAGGAGGAGTTTGAGAGGATTAGTGTGCATTTCATAACAATCACTCTTATTTTTTATTTGTCTGCATGGTTGTGGCGGAATGGTTTTTATGACCTTCTTTCTTCTATGGCACACATAAGTGGAATCTCTGAAGAAGTCCTAGCCACTTCTGTACATGTAATGAAAGGACCTGAAAGGACTTTTCAAAAAGCACCGTAAGACTACCAAAGACTTCTGAATTGATTGGATAACTTTATGTGAGGAACAAATCATTTTTCACAAATAACATTTTCTCCACTGAACTGTGAACTGCAGTGTTTTGCAGTCAGTGATTTGAACAAGTCATTCAGGCCAGATTTATGAACTGGATCAAACGATTCATTAAAAAAGATCCGACTCAAAAGAATGATTCATTCACATATTGGACATTACTACTACTCTCATGAACTCTTGACTAGGGCTGATATCAGGATTTGAGACCTAAATTTTGGTCTGTTCCTCATTCAAATCAATCATATGGCTTAAGTAGCCTTTTTATTAAGGGGGTGAGGAAATAATGAACGAATATCCCTTTGAGAGCTGCTAAGCACTTAAAAGATCGTCATTTTCAAGAACAATCTAGTCAATGTGAGTTTAAACATAAATCTAAAAACGCACAAATGCTTCCAGTGTGTTTATATGCAAATCCATACTTACATAAAAAAATTAATCACTATAATCAGACTCTGGTTTTCAAGAGCAAAAATGGCAGATTTCAAATGAAATACTTCTGGAAACCGTTACTGAAAGAAGTAAGCAATAAGTATGAATTATTAACATATGAACATATGAATTATTAAAATGGCTGCTGTTTCATCATTCTGTGAAGGTGACCTTCCTCAATATGGCAGAATCTACATGCGAATAAATCATTCAGCATACCAAACACAATCAAAATTATTACACTGCGATCAATATTCTAGATGATTCATTGCTTAGTCTGAGTGGTTCTTCTAAAGGTAGAATGCTTAACAATTGTACGTTCTGTTCTAGCTGTACATCTGAAATATCATATACCATATTATATACATATATTCATTTACCACCTAGTTAGCACATCACAATCCTCACCTCATCTGAACCTGATCTGAAAATGAGCAGGTCGAAGGGAACCGCAGCCACAATGTCTATGAGGAACCAGCCCTTGAAGTAATGCTGAGCGATGCGAACGGGATTGCTGACAACCTCGTCGTTGTGATTGACATAAGTGGTCCTGAAATTGATGAGGATGTCGATAATGAACATGACATCCACCACCAGGTCCACTACGTTGAGGGGGTTGCAGGTGTAGCCGCAGGTGCGCCTCCTCTCGTCCTCCTGCTCGTTGAGGAGAAAGGCAGCCGAGTAGGGCGTGAAGACGGCCGTGTAGAGCACCAAGAGTAGGATGATCCAGTCCCATACTGCTTTGAACGGGCTGTAGTGGAGGATTGTCCACTTGTGGATGCGTGGAGCTTGAAGCTTGTACTCGGGAAGCACATCTGCCCCGAGTGACAGTACCTGGGAAGAAAAGGAGAGATGTTCAGAGGATGTCATGGAGTATCTTTAATTGAAATTCCATTGATGCAAAGGGTCAAGGTTAGTATCGCCGACAGTTTTGCTGGCAGATTTCATAACTACAACATTCATAACTACTTTTTGTCAATTGAAATAAAGCTGAAATAAAATAAAGGTAACACTTTACAATTAGGTTCATTAGTTAACATTAGTTAACTACCTTAGTTATAACATGAACTAAGAATGAACAATACTTTTTCAGCATTTATTAAAGGGATAGTAGAAAGTATTAAAGCGATAGATAGACCAAAATAAAAATTAGCCCATGATTTACTTACCCTGAAGCCATCCTAGGTGTATATGACATTCTTCTTTCAGACGAATACAATCGTTGTTATATTAAAAAATGTCCTGGCTCTTCCAAGCTTTATAAAGAGAGTGAATGGCTGGAGAAAATTTGAAGACCAAAAAAGTGCATGCATCCATTATTAAAGTAATCCATATGGCTCCAGGGGGTTAATAAAGGCCTTCTGAAGTGAAGCCATGCATTTATGTAAGGAAAATACCCATATTTAAAACTTTATAATCTATAATCACTAGCTTCCGACAGACGGCCGTACGAATCGATTTACGGTGGAAGACTAACCCCTGACCCGACGCACAGCGTAATGGCGAACACGGAAACTCAGAGGAAAGAGCAAAACAAAACACCGGTCACGAATCGCAAGTCGACTTGCATAGTATGCGTATGGTCGTCTGTCGGAAGCTAGTTATTTTAGATTATAAAGTTATAAATATGGGCATTTTTCTTACAAAAACCCATGGCTTCGCTTCAGAAGAACTTTATTAACCCCCCGGAGCCGTGTGGAGTATTTTTTATCATGGATGGATGCACTTTTTTGGGCTTCAAATTTTCTTCAGCCATTCACTCCTATTATAAAGCTTGGTAGAGCCAAGACATTTTTTTATATAACTCCGACTGTATTCGTCTGAAAGAAGAATGTCATGTACACCTAGGATGGCTTCAGGGTGAGTAAATCATGGGCTAATTTTCATTTTTGGGTGAACTAACTCTTTAATCTTAGTTGATATTAATTTCAACATCTACTAATACGTTATTAAAATCAAAAGTTGTATTTGTTAACATTAGTTAATGCACTAAACCAGGGTTCACCAATCTCGGTCCTGGAGGGCCGCTGTCCTGCAGAGTTCAACCCCAATTAAACACACCTGAACCAGCTAATCAAGGTCTCACTAGGCATACTAGAAACTTTCAAACAGGTGTGTTGGAGCTGGTTGGAGCTAAACTCTCCAGGACCGAGATTGGTGAACCCTGCACTAAACTAACATGAACAAACAATGAATGACTGTATTTTTATTAACTAACATTGACAAAAATGTATTAATACTGTAACAAATGTATTGCTCATTGTTAGTTCATGTTAGTGTCAGGACTCTGGTTTGATCATCAGCCTTTCTGTTGTGTTTGAATGTGACTTGGTTGTCAGTTTCTCTCACTCTGCCATCACAGCTGCACCTCATTCTAATCAGTTCTCCTTACACACACACACCTGTCTCCCATTTTGCATTGATTTTCTCCACTACTTATGCTTCTCTCTTTGGGTGCTTTCACACTTGGTTCGATTGCCTGTTCCGAACCCGAGTTCGATTGCTTCCCCCCTCCCCCAGCCCCCGATGGACTGTGTTCACATTATATTATTTGTATCCGAACCGCGGTACGCTTGCGTCATCAAACTGCAGCTGGCGCGTACACGTGTTGCTTGGTAACCGCTATGAAAAAGCGTCAAAATGGATAGAATTGCTCGCTTCACATTTCTTCTTCTTTTTTTGAACCTTTGGTTTTGTTTTCAAAGAAAAGATACAGAAACACACTTGCGTCTGTCTGCCGCAAAAGTATTAAAACCGTTCCAAAGACAGCGGGATGTCCGCCGAAGACAATTTTTGTGGAGGCAAGCAGAAATCATCTCTCTGCTTGCAGTGCGTCAATCCCGCTTTTCGTCAAGGTAAGTGTATATAGACCCTTTTACAGTTGTTAAACACACGCACGCAGGCACGCACCACATTATATGTCATCAATAGCGGTTCACTTCCGCGATTTGGTACGATTGCGTTCATATCAACAGCGAACCGTACCCGAGTTCACATGAACCGTACCCCAGACCACCTTTTTAAGCGGACTCGAGTACGGTTCGCGGGTGCGCACCCGAGTTCGGAAAACAGCGTTCACATCATCCAAACGAACCGAACTCTGACGTCATTCGAACCCGGGTGCGCACCAAAAGTGCTAGTGTGAAAGCGCCCTTACTTTGCTTCTCTGGCAGTGTGTCTTGGTTATGGTCCGTTTCAATACGGTCTTAAAACAGTCTTGTTCTAGTCTTGCCCAGTTTACATGCATTGTCTGTTTATTTAATCTTGTTTTTTCCCTGTCTGATTTGACCAGTCCGTGTATTCAGTCCAGTTTCGGCTCACTCACCTGGTTTCGATTTTCTGCTCTTGTTTTGGACTATTGCCTTAGCTCTACCCTGGGGATGTGGTTCTCCCTCTAGTTTTGACTCCTACTGGGTTCCGTTTCTGCATATCTTCTCTCCCTTGGGATTGTTACCTCGCTGAACTGACTTTTGACTTTTCTCCTGCCTGCCCCTTGGATTTCGCCTCTGCCCTGCCCTTTGCTCGGTGGCTCGGCTGCAAATTATATTTGTGTTTTGTTTTTTCTTTGCATTCTGGACAATAAATTGAGTGAACTGCTAATCTGCTCTTGGGTCACTTTTTCATCCCATAACAGTTAGTTAATACATTAACAAATGTTAATTAATGAACCTTATTGTAAAGTGTTACCAAAATAAATGTAAATATTAGTTGAAAAACTTAAACTAAATAAAAATTAGAATGAACTGAAATGGGTTGAAGCACTAAAATGACAAACTGAAAATAAAATAGCAATAAAAAACTAATGAAAATGACAAAAGCATTAATTAGCATAACAAAATTGTTGGCGCTGATAGCCTCGTGGGCAAGTGCGCCGTTGTGCTTCGGGTGACCTCAGTTCGAGTCCCGGGTCGTGGACCTTTCCTGATTCTCTCTCTCTCTCTCTCTCTCTCTCTCTCTCTCTCTCTCTCTCTCTCTCTCTCTCTCTCTCTCTCTCTCTCTCTCTCTCTCTCTCTCTCTCTCTCTCTCTCTCTCTCTCTCTCTCTCTCTCTCTCTCTCTCTCACCTCACTTCCTGTCTACCTACTGTCTTATCCTAATAAAAGGCAAAAATGCCAAAAATAAATCTTTAATATATATAAGCATAACAAAATTACAAAAATGTAATTAAATTAAAACTAAAAACAAATCTTCATTGATATTAATAAAAAAACATAATAGCATATAAATAATACCTACTAATATAACACTAACTGTAACTCGATCTAAAATTAGCTGTGTATTCAGACATAAGGCAATATGAATTGTATATATTTCCTTATATTATAGTAATGCATATATAAGGAATGCATATATAGCTAATGCAATTATTCAAACAAACATGCCTACTACAAGTTGAAGTCTATGAGTGACAGTGTAAAATGTCAGAATATACCTCAATAGACCCAAACACACACACACACACACGAGGAGATACAATGGACACTAGATGATATCTTGCTCAAAGGCATTTAAAAAAAAACAGACATTTCACTTTGAACTGCTTTGAACTGTATTGTCAGATCTCATTTTAACCCAGAGCACGAAACATCTGCAGACATCTGCTCATCTTTCATGCTTTGTTCTTCAAGATATAAGCCTCCTCTTCCTCTTGACATGTGCCATTATTAAAAGGAAGGCCAGCAGCCATGTCCTACAGACAAGAACCAATTCTAAAGGGCACGGACTGAAGAAACGCGCCACAGGGGGTCTGTCTCTGAGCCGAGTGTATGTTAATCGACCACACACACACACACACACACACACACACACACACATACACACACACACACACTTAAAAAGTATGATCTAAGTAGTCTGTATGACTTGATCTGCCTCTGAAGTCACACAACAGCTTTGTGTGAGGAACAGAGCCATTTTAAATCAAACACGGCAACATGACACACCTTTTTTCACCTAGGCCTTTTTCATAGCAGCGCCTTGACAGGTATAAAAGCGAGGCTGTGAGGGTGTTTTCAAGCTGATCACTTATAATTTTCCACAGCTTATGTTGACTGGAGTTTTTTGTCTACTGAAATTTCTTGGAAAGATGTTTTTGCAGTGTTTCGTAAGCAGAACAATCCAAAAACACATTAAATAACAGTACAACCCACTGTAGAGATGTATGTCACTCACAGCCCCCATTAAAACAGCCCCTCAATTCCCATTAAAAATCAAAGATTGCGCTTCCGTGTATAAGGTCTTTGGCACAGATTTGACGTCATGACTTATGTCGAAAAGACACTTAAAAACCAATGAGGTTTGAAGTTATTGACATCCAAACTTCACTATTCACAGTCAACTATTTCACATTCTCTCGGACATTAATAGCTAAGGTTTGTATTGTGTTACTGAGAGGCTTTGCAATGTGGTCTGGATCAGTTCATCCATTCACATTCACGTCACGTCAGAACAGACTCCAGCTTCCAGTTACCTCCCTCGACTCTGATCAAAGATCAATCGCTGGCCATGGCTCTTAAAAACAAGGGTCCACAAGAGGATTTTCATAGAGATGCCATTTTGTTTTGTTTTTTCAGAAAACAATTCTTAAAAGAACCATTTCTTATTTTTGCAGTGTGAAGAATATTTTAATAATCTAAAGGACTTTTAGGTTCTTTTTCCACTATGAAGAACCTTTTGTGCAATAGAAAGTTCCATGGATGTTAAAGGTTCTTTATGAAACCATATATGCCAATAAAGAACCTTTCATTTTTAAGAAAGAGCAAGAAACTTCACTGTACATTGTATCTAATAGAGACAAAAATCCCCCAAATAAATAAAAAAATAACCAAAGTTAAGACATTATGCAACAAGCATTTTATTTTTATTTTTATGTCCAACACATTATGTCAACAAGTATGCAGCTGGGCTATATATGTAACAGCTGAACTGTTTCACACTGAGACCTATTTTCTGCCAGAGCTTTTCCCCAACAGAAAATCACTCCTTTAATACACCATTAGCAGCCCATGATTACTGCTTGCACAGACGACCATGGCAACCACTGGCTGCCATGGAAACTACAATCGGAGAACATCAGTTGAACGGAGAACATCAGTCATGTGGAAAAAGTTGGTCGATTTTTTGGGGAAAGTGTTCTTTTGAAAGAGTTCTAAACAGTTGTCATGGTATTGCAAATGCTACATTCAAGCATTGATAATAAAACCTCAAACCTAGTAGGCCTACTGCAATCTAATTTTACCTAGTACCTAGTACTAATTTTCTTGTTGAAATTAGTATGCATTGCAGGTTTCCTTTCTTTTTCTTTTACACAAATTTTAGAACACATGTCAACCTAATGCAAATCACAGCCTTATGCATTTTCACTGTCAAAGAAGAAATGAATGTGAAGAGGCATGTCTTTTTCTTATTTTCAGACGGTTTGAATCTAATTCAGGGCTTTTACTTTCCTTTAGCATTTAAGGGCTCAGAATTTCCTTTGTTTAAGCAGATGAATGGCTTCATTTAAGCAAATAATAGATTTATTGAACAGAGTTTTAATGTAATTTACCTGCCGCCACTTACTATCTATTTAAGCTGATGCAGCTTAATATGATAAATGTTTTAGTTCATTAGTCATATCACATGCCATTAAATGAGAAAGTACATCTGTAACGTTTGCAAAGTACACATCCATTCATAAAATCTTTCTGAATATAACATTTATGTGCATGCCACATAAACTGCAGTCTCTACTGACCGGTACGACAATGAGAGGCTCCTTGTCCATGTTGTCCAAGGTGTCAAGCTGACTCACAACATCCACTGCAAAACTGATTCTTCAGAAAGAGAAGAAACTCCACAGTCTCTACCTCCAAACAGACATGTCATCTTTACCACACACATACTGAACAAATACACCTGATCTAAAGAGAGAAAGAAAGACAGTAGTACTGGATAGATGGGACGATGGCAGCTTTCCTAATCCAAGGGAACAAAAAGATGGATTGCTGAACAAACAGGCTAAACTGCCTAAATGCACCAATTTACAGGGGAAAAAATCGACAGGAAAGGGTGTGGTGAGGGAGGGTGTGGAACATTTCCAACAGGTCTCAGGTCAAACCAAATGAGAACTAAAAAGGCTGAAAGAGTCTCACAAACTGATTAGTTGTTAAAGTACAGCATGGGGGGTTATTATTGCTTCAGTTTGGTAATGTAGAAAGATTTTTTTAGCTTAAATAAGATCAGTGCATCTGCAGGTGAATGGAGAAAAAAATGCTCAAAATCCTGAATGAAACTGAATGAAAACCACAATCTTAAAAATAAAGGTTCTTAATTGACATTGACAGTTCCATGAAGAACCTTTAACATTCATGGAACATTTCTGTTGCACAAAAGGTTATTTATACAGTAAGAAAAGGTTCTTCAGATAATTAAAATATTCTTCACACTAAGAAAAGAATGGTTATTTTAAGAATTGTTCACTGAAAGTTTTTTTGGGTTCTGTTGCATTGCGACTAAAACCACCCAATTTTTTTTTTTTTTTTTTAAGAGAGAAGTCCACAAAGTTCTGTCAAAATATATATTTATCTTTATCTTCATGGTGTAGTTTTCATTCAGTGTGCAAACAGCACCTGTCATTTATCTTGCATAAGTAATATGAAATATTTTGCGTTATTTTTCCAGAAATGTATTCCAGAAATCCTAAAATAAATATTGAAAATGAAAATGTAGCAATAGCAAGCTAATGTTTTCAGTCAGTATAGACCATCCCTTATGTACTGTAAACTGCTACTGTTCCTGCACAGTATCTATAGTTTAACTTACAGTATATCTGTAGTAAGACCAGAGTAAACACAGGTTTAAAAAACAACAACAACAACAAAAAACAGCTCCTCGTTAGGATGGTTGATCAACGTAACAACGATATCAAGCAACTATGGTATTTGGTTTGACAAATTGTAGCTTAAACAGCTTTTAAAGCAACTACTACTAGTTGTAATAAAAGTGAATCAGATCTATATAGAATAGATCTATAACTTTTCATCTAAATCACTACTGAATAAAATGACAAAGGAACGGTTGTGGCGAATGCCAAATTCTTTATGCTGTTGAAACTAAGGGTTCAAGTTCTAGCTCTTAAAAGGGGATGCACAGATTACAGCAATGCAGGTCTCTTACACAACAAGCAGATAGTCGAAGTCCATAGTAATCGATTGTCGAGTTCACGCGCGTGGATCATAGGTAACTAAATCTATGCGCGTGAACTCGACAATCGACTACTTTGGACTTCGACCGAAAACAGGATGTAAATACAGGTATGAGCGCTGGCTGAAAAAACATCATTTTTATTCATATCTTTCACATCTACTGCAGTCAGATTCACCCGTGTTCACTCTGAAGGAATCACTCACATTGACTGGGCACTTGTAATGACACATCAAGGATGTTAAGAGGCTAAAAGCAGGTTTAAAACTTGCCCCATTGAAGTCAACAGGGTGCAAATTTTAAAAAGAGGATAACACGCTGTAGGCAACACTGATTTTTGTTGTTGTTCTCTGTACTGACAGCACTCCAAATTTACAAAAAAATGAGCTCAATGTTAAAATTGACCGGAGTTCTCCTTTAAGTTATAGCAGCGTCTATTTACACTAAAGGCAAATAGTCAACCTTGTTGCCAAAGTTGATTTTCACTAACTCTGCCCACCAAAGATCAAATATTTTACTTTTAGTTCAAATAGCATTTTACTTTTATGTACTAAATAGCATCTATTAGTATCTGCACCTAGTGTAAATAGTGTATTTGTGATTTGCAAACAGTATCTATCACTATTTACAGAAAGTGTAAACAGCATCTACTTTTTTTACATTGTAAATAGACATTGCCTTGTTGTTCAGGAAGTCTCTTATCGTCTTATCGTTCAGGAAGTCTCTGAAGTTTTATCTGTCATCACACAGTACACATGTAAGTTTCTTGATTATGGTAGGGACTTTCCATATACTTATTTTTATACTGAGCTAATAATATTTCTAATTCTACCCCTGCACATCACATAAACCTTTCAAGATACATTAAGTCATTATTTTTCCTCATGGAGACCATTGCTAGGTACAGATTTTGCAATTAAAGAGCGTGTTTAAATGAACTTTTTAAGCCGATAATGCCAATGTTGTTTGTAGTTAGTTGTAGTTGTAGTTGTAGTAAACACATTAAACTGTTTTCACGGTTAGAAATGGCTTAAGAATAAACTGATCGGCACAGCTAGATTTTTGCCCAGTAAACCCTGATTTTGCCCGGCATGTACAGTAAACGCTTAACCTAAGTTATTTTGGCTTATTGAAGTCTGCATTTACAGGTATGTTATGTAACAGGAAGGCATCCTTACTGCAGATCAAACCAGAGTGTTTCACTGTAGGAGAGGAAGAAAATATATTGCACACTTTTTTGACCCAAAAAATTATAAAATGTGTTCCCATCTTATGCAGCCAAAGGAGAAATGGTACTGTTATCATTGAACTGAGTTATCATTGGTGCACATGTAAATATGCTCATTGTGTAGGCATCTGGTCTCCATACAATAGTCAAAATCTTTCCCACACACACACACACACACACACACAGTCTAATTGCTCCGTTTCATGTGGCAAAAAAAAGCCAGCAACCCTGAAAAGTGGTTATGAACAGCTCTCTCTCTCACACACACACTACAGCATAAGTTTTCAGTGAGGGTGAAGTATGCAGTCATCAAAACACAAATATGTCAATCCTCAATTTCAGGATCAATATAATGCAAATATGTTTGAGATTTAATACACTGTGCATATTTTATATATCTATTTTGTAACTATATCAACAGTTCCTCATCATGTGGAGTCACAGTCCTCTCTTATCAGTCTGCACATGTCAGTGGACACACAAACACGCTGTGTGAGCGCACATTCAAATCCATGTGGTGGTGAGATCCTAATGACAGAAGGTGCTCACATGCACATACACGAATTCACTGGAGCGAGATATCTGTGCTTATTGATATAATCTAACACTCTGTTTCATAATGATGGAACCAGGCAAATCCATTGCCACAGTCAGCACGCTGTCCACAGCCACAAACTTGGTGTGACACACACACAGACACTCAAAAGTAAAACATACACTCTGCAAAAAACATCACTAACAGCTTTACCTTGTACCTAAGGTCAATGTAACATTTCCATGATGTGTTTTTGGCACTATTTGTATTAACAAATCATTTCAAAAATTGCTCACAGCCTGAAGAAAATGTTTTAACACGCAACATTGCGCTTCAACATGCAAAACAAAAACATGATGAATGGAGAGAAGAAAGGAAAAACAAAGTAAAGCAAACTGAAAGAATGTGTTCACATGCAACCACAACAGACTAAACTAAAACAATGGGGAAGCAAAAAATAAAGATAAAACAATGACAACAAACAAAACAAACACCGTGAATGGCAATAAAAAACCTAAACATAAAAACTGGAAAAACAAACAAAAGTAAAATACGGAGATATACTACAAGTCACTACTACAAATAAAATTAACATATGGTGAACGGCACCAAGACAAAACAAAGAAATAAAGACAAACAAACTAAGGCAAAATAAAGGGCCACTGCTACAAATAAACTGAACATACGTCGAACGGCACGAAGACAAAACAAAGAAATAAAGACAAACAAATTATGAGGCAAAATAAAAGGACATGTCCTCAGGCAAAAACATGTCTCACAAGCCGCAAAAAGTCAACAGAGTCTGACACTGAAACAACACCAATAACAGTGATCTATGTGCGTGGCATCAGCTGTCAGTCAAATCCATCCAGGTCCTGACCTTTTTTTTTTTTTTTTTTTAAACCAGGTGTGGGAGGTTAAAATCAAGCAGAGTGAAAGAGAAACACAAAGCAGCGAAGGTAAGAAAAGAGAGTGGATGAGGAGGAGATGAATAAAGGTCAAGGCAAGTCTGGTACTTACAGGCTTAAGTTTCTGTTTCAAGCTCATGGTGGCATTCTCTGAGCAGTGCTGAGACAGACACACAGAGCACTGACACAGGGAAACACCGCCCTTCCACGCTCGCTCTCTTTTTCCTCACAAACACACACACACACACACACATACTGATAAAGGTGTGGAACGGACGACAGTCATCCTATTTGCATACAGATTAGTCTGCGTGGACACAATATGGATGTGATACATGCATTAAAAAAGATGTATTTCACACACACACTGTTTGCACTTATGTACACACATAACCTTTATTTTGTGCTCTGAAACCCTAAGTTTTTCACTTTCTTTTAATAGTTTTATTAATAAAACATGTTCTAGTGTAGTACAAGTAATAGTCATAAAATGAAATCTCAGTTTCAATGTAGAATTAGTAATTTTTGTAAAGATAGTGAATTGGTTGAGGGTGTGAATGATGTTCATGTATTGAATAGTGTCACTGTAACTACACTTCATATGCTTGGCACTGATATTCTGGGAGGCATAATGTCAATGCATTTGCCCTCTACAGCGGGACTGTGGCGTGCTTATGTCGTATACCTATTTACACTTACACTTATTATTAGAGCAATTATGCCGCATTGCTTCTTGATTTACTGGATTTATCTTAAGTAAAAGCAGGACAACTGGAACCTAATTTTTCTTGTCCTTCCAGATTTTTGTATACACTAGCATTTCAACGTTTGGGGTCAGTAAGAATTTTTATTTATTTTTTTAAGAAATTAACACTTTTCCTCAGCAAGGAAGCATTAAATTGATCAAAAGCGACAGTAAACAAGTTTTTTATTTCAAATAAATGCTCTTCTTTTGAACTTTCTATTCATCAAAGTATCCTACAAAAAGTATCACGGTTTCCACAAAAATATGAAGCAGCACAACTGTTATCAACATTGATAATAATTAGAAATGTTTCTTAAACACCAAATCAGCATTTTGCAATGATTTCTGAAGGATCATTTGACACTAAAGACTGGAGTAATGATGCTGAAAATTCAGCTTTGACATCAATAACATTTTAAAAAATATTTAAAAATAGAAAAATTATATTTTACTTTTGGATTGTATTTTTGATCAAATAAATGCAGCCATTGTGAGCATACTTTTGAGACTTCTTTCAAAAACCTAAAAAAAAAAAAACCTCTTACAGGAGGAGGAAGGAGAGAGAGAAGCAGGACCGAGAAAGGACCTTGAGCTAGGACTTGAACTTGGGTTGCCCAAAGCGCATCTGTGCCATATGTCAGATCTGCCCAATGGCTCCAACTGACTCCAGAGCTTGCATGACCTCTCTAATATTTCTAGTTTTTTTCTGTGATTGTAGGACCCCATGTACCAACAAAATTCATGATCATATTTGATTCAAAGGTTAATGCTCCTCACATGCGGACCAGTCTACTAAAAACAGTACAGCTGGTCACATAACTAGGTACGTCATGTTGTATAGACAAATCAATAGCAACAAAGATCAATGCAGATGATCATTTCCCTTCTTGCTCAGTGTCAAATCGAAGTCCAATTATCAAGCCAGAAATGGCCTGTTCTACCTCAGGACGTAATGCAAACACAAACTGCACATAGGCCTTAATACTATAATATCAAGCTGATGCTCACCGGGTCAATGAAAAGCTTCACACAAGTTATTTACATTAGCATCTTCAGAGTGGCTTAGTGAACATGCTAAATAATGGATTAAAAGAAAGCCAAAATGCAAAAAAGGTTCATGTCAGGGTTAGGTTTAGGGGTAGGGGATAGAAATGAGCTAAACATACAAACAATGAAAGTGTGCTAAAAAAAACTTGACTTGTGTGAATATTAGAAGAAAAGAGAAAAAGAGTGAAGAGAAAGAGATAGAAAGAGAGAATGAGAGAGTAGGTAGGAGGGCCAGAGAAAGAGAGCGTGTTTGCATGCACACTTTTGACAGATGTGTGTGCGGGTAGAGAAACAGACAGTCAGTGTATCTTTGGCCCCTGCTGTCACTGCCCTCTACATCCATTAGCCCTAGAAGCCAAGGTCACCAGCAGAGAGCAACCACGCACACACACACACACACACACACAGTCATCTACACACGGGTCATGCTCACGCAAATTAAAATGCCCTTAATACTTTCAAATATCTGTTTTTCTGTCCATACTATGGAAGCCAATAGTCACCAAAACTGTTTGGTCAAGAACTGAAGAAAAAAGTAGCTTGGAATGACATGAGGGTGAGTAAATGATGGCAGAATTGTCCATTTTTAATAGAACCATCCCTTTAAATAATAGTCTGTGAACTTACTCAAATATATCAAGATAGTTATGAGGAGGCTTAATGAATGTTGGAATGTGTCATATGCTGCATTAAAAACTAATACAGACACACACACACACACACACACACACACGCACAGGCTTTATGATTGGAATGTGCAAGCTGGCAGTAGATTTGTCAGCATGATTGATTTTTCCACTGGTAGGACAACACACAGTCTCCCCACGTGTGTCCATGGAGAGAGACGTCACCAATACAATCTCTTTCTCTCTGTCATTTTCACTGTCTTTCTTTGATTCTTCTACATTCTCGGCTGTACTGAACCCCTCTTTTTAGTACTTCACACACTTTATCTCTAAGCTTTGAAGACAATCTTTCAAGTTTTTATATAAACCATGGCACGAGGAGCCTGCACAATCTTTGCAGTCATTATGTGAAACATAATGTTCAGTAACTTGAACACACGAGCATGCATTCCAGTAAACCCGGTACACAGCAATAATCACACATAAAACACAGGGTTAGGAAAAGTGTGTCAGTGTGTGTCCGTTCCCTACATAACAGCCCAATAAGCACTGCCCACATCAGCACAGGACTCAGTGGTCCCCTGTAAATAGGTCACTAACTGCTTGTGTGGAGATGTTACAAAATAGTAAATCATGTAGATGATGTCATCAACCTTTTCATTGGCTGATGAGGATGAGTGAAAGCTTTTGTGATGTCAACTAGTGCAACTTTTGCAGTTTTGGTGTGTATACATCTTATTAAATGGAACTTAAATCTGTAAGGCCCATGAAACCATCAAATGTCAAGACTTTTTAAACCTTCAGATAAGGTTTTGTCAAGCTTTCATCGGTTTGTCTTAACAGACTTTCTTTTTCTAGTTCAAAATGACTTCACTCAATTTAGTCATTAACATGTTACATTGCTGTTACATTAAATTCTTTGAATTTTTATTCAATGAACTCTACATAGACACAATTAAAAAACAGAGTAGAATTCTGATTGCAAGATCGATTAAGAGATCTAGAGGCTTATATTTAATACATTTATGTATACAAATTTTTACTCATTAATTAATGATTTACATTAGTATGCTGATGACACTGTTATTTACACCACTAATTCTGATTTTTTACAAATTCATGATTTTAATTTGGTTAAAAAATGGTTTCATAACAATATGCTTATATTGAATAAGAGGAAATCTTGATGTATGATGTTTGGGACACACCGTTGTCATTCCTATCCTTCTGATTTGAATATTATTTTTGATGATGGCATTTCTCTTGCTAATGTTGATTCATTTAAATATCTTGGCCTTTGGATTGATCCTGAACTTACTTTTAAGCCCCATATTGATTATATTGTTAATAGAACATATTATTGTTTCCGTTTACTTTATCGCTCAATCAATTGTTTTACATTTCAAGTCAGGAAAATAATCGTTTCTCAGTTAATATTACCTCTTATTGATTATGCCGATATTGTTTATCAAAATACCCATGATATTCATCTTAAGCCTCTTAATGATGTTTACAATTCTTTGTGCAGATTTGTGTTAAGGTGTCCATTTCATACTCATCATTGTCATATGTATGAATTGCTTAATTGGTTGCATCCTAAATCTAAAAGACAATTCCATTGGCTTCTGTTTATTTTTAAATGTGTTTATTTTGTTTGTCCTTTTTATTTGAAACAATTTTTGATTCCAGATAGTTCTTCTTATTCTTATTCACCTAAAACTTTTGCAGTATAAAGCCCCTTTTGACTGGAATAATCTAACTGTTTCTCTGAGATCTACTACCTCCCTTAATCGCTTTAGGCTATCTTTATTTTCTTATCTTAAAATAACTTGTTCATGTTTTTTTTGAGAATTCGAGGATTTTCAGTTATTAACTGGTCTTATGTTGATGTTACTGATGTATGATATTGAGTTTTTGTATTTCATCTGTGGTTTGTGGGTGTGGGGGACAGGTCGAGCATTTCTTTTGTATTTTTGTAAGGTTGTTGGGTACTATACGGTTATCCGGACCACATGTGATGACCTACCCCAACCCCGCCCCTAAACCTACCCGTCACTGGGGTTACGACCAACCAAGAGCGGTTGTGGTCACATGTGGTCAGGTGTGGTCCGGATAACCATATAGTACCGGTTGTTGTGTTTTGTGTTATATTATTCTGTTTGTGTTTCTAGGACCCCCTTGAAAATGAGATGTTACATCTCAATGGGCTACTCTTAATAAATTCAAATTCAAATTCAAATTCAAACTATCATTCAAATGAATGGGTTCGGTAAGTTTTAAAAAAAAATGTAATGTATTATTTTATTCCTCAGGGATGCATTAAATTTACCAAAAGAGATTGTAAAGAATTGTTCATTGTTACAAAATATTCCTATTTCAAACAAATGCTGTTCCTTTGAACATTCTATTTATCAAAGAATCCTGAAAAAAAATACCAGGTTTATACAAAAATATTAAGAACAACTGTATTCATTATTTCAAGTAATGCCTCTAGAGCAGAAAATCATATTAGAATGATTTGTGAAGGATCATGTGACACTTGAAGACTGGCGTAATGATGCTGAAAATTCAGCTTTGCCAAATAAGGAATACATTTAAAACATATTCAAGTAGACAACTGTTACTCTAAATTGTAATAAAATTTCACAATATTACTGCATGTTTTACTGTATTGTTGATCAAATTAATTCAGCCAAAAGAGCATAAGAGACTTTAAAAAACTGTATAAAATCTTACTGACTGCAAACTTTCGAACAGTGGTGTATGTATGTATCATATTATAACACAGGATAACTGCAATTAATTTGATTATTGGTATATTGCACACACAATTTTGTTAGAATATAAATTATTCTAATTGTAACATGATTGACAGCCCTAATTTTCACGTTACTGAGGTTTCTACAATCAATAAATAAATCAAATGGCAAAATCAATAGGCCTCACTAAGGAAACAGAAACTAAAGGAACAAATGACTGAATCAGACAATACATTTGCATGAAAATGTGTATGAAATACGTTGCTGTGCTGTCAAGTACTTTTTAATATTACCTGTGTGACTTGAGTGACCTTTTCTGAGACGTTCTGTGTGCGGTCTTTAATCTTGCTGGGTGCTATGATCTCGATCTCAGTGGGGGAAGGTGGTCTGAGGCGGTCCGAGCCGAAAGATATCGTCACCTGAGGGATGTGGCCAATGGCACGGTGCCGCATCAAATCAGAGTCTGAGGTGGAGTTTAAGTTACTGGGCTTCAGATCTGAGAAAGAAATATCACCCTCTGATCAGTTTTCATCACAGTAGTCAAAAACAATACAAAAAAAACATCACAGGGTTTTTGATTAAAACAATGTCATGCCACGTGACTTGTACTACCATCCTGTATGCATCTGCCAATTGCATTGCCGGTTATGTCACTGTTTGAGAATGCAATAATGAAAATGATACCTATGAGTCTTATGGACACCTATACAGAGACAGAATAAAAACTTTAGAGCTCGCACACACACACATGCAGAGCGCCAGACGCATCAGGGGTGGCTGAGGGTAATCACAGTCGCACAAAAGCATTGATTAGGACTACAGCTACAGAAATAGGTCTGTCAGGCCGCCACATGTGCCCATCTCAGCAGGGAATCAACTAGTCTTATTCTGGACTTCCAGAGACTTAAATGGTACAATTTAACATATTCGAATGGGCCGCTTTGTTATGCTCATTATGCTTTGTGCTGCTTTTTGGAGTTGTTCCATAAAGTCCATTAGAAAACCATTCAAGCTCATTTTTATCAAAAGCTACTTCTATTTTAAGCTTATTGGTTTTGATCAGACTTATTATGTAGTCAAGAATACATTCAAATATAATGCTTAATTTCCATCAAAAGCATATCCTGTACTCTGTCAATGGTTTACCTGTTTAATGCTAATGGAAGAGTTTAATCGCATCTAAGAGACGAAAGAGCTGTTCAAACAAGGCCACATGCAGCAATAGGCTGACTGACAAGCCCTGCTCATGTCTGACATGAATTATCAGACATATGACATATGATTTAAAAAAGGAAGTTACACTGCCCAGCAAGTCAACGTCTGAAAGAAAAAGAAAAGAACCAAACTTCTCTCACAATTCTTTTGTCATAAACACTATTTAAAGCCAGTGAAACTGCAGTCTAAGGATAAAGACAATAATGTTTACGACTTTGCCGTTTTCTCCACTGTAAAAGCCTGTTATAGGAAACAGCTTCACGTTGGTAAACATACTGACACAGTGGCTTCGGAGGACTAAATATTTTGCACCCTATCGGAAAGTTTATTATGGAAGCTGGTTTCCATCACTGAGGAATTTATTTGAAATATAAATATTTTGTAACATTATAAATGTCTTCAATGTCACTTTTGATCAATATAATGCATTCTTGCTGAAAAAAAAACCCTAACTTTTTAACAATACTGTATAAAAAAGTGGATTAATGTCCTAAACATTTTTCTGAGACTTTACTTGTAATAAACATCTTCTGCCTAAAAAAAAAAAGATTCAAACAATATTTTATATTAAGCCCTTACTTAATAGATTTCTATTAGAGAAAATGTGTTTTTTGTTTTTATCATAGCATCATCCTTTTGCTTGTGGACAAACTAAGAGAACATTTTGTTGGATTCTGTGTTTGTTCCTTTTGATGGATTTTTTTCTTTCACAATTCAATTTTTTTGTGAATTATGGTGAATAATGTTTATCAAATGAAACTGGGTTCTCCTTGGTCGTTTTTAGTACAAGTGAGTGAGTTTTAGAGACATCCATGAGAATATATAATAATGACTATTACTTGGTAAGCACAAAATGATTAACTGTGATATGAGATGTTATCTTTATTTGTTCAATCAACTGGAAAACCACACAGAGACAGGATGCCTTGATGTCTTTCCACCTTCAAATACTGTCTGATGAGGTAGAAATAATAATAATAAAGTTTCGCACACAGTAATGTTTCTGACAGTACTAAGAACTAGATGATTGCAAACACAAACACTCATACCGCTCCACTGGTCCCTCATGCCGTCGATGTCATGCAGTGAGGATGCCCGACGTAGGCTGCATACGCTCTCTCTGGAGTGGCTGTGTTTGAGAGGGGGTCCGCCGGGCTCTAGCCGGTCCGAGGGCCGTGAGAGTGGGGATGAGAGGCCACATGAGGAGGGGGTCTGCTGAATCAAGGCCTGGGTCTCTGAATTTAAGCAGCTGCCTGTAGACATCTGGAGTTCTTTCAGGGCCACCTCCTCATGAGAGGGCTGCAGGACACACGGAAGGGAGCTGTAGATCACATGTCTGTGTGAATATGAACTTGTGTATTGTATGTGCACGGATGTACCTGTAGGTAGTCCACCACCACTCCTTCAAAGTGGTCCTGAGGGAGGGACGGCTGCCGTTTGACACGGAGAGAGGGCATTCTAAGCATCATCTTGCGTCTCTGACCTGATACAGAAACACAAGATTAAATAATCAAAGAGGAAGATATTTTTGCTCAAAGCTCAGAGGACATGACTGGTGAGAAACGAGTTCTAGTCTTTCTGGTTCTGAAGTCGGGTAGGTCCTTTTAGTAACGTCTGACGGGCACAGCGTGTGATAATGATGAGATCTCTTTTAAAACCTGTGAAGCAGAAGAAGAACCCATTTTCTCTCATTTAAATACATTGCTGTCTAGGAGAAACTAGATATTAAGATATTAAAGAGATTTCTTGTGATTTTTATATAAGGCATGGAACTGAGGAAATTTGTTAGATAACTAAATATCATATAATAATAATAATAATGTTTAAAAACATCATACATTATATACTATAACTTTAAATATTTGTTTCATTAATGATAACAATAATACAAATATTTAAAATAATAATAATATTAATAACATTATTTTGATTTTATTTGTCAACATAATATAATTAAATATAATGATAAAACTTAAAGCAATTTCATTTATGTCAACTAAATATCTCATAGTGTCTAATATAAAAGGTAAATGCAACACTGAACAGAAATGATGGGGCATTCATACACACACACTCATGAACACTGACACCAAAATCCGACACCAACTTTATCAAATGCTGCCTCTGGCTACACCTACACACCAACCGTCACACCAAGCACAGCAGTCAATGTGTTTTCCTTATAAGGCTGTTACAGAAAGGGCCAGGATCTCAGTACACACAGAGAAAGGGGGGGACACGCACCTGCCTGTAGCCAGCTGTGTGCCATCCGCTGTTTGATGCCACCTTTTTTCATAGATGGGTCTAAAAGCTCCTGGAAGTTTAGGATGAACATGATTACGACTCCTTCCTCATTCTTTACTGGAACGACATCAACTAAACATGGCCTACACGCCCCTGAAAGGCAGAGAGAGAGAGAGAGACAGGAGAGAAAGAGAATTAATGTAGTTAACAGGGATGTCAGTTAGCAGAGATGTTTGAGTACAAAATACAGCAGAAATTTAGTTTAGTTTTTATGAAGAGCTGTTATAAATACCAGTGTGAGGGCTGTGAGTAGTCCAAACACACTCACACTTACACAAACACACAATAAGACACCCACACACAGGTGCTGCCGTTCAGGGGGTCTGACTTTGAGTAAACATAAATCTAAGAAAACAAATAGGGGAGACCGTGGAGTGCTGTAACACATTCTTTCAGTGTTTGTGTCATTTTTTCACTATGTCTTAAAACATAAGATATAATGTTCGCATATTTATTGACTATGAATTAAAATGTTTAAAATGAAATAAGGGGGGAGTTATTTCACATTTCATTAAACATTTTAATTCAAAACAGCAAATAAAATTAAAAAGGGAATACATAAAGCATAAGCTAACAACTCTAAAACTAGTTTGTGACGAATGTGACCTGTGCTGGCAAAATGAGTCAGAATGAGCAAATTTTCAAAATTAGTTCTTGTTATTTTCACATTCTCCATTAAAAAAGCTTCAAGATGATGTACGATGGAATCGAACAAGGAATTAATGAGCTAGTTTGAAGTCAACAAAGGCAATTTTGAGAAAAATCTAGTTACAATTTTCTGAAAGTTCCAAAACAACCATACCTTAAAATCCATGGTAATAACACCAAATTTGGCACACACCAAGTCAAAACCTATATCTATATGTTCAACTTTATTGAAAATATTTATATAAAGAATATTTAACATTGTTACCTAACTGATTTTTCAGCTTAGCAGTCAGTTTGAGTCACTGGTTAGGGGCTACCCATGTAGCAAAATTATGCAACAAAATATCAATAATAACAATAAATAACAAATTGCAAAGCTTATTGCGACTGGTTAGCAACAAGCTGGTTTTGTTTACATCAGCATGGGTTTGAAAATCCGATTTCATTGGTTCAGACTCATGCCATCGAGAATTTGCTATGAATATTCACAAAGTTGGAATGCTGCGCTTCACAACAATACCAAACTTGTGTTGAGCGCCAGTCGCCGAGAAGCGAGCAGGGAAAACTGCATTTTTTGGGAGATACCCTTGGGAGATATCATTACGAAGCATGGCATTAGTTTTCACTGTTATGCTGATGATACTCAGCTCTATATTTCTTTGCACCCTGATGAAACATAAAAATTCACAAAATTAACGGATTCTGAAAAAACAGAGGATTTAATTACTGGACCAAAAACCTCTGCATGTAATAACCTAGAATACTGTCTAACACTTGACGGCTGTTCTGTCAAGTTGTCATTGTCAGTTAGGAACCTGGGTGTGCTCTATGATACCAATCTTTCATTTGAAAGCTACATTTCTAGTATCTGTCAAACCACATTCTTACATCTTAAAAAATATATCTAAATTACAACATATGCTCTCAATGTCAAATGCAGAAAAGTTAATTCATGCATTCATGACCTCAAGGTTGCCCTGAATTCCAGCTGGTCCATAACGCAGAAGCTAGAGTTCTTACTAGAACCAGGACGTATGACCATATTAGCCCGGTTCTGTCAACACTGGATTGGCTGCCTATTAAATATTGCATTGCATACATTTTATAATCTTGCTGATTAGTTATAAAGCCCTGAATGGTTTATATTCTAGGTCTTATAACACTAACACATAATGCACTATCACACTTCTATAATTCAAATGCTAAAGGATTATTAGGCTGCATAAATTAGGTCAACCAGAACCAGGGACACTTCTCATAACATCTGATGTACTTGCCATAATGGCATCTACGTTTATATTATTCTTCCTGTTTCAACCTTATCCCGAAGTTACTGTAGTCAGCCGGATCTGGTCTTTTTTCAGATGGCATACCTGCACATAGATGAGCTGAATGTCTTCAGAGACCACAACACAAAGAATTAGAGAAAGGCCACCTATGAAGACCATCTGCACAGATCCTCAGCAAAGACTACAAGAACCAGACATGTCTGAATGCCAGCATGATGTATCCCTAATCTTCAAGTAGAAGGAGCCGGATGAAATATCCTGACTGATATCAATTCTCAATATGACTTGTGATGCAACCTGGAATCATAATCTCACCATGCTTTTTCATTCGGCCAGTGGATAACTGGTCCCTCGATTGAGCCTGGGTTCTCCCAAGGTTTTTTTCTCCATTCTGTCACCTGATGGAGTTCGGGTTCCTTGCCACTGTCGTCTCTGGCTTGCTTAATTGGGGACACTTAATATTCAGCAATATTATTGATTTGACTGCACTGATACTGAGCTGGATGATGACATCAATGTTTTCTCCAGAGCTGCTTTATAGCTGAATTGAACTTGTTTCATAATTGATGAACTTTACACAGTTATTGAACAAAACTGAATCAACACTGAACTGATTTCAACAGAATAATGACCATTTACGAGCTACTTTACAGCAGAATTGAAGTCTGTTTACATCATTGAATCATTATTTTCCTGTTTATCACTGTAAAGCTGCTTTGAAACAATCTGTTTTGTATAAAGTTCTATATAAATAAAGGTGACTTGACTTAAAATAGAAAACAGTTATTTTACAATCAAATAAATACAGCCTTGGTGGGCATCAGAGACTTCTTTCAAAAATATTACTGACCCCAAACTTTTAAACAGTAATGTAGATTAAAAAAACTTGTGTGGATGTTTTATCTCAAATTAAAGACAATCTGCTAATTCAGATGACACCAGTTCTGTCCTTTAACATCCACATCCAGTTCATGTATATCATGTATAAGTGATTTCACCCCTGGGGATCATTTCTAATTGGTGAAACACCCTGGTCTCCAAAACTCTCAGACAAACACACAGATGCACTGAGAACATTTAGAGGTCACTTATGTTTTGGTTATGAGGCTTTCAGAGAAATCAAAGCTTCATGAGTTGTACTTTTAACCCAGACATGACGAAGAACAGCAAAGTAATAAAGGAGATAAACGAGAGTGAAAAAAGGTATGAGAACACAGTGCAGAGAGGGAGAGTCACAGGAATGAGAAGGGAGTGATGGCAAGGAGGACAGAAAAACCAAAGAAAGAACAGCATGATTAAAGTCAGCCAGACCCCCCTCAGCTCTTGACTAAAGCAGGCCATCAACCACTCTAAATATAGACCCTGCCCTCACACACACACACACACAAAAAGGTGCTGTTCAGTCTCCAACTCAACTGTGACACAGATCGAGATGCTGTATCCGCTAAAATATGTGATGGATAAAAAGAACAGAGGGGCGGTGGCACGTGTGAGCGTGTGCATGTCAGCCTATGCGTGCATCTGAGCTCAGTGCATTAGTTTAGTGATATGGTGTGAGTCTCTGGAGTCCTGTTGTCATGGTAATGTTATCAGTGCACTGCTTCCCAGCCGAAGGAACACCTGTCTGCTTTCTAGCTGAGGTACAATGAATGCACACATGCACAAACACTGGCTTAACGACATTCAGAGAGCCAATGACTCAATTCATTTGTTCCTGTCTGAGGAGACTAAAGACATAAAGAGCCTGTGGGATTGGCGGCTCTGTTAGACACACAGGCCCTCAGCTGGTCTCTGTATTAAGCAAGTCCACCAAAGACCGATAACTATAACAATAACAGTAAATATATAGTTCTAAAAATAGACAGCCAATCAGAATCTATCCTGCTTTAAGAGCTCAAGCATTAAAAGTGGTCGCCAACAGAACTGCAGCGCATGCTTAGAACAAACAGAACAATATCATCCGCTGGCGTGGACACTAGTTATCATTACAGTTATCGTTCTTGGTGTGAACACTACAGGTGAATAGGGTAAAATTTTAAAATAATAGATATCACCATGAAACTTCCTCAGTTGATTACTTACACAAGTATATAAAAAAATTGTATTACAAGTTTTAGAAATTTGTATGTTTAATTATGCAAATTAGGCATTATCTCATTAAATATGCACGATTTTGCATATATTTTCGGTAGATAGATCTGAACATATGGTAAAACCAGGAGCAAAATTATTTTTTTCATTTTGTTTACACACAAGATGAAAATAAAAACTCAGAGGGATTTCAGGATATATGCTTTCATTACCTAGGGAATCAAAATATACTGTCCATAGCCATAAAAAATAGATTTTCGCCATATTTTTTTGATTAAAATGTCACATTTTGAGAAAATGGCTGTTAAAGATTTAAATAGCTCTAAATGAGATTTCGTCATTAGCTTTAAATCCCCCTTTGGACATTCACGATTGGTTACTGATAGAAAGGAAATGCCCATATTTGGGTTACATAGCGTTGTGCAGGAGACTCAGAGCTTTACAACGATACCGGTCACGACAGACTTCAGTAAACAAACGGAGCTCGGCGTGTCGCGTTGTAATGCTAACTTCCTGGTATATTCGGGAGAAACTTACTGCCGCAAGTAAGCAAAATGTAATAAAATAAACATCTTAATGTATATTTTCAACGTTTTCTTTATAGCAGCTTGAAAGAACACATATTGAAGGAGTAAACTAGCCCAAAATCTCAAAACTGACCACTGCATGAAAATCGATGTTTTTGCCTGCCATGTCTCGCCTTAATGAAACAGATGGGGAATACAGGGAATAACTGAAACTGAAGACAGGTATAACAGGAAGATTTGTGGATATGGTCACTCAGTGTGTTTAAAGTGAAATGCTGGTGACGATTCAAAAGCTGCCAATAAAAACCTTTTTCCTAAGTTCCTTTGAGACAAGTCAGTTCAGTCGGTGTCCCTTACGCTCATCAAAGCTGCATTTATTTGATCACAAATACAGAAAAAAAACAGTAATGTTGTGAAATATTATTACAAATTAAAATAACCGTTTTCTATTTGTTCATGTATTTATTTATATATTTTCCGCTCCAGTCTTCATGATCCTTCAGAAATCATTCTAAAATGCTGATTTGATAATAAAAACATTTTTATTATTATCAATGTTATTTTTTTTTTTGTGGAAACTGTGATAGATTTTTTCTGCATCCTTTGATGAATAGAAAGTTTAAAATAACAGCATTTGTTTGAAATAGAAATCTTTTGTCTATGTCTTTACTGTCACTTTTTCATCAATTTGATTGCATCCGTGATGAATAAAAGTATTAATTTATTTTTAAAAATGTCTTACCAACCCCAACATTTTTGTGTAGGTAAAAGGTGTATATGTACAGCTCCATTATACTTGAAAGGGGAAATCTTTAAAAGATTCAATTTCAATAATGTATTTAATATCAGCAATAAAATCTGACAACAGTGGTATTTAAAAAATAATAATAATAATTGGACTAAAAACTATATATTTAATATTTGTACTCTAGGGTAGGCATGAACAAAACAATAGGTTCTACACTACCCATTAAATATCAAGTTGACACCTGAATATTGATTTAATTTAAAATCATTTTAAATAACCAGCTAATATTCATTAACAATATAGACAAATCTGTAATTGTCTAGATTGGCAATATGTTTAATCTGTCCTAGTAAATCATTCCTTTTTTTGTTTGTTTGTTTTCTATTTGTAAAATGCATAAATGCATTTATGGCAAAGAACTGCACATATGCAGATGTCATGTCAATCTATCTGCTTCTGACGTCGGTGCTGCACCTGCTGCCGATTGAAGAACATGCTGAATAACACTGAATTAAAAGATGGGGAGGAGCCGAAGCCTGCCACTGTTTTCATTTGTGTTTTAAAGGATTCAAAGCATGAATTTGTGTACAGATTACGAAGTTAATTACAATATTTAAAAAGAGGGCATAGTGACATCTCTGGTTCAGACAGTGTCGTCAGTATCTGGTGTATCTGCATTAGTTGCGATAGTAATGATGTGAGCATCAGCACAATGCAAAAATACTTTCTCACACAAGCCATATTTTGGTATATAAGGAAATTGTGAGTGAAATCCTCGCTAAGCCCAGCATACCTTCCTTAGAGTAGTACAGGATCTCCACCCTGCGCTCTTCTGACCCGAGCAGGGCCTGTGCCAGCTGTGCCAGGGCGCTCTTCATAGTGCCCGGCCCCACCAGGAACTGACATGTGCAGGACTGCTGCATGATCTCTGCCCGCGAGAAACCAAACATCTGACAGAAGCCCTCATTGCAGTAGATAATCCCACAGTTCTTCACCTGGGCGTTAGCAATCAGGAACTTACGATCTGGTCAGATAAGCGTTAAGAAAGAAAAATTAATTGACATGAACATTTCCACTGTTATCAGGAAAAAAAGGCATTTAAAAGTGCATTTAACACACACTGAAATTGTGTGGGACATGTTGTCACATTATAGGCCAATGGGGTAAGTTGTCACAATGGACAACTTCTTATTATTCTAAATTATTATTATTACTATTAATTTACATTTAAAACAACTTGTCTCAACCTGACATTTTCTCATTATTAAGAAACAAACATTTTATCTAGATGGGTTTTTATCACATTTTTATCAAGAGGGTTGTGAACGATGTATTTAAACTACATGTTTGAAAGCAACATGCAAAACAACTGTTAGAGAAATGAGAACTGATAACTTTTACGTAACCGGACTTTCTTACTGACTGAGAGTTACGTTTTAGTAACTAGTTCTTCTCCTCCTCAATACAGGATACAAATAGTTGGATTACATTTTAAAAGTGTGAGATAATTAGTGAAAATGCTTATAATTTTTACAATTATTAGTGACCTAAAAAAAATTATTTTTAACTTTTAATTTTTAAATCAATAACTTTTTTTTTTTCAGGTTATCAAAAAAAATCTAATACATATCCACACTTTGATTATAGGGATGCTTTTGAAGTGATTATCGTCTTGTCTGTTTTATGTCCTCTTTTCTCTTTCTCCTTCCTCAGCTTGTATAATACTACAGAACATTTTCTGTATTTCCGATGGCTGCTTTGATATAAACAGGAAATCTGCTTACAGATGCTATTTTTGCAGCAAGAGCTGAATCACAGGTGGAGTCAGCTTCAACAGGTGAAGAGTAACACAGTTCATCTTAAGACGGTTAAGATTGAATGGAAATAATTCTTAGCTCCTTTTAGCAAATTAAAATTTCTATATACATTCAAGGGTATTTTACCTGTGCCTCTAAGGACACACACTGCCTGCTTTTATCTCTGAAACTCAATGTTGTTTCTCCATCTCTGAATGTTAATTGTGTTTGGTGACAGGAACTTTAATGCCCCTCAGCATCAAACTCATTATCGCCTTTTTACTTCAGGAATAGAACACAACGCACTGAGATGGTTGCCTAGCAGCCGCAAAATGACACTTAGTCTTTACTGATAGTGAGTGAAAGGAGGAACTGCAGGCTCACATTCACAATATCTACATGCACAGGCACACATTTACATACTTGTATACTTAAAAGATGAAGTATTAGCAATACACACATTACCCCATAACTGTATGGGGATATAATTGTTGCATTATTCCAAATAAATAGTTTAAGATCCACAAATTAATGTAAACAGTTTCACAAAAATGTATAAAATTCATAAATTAATAAAGTGAGGAAAATATTTACAAATGTGTTTTATGTCACAAACACAACTCTGCCAGGCAATCATTTGTGAATCGTTTCCTGTGCATTTGTGATCATTTCCTGTGCATCTGTGAATCATTTCCTGTGCGTTTGTGGATGGCTGCAAGTATTTGTGAATCGCTTCTTGTGCATTTGTAGATCCCTGCACGCATTTGTGGTTTTTGAAACACTTCTAGCGTCAAGACAAATCCAAAAATAAGTGGACTCCACCCACCGTCTACTTAAGCCAATCAGATAACAGCCAAATTGCGCTGGCCAATCGTAGCATGTTTTCACTACAACCAATCACGTTTGGCTTTACACTCGGGGCGGGAACAGTTTCATTTTGCACCCCTGAAAGGAACTGTATTCTATGGGCGCCTCGTTCAAACTGAGCTGAAGTGCTGTTTGTGTGGTTAAAACACCTTGCTTCCAAAAACTTATTAGAGTTTAAGGCTTCTTTATATTTCCATCAGGAACATCCATCCTCTCTACAATGGATCGTAGCGGCGCGACAGAGCAAAAGCAAATAGTACCCATTATATTATTTAAAGGGGTAGTTGATTATGATTTCACTTTTCTAACTTTAGTTAGCGCGTAATGTTGCTGTTTGAGCATAAACAGCATCTGCAAAGTTACAACGCTCAAAGTTCAAAGCAAAGGAAGATAATTGATTTTAAAGAAATCGTTTTTTAAGGACTACAACAAACGGCTGGTAGGGACTACATGACATTCCTCCTGGGCTAGTGACATCACTAACCCTAAAATTTACATAAACCCCACCCCAGTGGGGTATTTTGAGCTAAAACTTCACATACACACTCTGGGGACAAGAGACTTGTTTTACATATTGTAAAAAGGGGCATTATACCACCCCTTTAATCATACTGTTTACACTGGATGCGACGCAACACAATGATTCATTGACAGTAAAGGGATGCCTGTACAAATGATTCGCACATTCGCTTTGACGTGTCCAGTGTAGACAGGGGTAGATGATGTAAGACATGGCACAACACCAAGGCAGCAACATAGTGTCGGCGCTGATCCAGCCCACATCTGGTACATGTGGATTCCACAGGGCCCAGATGTGGGCCGGATCTGGGTCAACACTATGTTGCTGTCTGGGCGGCTAATTATGCCTTTTAAAGCACAATCGTGGTGGCATATATAGGATGTATAATACCAAATATGAGCCCAAATGACCATCAGCGATTTAAAAGTACGAGCCTCAGCATCACTGCAGCTGTACTGGGGTTTTGTGAGTGGATTTTTATTTGCATATTAATGCAAATAAAAATCTTGCAATGCTGATACATCTTAGCTTTTATTTTGGATGCTGCAAGTAACTTTTAAAATCAAAACTATTAAGTCTGATTCATATGAAATATTATTTGTGTGGTTGAGTGTTTTAACCGATATATAATGCATATCGCTTGTCTACTGGGAATGTCACTTTTAAATGCATGATATGATCTCTTTGGAATGCAACAACCTGTCACACATTTAAAAAGAACCCACCTATATCTTCTCTACAGACAAAGGGAATCAGAATACATGCTTTTAACTTTTAAAATACTATTTTTAATGCTCTTTAGATCGTCAAATCCAAATCCATCATGAAGTTGAATCCAGTCATTCAATAGTCAGCTTAGCTACTTATTGATCCTTTTCTGTTCTATCTTAAATAACGTGACACTTCCATAACGCGTTGTTCCCATAACAGAGATGTAAAGCACTGTTTCTCTGGCATTTTCAAAGGCATATAAAATATAATACTGTGGCTTGGCTTGATACACAGTCTAATGGTCTAACGAAATATAAATTTTACAAATTTTTACTGTACCAATTTTATGGCCGTTGTACTTCCGATTTGAGGCAATAAATGATGAATGAATGAACAAAGTTAATTCAGGGCAAGACTGCCCTGATTTGTAAACAAATCAGGATTGGTTGGAGCAAGAGTGTGACTCAGCTCAATGGATTCTGATTGGCTTAATTAGACGGTGGGTGGAGTTAACTAATTTGTGGATTTGTATGCAGGTCTTGGCTATATGTCTCAAAATCCACAAATGCATTTGGGGATCTACAAATGCACAGGAAACGATCCACAAATGAATGCCAAGCAGGCAGAGTTGTGTTTGTGACAAAATACATTTGTAAAAAAAAAAAAAAAAAGTTTTACAATTATTTGCAATTCTCATTTTATTTATTTGTGATTTTTTTGTAGAGTTTATAAAACTCTTTACTTTCACCTGTATATATAAAAAATAAAAACTTTTAGCTAAGATACCATGACCTTTTTAATTTTGACTTCTGGGGAAGAACCCTCATTAATGGCCATATGCTTTGGGTTTATCATGGGGTAAGACAAGATTTAGGGTAATTAGGGCATGTATAGAGATTAAGGTTAGGATTTGGATCTCAAATTTCAAAGGGCTCTTCATAAAGATAAAACTAAAACTTAGTAAAACTTGAAAACCTTCTGTTAAAAATGCTTCCTCCTTTAGACTTTGAAACAGAGAGTGGAAAGATCAAACATAGGACAAATGTGGTCAAATAGCCTACACATTGGAATTTTCTTAACGGTAGGCTATATGAAAACTGATATTATGCAAATTTCATTCCGTAGTTATGTGTAATGACACATTTGTCCAAAATCAGGAAACATGATTGAATGAATAAAGCAGGTGCACGACATAAATAAACACGCGCGCACATACAGAGAAGAATGGAAAAATAAAGAGACAGATGGTAGTTAGCAATTTTCCATGTTAGTCGTTAGATTAGTTTTTTCCACTGCATTTACATAAAGTAGATCAAATAAGCCGGGTTTGTTGAATTGCTCTCTCACCTGATGATCAACTGCCATGCAAATCAAATCTCAAACTGATACCAATGACTGACCTACACACTTCCAATGGCCGTTCGCTCTCTGACTGTCAGTTTCTCGCGAGTGCGTATACGACCCCAATTGCTAAACAAAAAATAGCATTACCATGACTGCAATAGACTACAATAACACACTTCTGAGCAATAAAATATCTTCTTACCCAAAGAAAGAAAATAAAAAGTTTTTAAACTCACTTTGCCCGTCGAATTTCCGGATGATGGTGTCCAGATAAGTGTTCTGAAGAGCGACGTGTCCCCGGCGCACAGGCATTTTCACGCGTGGACAGATTCAAGAGCCCTCTTATTCTGGTTCTCTCTCTCTTTCAAGGACGACCGAGTAAGACAAAAGACGATAATATAGAACTCGTACACATTGTACAAGAAACAAGTGTTTATAGCCCCAGCAATAAACAAAAAGGACACGTGAATGCTAATGAGATCCTCGCGAAAGTGATAAGTCACCGAATATAAATGCAAAATAAAAGAAAGCCGGTTTTAATGAAAGCAAATGTCTTGCAGTTTTGGGACCGTCAGATGAAATGTCGCTGCGTGCTGTGGTAACGCATGGATGTGCTCACTGAAACCAGACGAAACATATTCTGAAACAAAAAATATGAGAACAACGCGAGACAGCAGAACTGACGCCCGACACCTCAGAGGCAGCCAGTCTGATGAAGCTCGTTGTGGAATAATGGTAGGTTGCCTTTACAGGGGAGGAAGTGGACCCAGCTGTCACTTTTGACAGAAGGCAGATGCGCGCTCATGCTCTCTCCCTCTCTCTCTCCCTCTCTCAGAGAGCGTGCGTTTATCTAAGTTTGTCCTAGTGGGATGCAGTCCACCAACGAGCACAACATTTCCACTAAACACAATAGCAGTAGGCTACAACTGTCGAACTAGCATTTAGCAGACGATCATAAATGTTTGTGATAAAGTTTTTTTTTTTCTTCTTCTTCTTCTTTATAAGTGATATGAGTTTTTTGTTTTTTTGGTGAATTATCTTCCATGTCATGATGGGACAATTAAGTTAACATTTTGTCTGAAACTCAAATTTATTGATATATATATATATATATATATATATATATATATATGCTGTGTGTGTGTGTGTGTGTGTGTGTGTGTGTGTGTGTGTGTGTGTGTGTGTGTGTGACCCTGGACCACAAAACCAGTAATAAGTTGCACGGGTATATTTGTGGCAATAGCCAACAAAACATTGTATGGGTCAAAATTATTTTTCTTTTATGCCCAAAATCATTAGGATATTAAGTAAAGATCATGATCCATGAAGATATTTTGTATATTTCCTACCTTAAATATATCAAAAGTGTATTTTTGTGAGTGGATGCAGCAAAGGAAATGGACAACTTTAAAGGCGATTTTCTCAATATTTAGATTTTTTTGCACCCTCAAATTCCAGATTTTCAAATAGTTGTATCTCAGCGACTCAGCCAAATATTGTCCTATATCCTAACAAACCATACATCAATGGAAAGCGAATGGCGGCTTAAATGAATGACAATGAAACATAGACTGTAAAAAAAGATGGACGACGCCCCTTCGCTCTCTTCCATTGATGAGAACTGAAGCCGCCAGAGTCCCGATATGGCGCTGACATATTGGAACTTGAGTCTGCGCAGTAGCGATCTCGGGACCAGACCTGCGCAGTAGTGAGCAGGAAGTAAAGCCGCGAAATCAACGCTCCGCCCTCACTCTCGCAGAATGCACTCAGGGAGAGAGGATTCTGCACACTTTTTAAAAAATTGATTGCAGTACGTCAAGAGGCTTGTTAAAATAAAGTAAATACAATCTCCTCAGTCCTCCGAAGATCCCGAAAAAATGTCCGTTGGTGCTTCAGTGACTACTTCGCTCAGAGAACCTGTCAATCACAGCTGTCAGTCATGACGTTACACCACCGCATCACGTAACTAACTAAAAAACAACTTATTTTTGAAACAGACACTTGAACTAACATCAGCGTGATAAAAACGACAGTAAATGAAAGAAACCACCTTTGGAAAAATGATATTTGAAGTGTAATTTAATTGTTTAGTTGGTTTCACGTCCCGTTGAATAACATGGGGAGGCGGGGCTTATGACCTATACTAGGACCAGTCACCGGGGGGCGATCGAGACGTTTTGGCTTCACTTTTCAGGGCTTGTGCGGCACGCTTGCAATGAAACTGTTGCCAATCAGATAATCAGTCAGATTTAATCAGCCAATCAGATTTCGATTTGACTGCATCGGGGCCATAGCAGGCGTGGTCGGCATTTTCACGTCTTTTGATTGGATGGTTAGAGCGCGTACTATTACTGGTAGTCAGATCTAGCTAACCGCATCTGTAGCGAACTAAGTTACATAAACTAAAATACATTCCTGTAGAATAGATAGTTAGATAGAATAGATAGAATAGTTTTTCAACCTATAAATTTATGTTTCTTTCCCTCCTCGACCACCAGCAGGTTCAAACCTACCGGGAAAAAACCCTTATTCAGCCTTAGCTTAACGCAGAGTCACAGAACACTTCGATCTGTCCCAGGTAAAAACTGAACCGACTGACTGTAATGTATGCCGTGACTGATTTTGAAGGCAAAAGTCTCGCTGATCTCATTGATTTCGTCCAAAAATCTGTGTGAGAGTATGGGTCAGCTGTACACATCGTCAGGGGCGGTTCTAGAGGCGGGGCCACAGGGGCCCTGGCCCCTGCTGAAATTTGATTGGCCCCTGATTGGCCCCCGTTCCTAGGGGTGGGAGAAAAAATCGATTCTTAGATGCATCGCGATGCGGACGTACGATTCTGAATCGATTCACAAATGTCAAAAATCGATTTTCTAAAAAAATATAGCCTATATATTTTTTCCCTAATAACGTAATATTGACGGAACGCAAAAGGCGGAACTCTAAAGCCTCTGTTATACTCCAGTTTGGACGCGTACACGACAGCTGCGCACAGCTCGGACGCGGACTACTTGTATTTATACTTTCTGCTGAGGTCCGCTCGGTAAACGCGTTCAACGCATGCGCAGTAGATCGGTCTGGCCAGTATAATCGATAATATTTTAAATATTTATAGTTTATATTTGCATTTATGTCAAAACCTAGACACTTTCAAACATCAAAATGACATTTATTAATATGTATTCGTGTCAAAATGACATATAAACATCTTTTCCTATTCTATTTTGCCTGGAAACGCTTCCAACAGGCTTGTGTGAAAAATAGGCATTGGTTCTATTTCTAGCATGCACGCGTTTTCCGTTTTTTT
This sequence comes from Abramis brama, assembly GCF_963993115.1. NCBI lineage: Eukaryota > Metazoa > Chordata > Actinopteri > Cypriniformes > Leuciscidae > Abramis > Abramis brama. The sequence goes on from NC_139963.1 coordinate 29,801,313, forward strand.
CAAATTCGGCGTCCATGTTATTTCCATCTCTTTCGCGGTTTTAACCTAATGAACGCGCGCCCTTGGTCCGCGCGGTCACAAAAAATGGGAGGCACGCGCCAGTCCGCAACGAGCCTCCGCGCGCACCCCCGATGACGATTTTTACGTCACGCGGACCCTTGCGGACCCTCGCGCCATCGCGGTCGCGTAAAGTATAACAGAGGCTTGAAGCGGACGTGCAGTGCGCAGACAGTCTGTGGCGTGCACATAACAGAGTCGCGCACATAACAGACCTATGTAACCGACGCATGATGGCTGAGCACCAAATTCGAACGGCACCCTCTTCGTTAAAAGCTAACGTATGGAAAATTGGCAATTTCATTGTTACCTATTTAGTATTTTTTGTATGAGAGCTGCTTTCTGTATTGTTTAGTTTTCACATCAATATACTGTAAACCGATCTGTTATACGTACGTTACACTGCCCTGCAATATGTGCAATGCCAGTCACAAAAAGTTACATTTTGACTGTGCTCTCTGCAGATGTTCATTCACTTTTTTTGTATAAGCTTTTTTTGATTGTGGTATACAGCAAACATTTCAAGTCATAACTCTTTATTCTTTAGTTGTGAATAAGAGCGGCTTTGTATGTTACTAATTATTCAGAATATGCATAAGTCCACAAGCATTATATGAGAGCTGCTGGTACATAATTCTATATTTTTGAACGAAAACTGTTTGTGAATTTGCTACAGCAAAATGTTTTTTTTTTTGTCTGAAGGATTATATTGCTCATTGGAAATAACAGGAGGATGTTGGTTAGAAGTCTATTATTAAATGCTAGAGATTCAGAATATGCTGAAGTTTGTAGTAATTTACTACAAGTATGCTGCTAGTACTGGCACACATTTATTTTCCTGTTGGTTCTTTGCAATGTTGGGACAAATGCTGGCAAATGTAACCTTACAGTTGACTTGCCAAATCACTTCCATTTGTTTTATTAATCAAATTAATATAGGAAGTATTGGAAGTAAGTTTGTTATGGGTCATCATAAATACTTTGCTTTAAAAGTACCAAGTAGTAAAAACAAAAAGTAAAAAAAAGAAGTTGTTACCCTCTGAATCGTAATCGAATCGAATCGTGAGGTGCCTAGAGATTCCCACCCATCAATCATCGACGAGAAGAGCAACCGGAGAATTCTTCACAACGATCACAGATGCAATTCCACCCCCAAACAATTAACAATAATTTACTGTTTATAAGCGACGACATGATTATGAAACTTGAAAGGTGGAATTCAGAAAGAAGTGCATTGTGTCCTTTATGCACAGTATAAATAAATGAAAAAAATCATTAAGAACTTTACTGGCTCATAATTTTTTATTAGAGCGTTTGAAAAAGGAATGACTGCCGAAATGTATTTGCACCGTACTGAATAAATTATTTTGTGTGCTTGAATGTACCCTGTATTTGGCCCCTGAATGTAACATGTGGCCCCTTAATGGCCCCTGTTACAGAAAAATCCTAGAACCGCCACTGCACATCGTCATGTTTTTCGGTGACTATAGCTGTCCGTGTGTTCACTGCTTCTGTCGAGCGGACATTCTCAGCCCTAAAGCGAATTAAAACTTACAGCATGCCAGAAATACGACGAGACAGACTCGACTTTCAGCACCTCGATGGTTGATTGTCGATTGTTGGTTGTTGGGACTCAAACGCACAGATAACCTACAACCAAGTAATTCAAGTCTTTTTGAGGAAAGAAATTAGGATGAAAATAATCATTAGTTTTGGTGAGTAGGCTATAATGCTTTTTTGCCCCCATTTTTCCCGTGGAGAATATGATTTTCTTCTTCATTTTTCTTGGAAATTTATGATCGAAACTTATTCTTCTTCTTTTTTAAACATTCATACTATTGTAATGTCTGACAATTAACGGACTAGTAACCCTTGAAGGACAAGAACCACTGTACACTTAACGCACAAGCTGAACTCAATCGCTCGTTTCTCTCTACCCGCCTTTTGCGAACTCACCGCATTAACTCTATAACTGCCGGTGCAAAATAAAAACAGCAATTTCACAACAATTATAAAGAGTCTGTGCGCTGCTACACTATTACAAGTTATTCATTCAGGTAGGACACCACTGAAGGCCTAGGTGTGAAATGCGGAGAAAATGATATAGCTAATACCTCATTTAACTCCTAATCGACTCCTTAGAGTTTTGTAGTCTCACCAATAAATCACCAAGACAGTCAAAACATTTTCATGATATTTAATACTTACAAAGACTTTGATTCCCGAACTGGTTATTGTTAGGCTCAGCCATCGCTGTTATCGGCAAAAATGTTTATCCAGCATGGGCCAATCCGCAAGCCAAAAACTCAGAAGTGTGAAATTGGCCTATTATTTTTCTGTTAATAACCTTCTGTCGATCTGACTATCCGAGACTGAACATGTAATGCACATGGCGTCACCATTTTGACAAATTTGCTTTTTTGTAGTTTACTTGGAGACGATAACAGTATTGTTTTGAAAAACCTGAAAACCTGATCGTTGAAACCTGGTTTCCAAAGTTGACGTATTCAGGCCCCAAAACAATCGTGTAAATGAGCGGGCAGGCATAAAAACTTTTCAGTTTTTAAGTTGAAAACGGTGTTGTGTAAATGGACCCTAAGTCAAATTATGTGATATTATCTCTCTCTCTCTCTCTCTCTCTCTCTCTCTCTCTCTCTCTCTCTCTCTCTCTCTCTCTCTCTCTCTCTCTCTCTCTCTCTCTCTCTGTCTCTCTGTCTCTCTCTCTGTCTCTCTCTCTCTCTCTCTCTGTGTCACCTCTCTAGTGGTTTCAGTAAGATCCCAGAATGGAAAATCCCACATCGGTGTCTCGCCAAATGAGAACACCACTACTGAAGTGTTTTATCTGTCCCACATACTTCCAGTATCCCAGACCTGATTGCTTCATAACCATATACAAACAAATCGGAGAGGACAGACTCTGAGAAAAACAAAGTTCAAAATCTGTTGGATCATAATGACAGCTACGTTTCGTCTCGCATGAAAATTGTTCCACGTATATTGATATCAATTATGTCCAGTAATATCCTGTCCCTCTCACCTTCAACACTAAGGTTACTTACCAAGTGATACACATTTTTAACAGGAGATAAATGTTTCACTGCTGGAAGCAGTCTTAACCTGTGTGTGAATGAACCGACAGAAATGCGGTGGTCATGGAGAGATCTGACACAGTGTGACAGGTTTAGCTGATTGTGACGTACTTTGCACAGATTCTCTGGGTGCCTGAGTAAAGAGGTGGCGGCGCTAGAGGGTCAGACTAAGGTTAAATAAGAGGACATGTTTGATTACAGCCCGAACAACCTCTCTGATAGATTTCAGTGATGCTCTTGGTGTCTGATGGGCACATCTTAAATCACATCTCTTTATTAATCAAGGGAAATTTGTTTTTATCTTGCCTCTCACAGGCCTACGGAGCCCCTAAAGCAGGGCTGGGCAACTTAAAATCCATTTTCCTGCAGATTTTAGATGATTCTAATTCACCTGCCTGTAGCTTTCTAGTAATCCTGAAGACCTAAGCTGCTTCCCAATTCGCCTACTTATACTACGCCCTAAAAGTATGTACTCTTTAGCAAAAAGTAGACAAGCTTTGGAACATACTATCACGTCATACAATTGCGTCTTTAACGGTTGCCCTCTGTCGCAGTAAACTGGCCTGTCAATCATCTTGTCACAGTTAAAATCCTCCACATTTATTTTAATTTCCTACCGTATTGGGAGAGAAATGCAGAAGCATGTTGAACTGCAGTCGAGAGTCTTTCATGCGGAGAATGATATTAATGCATAATGATGCATATTTAAAAGTTAATGGCCAAACGGATCTTTATAAAAGTCCACATTGTTCTTGCAGATGAAATATAACACGGATAACATTAAATAAATATTTTTTTTTTATCAGGTTAAACTTTGCGGCTCCATACCGACCAGATTCAAGCTGGCATGTTGTGAATGTTGTGAACAGATGTTTGACGATTATTCTAAATCACTGGGATATTGCTATTAGTGGGTTATTGATAATGTTCCTACTGCCAGGACTTTCTTCTTTGTTTCTCATGCCCATATTACCCTTAGATCCAGAGATAAGCTGCCTATAAAGATTTATTTCTTAGTGCAGTGTTTATCTTGGAACCATGTAGCCCATCCAAATGCTATCAAACTATGCGTCACATTGTTCTAAGTACTTCTTTTCAGATATCTAAGGTGTTGTTAGCCTTTAACACTTCTTTAAAGTACATCAGTGAGGACATCATGTAATTATGGCTCTCAGTTGCCCTTGTTCCAGAGTTGCCACACTCCAAATGACGCATCTAACATGCCCCAATTTCTTCACATAGGACTCATCTCAAGCCAAATTCTGTCAACTCAATATGAATGTGAATGTCTAGCATTGCTGTGAAAGGTTTTAGTGACCTCAAAGGTTGATGATCTGAAATGACATTTTATTTCATGAGTTTTGATTTTGACATTTGTTGGCTCAGTGTTTTTTGAGGAAATGTTCCCAGATTAGGCCAGGGACATTTTGTGGAAAGTCATATTTCTCAGCATAGGTCTTCTAAATACACATGGGGTCTGGATTATCAAGTCCAGTTTCTGTCCATTTGGAACAGGGGGTTTCAAAAGTGTGAGAATGGACCCATTTCACATTTACGAGTTACATTTTTAAAATAAAAGTTTAGTAATTAATTACCATACATAAACAATACAATTTGAGACAAGTAGAATAACCACCAAAATATCAGTATTAAACAATGACAAGATACGAAATATCACAAAAAAAAAAAAAATGCATTTCCGCAACTTTCCAAAAGAAGAACGTGCGCAGCATGCAAAAACACGCATATAGTGAGGCCCATGCAGGCCGATTCACAAACAAATTGCTTCGTTTATGCTTATGCTTATGTTTATGCGTTTGACTGACAAACTCACATTACCAGTTTGAATCAGTCTGAATCCATCAGAGCAGCTGCTGAATCAATACCAATACCAATGACTCACTTATTGAACTTTAAGTTGCATGTCGATGCATGTTCACCTCAATATAACCATTAGTCTGCTCTAACTTGCTGTGCCACTAAGAAAGCAAAAATATATTCTCTCTTTATCTGCATAGTTCATAATCTTTATTCATTTTTGTAGGTTACCATTAGATAATTTAGCATACCCAATGCAATTTGACAACAAAGAAAATACAAAACATTAATAGGTTAGAAGAACATTTTTGTTCAGAATGCTGTCACCTTTAATTTATGCATTTTAATCTCACTGCTTTGATTTTAACGTCATTAAAGGTAGGGTATGGGATTTGCAAAACGGCCGGCAGATTTTTGAAAATACACAACTCAAATGGTCCTACCTTCTTTCCTCCAACGCTGGCCCTGATTCCACCCATTAGACGTGCAATGGATGGGAGGGGGATGGGGGGAGGGGGTACGACCGTTTGATTGACGAACTTACTGTCCAATGATTCTAGGTGGTCTTGGAAATGATTGGCTGGAGTTTTTCGAGTCCTGCCCGTTCCACAGATGATTAAATTGCTTAATTTTCATTTCAGTGCTTCTAACTCAGTGGCTGTAAGTGGGTTAGGAATAGGATTTCAAGTGATTTTGAAAAAATGGACAAAAAAGAGAATCACATACCCCACCTTTAAGGATCATTTGACCCCAAATTATGAGTAAAGTAATGAAATGAGTGATGTGTTTATAATATTAATTCTTCCTTCTGCCAGTGAATATTGAATACATCATACATCATACTGCCTTTTGTTGACCCAGAATGAGTATGTCACTTTATATGGTCCCAAAAAACATGCTGTTATGTAGGCTACGTGTAGGTGAGATTTTTCACATTGTAAACCTGTGAAAATATTTCAGGTTGAGAATGTTCTTTGGTTTTGAATTTCATTACAACGGGGAAGGATTCATTATCTTGATATCCAAGGCATTGAGACCATAAATAAAAGCAAACCTAGTTCTACTTCTACAGTAACCTAACTCTGTCCTGTCAACATTGTTAATAATCAATTAAGGACTAAATTAAAAATAAAGCTGGGATTTTATTATAATTAAATCATGTTTTTTATTTGAGGCAAAAATAATACTAGTTTTGGTCACTTTTATGCCAGTCATTGATTATGGGGATATTTTGTATAAATTGGCAACTACTAAACCTTTAAGCTCTTTGGATACGTTGTATCATTGTGCACTTAGGTTTATACTAAATTGTAAATACAATACTCACCACTGTTATATGTACAACAGAGTTGGTTGGTCGTCATTATCAATACGCAGATGTAAACATTGGTACCTGTTTATTTATAAATCAATTTTGGGTCTATTGCCTCTATATCTTTGCTCTCTTACCCAACACACACCTGTTGGAGTTTATTCATTTGTATACCCTCTCAATTCCACTCGCCCGGACTGAATTTGGACAACAAGCTTTTCGATACGCCGCACCCAGTGATTGGAACTTTTTACAAAATGACCTGAAATTACAGACCCTGGTGTCAATGAATATTTGTAGATCTTTCCTTAGTGAGCTGTTAAAGGAAGAAACAATTTGTACATGTTTTTAATTGTTTTGATAATATGTTTTATTGTCATGTTTTGTTTTGTTTTTCTTCTTTTATTATTATTATTATTATTTTATTTTATTTTTTGATAATGTTGTGCTGCTCATCTTGGCCATGCACTTCTATAAAATAGATTTTTAATCTCAGAAAGTTATCTGGTTAAATAAAGGGCAAAAAATAAATAATAATAATAATAATAATACCCTGACAAAGACGTGTAATTCCCTCTTACCATGCTTGGGATCCGCACTCTGTCAGTGACCCTGTCACACACGCCTGTCACTCAAACCTTCTGCCCCCTTGACATGTTCACATGTCACTTCCTATTTCATTCACTTTTGAGTCTTTATTAAACACTCAGAATGCATCAGCTGCAATGATTATGCTGTTTTGTTGAGAAGTCCTCTTCTATAAGCAGACACAAGACACTACAGAATAAAAATTATTTTTTATTACTATTAATGTTAGTCACCACGATACAGTGACATCCAATTCAGTATGCAAGAGTAGTGAGAAAGTTAGCCCTCCTCGGTTGAAAACATTACCTGCCAGTATTATCTCACAGTAAAGGTGGTCACATTAGCAAAATTGTGCATGCAAAAAAAAAAAGATCCAGAATTGTCGATAAATCTTACACAGAAGTCATTTTCAAACCAAGTAGCTTTTTGTTGGTCAGTGCAGATAATTTACAATCATGAGCGTAATCTGCACAGGAAACCTGATTGTGTGTATTCCTTCTGGAATGAATGGTAAATATGACTGCATCTTAAAAAAAATATAACAAGGTATCAGTCGCAAAACTCCATTAAGTCATCTGTTCATATGATGGGTAACACTATGTTAGATGCTTATAATGAATTTAGTAAGATAATGTTTTTTTTTTTATTGATTAAAATGTACAATTAATATGTTTTCTATAGGTCAATCAAGTCAACAAGCAATTTAAAGCATTTTAACCTGGGTCCAAAGAGATGAGTTAGCTACTGTGCAAAAACATTGTGCATACACAGTGAAGGAGGAAAATATGCATAGCACCGCTGACAAAATCCATCATCCCTTTAAAACTCTCACAAAGATCTTGCTGTTATAGTTCCCTTCGGCCTCACTTTAACACTGACCATTCCGATTCAAAAACCACTTCTTCATCTAGTACATAATCCTTAAAGACTACAATACATTTCAGAACAAAATCTCTACAGTTTGTGCTTGACAAAAAACTATAATCCCCATGTACCCGCTCTGACCACTAGCAACATCATTTTCTACTTTCTACTTTCATCTTTCCAACCATGACTTTTTATGGCACAATCGGCGATAAACTAGTCTACTGTCATGCTAATACTCTTTGCCACAAAAGACACAGATACAGTAAAGAGAGAAGCCCAGGAAGAGAAAGAGTTGTGTATCGCTTATTGTTGTTAATGCAGTTGAATATAGTTCCCACCCAGGAACTATAGACACTAGGAGAAAATAAGCGGGCAAGTTGGCGAGAAATCACATATTTGACCGCAGCATTAGTGAAGGAGCTCTTCAGTTGCAGCCGATCCAGTGTCTAAAACTGATTACGGCAGATCCTTCCTCTCCGTAGTGGACTCTTTAATGATCTGTGAAAGAGAGATTGCACAGGTTAGTTTTAGCTGAAACAGAAAACACAGCAACAAAATTAAACAGATAAATGAACAATTCAGATGCCCAAACCAGGGCCCGCAGGGTAAAGTTGGCCCATGATGAACTTTTTTGTTTTATTTTTGCTTTGAAGTGTACAGAATATTAATGAATTAGATTTTTTTTAAATGGTTACACTTTACAAGATTCCATTTGTTAACATTAGTTAACATGCACTAACAATGAAAAATAATTCTAAAGTATTTATTAATTTCACTTAATGTACATTTCAACATTTTGTATATGCTATTTGTTTGTATCTGTTTTGTATCGAAGTTGTATCTGTTAATATTATTTAAAAGGCTTTACTGTCCATTGGAGCTAACGTTAACAAACGGGACCTTATTGTAAAGTGTTACCAAAAAAATATCTAAACTTTTACATAAATGGATATAATGCAACATTTACGTTTGGCCCATGACCCTCAATTACGTTTTTTTTTTTTTTTTGGTTCCTCTGCTCTAATGCAATGTATGAAAGATAGAATGAACGAATCAATAAATAAACAAAATGATCAATTATTCCATTGTGCTGTGAGAGAGATAGTTATAGATAGAGATAGATTATGTCGAAGTGCATTCATGTGAAGTGGATTTCAAAAACTTGGAATGGGTATTTTTAAAGGTTGATGCACAGCGTCCCCTAGCAGCGTGTTTACCTCTCCGTCACGAGTCTCAACAGTTCGCACAACTATGCTCCTCTTCACATGTGCCTCAGGAGTCAGCTTAGTGTCCATGCTGGTGTCTAGCAACACACACACACACACACATGATTAAATAGAGAAATTTAAATCAAGCTGTAATCAACAACTGGATGATGAATTACTCACCTCTAAACTGTAAGTTGGTGAAGTTCTGCACGGGAACAGTGATTCTAGAAGAGGTGGGAGAATATTAATTGAATCATATTTGAATTCATTTAATCAATGTGGTTCATGCCATTTCTCTCCTCACCTGCTCTCTTCTCCTTCGAGCAGCTTCCTGTAGGTGGCAATCTCAATGTCCAGGGCCAGTTTTACATTGAGTAGGTCCTGGTACTCCTGCAAGTGTCTGGCCATCTCATCCTTCAGCATGTGGATCTCGTCCTCCAGATGAGCCACGGTGTCCTGGTAACCGGCCGTCTCCATGGCGAAACGTTCCTCCATCTCTCGCAGCTGACGCTCCAGGGACTCGTTCTTAAAGATTTCAGAGGATTTTAATGCTGTCAAGTACTGTGGTCTACAGTCATGACTGAAATTTTTGTTGTTCTTAATAAGTTTGGTGGCAGGTGAAATGAAACACTTACAGTCCCACGAAGAGATTCCAGGTCACAGGTCATGCCCTGAATCTGCCGACGATACTCATTGGCCTCCTGCTTAGCTTGTCTCAGAGCCTCTCCGTTCCGATTGGCTGCATCAGTCAGATCAGCAAACTAATAAAATACATTTTTTTCTTATTTATTTATTTATTTATTTACTTATTTATTTATAGTAATATACTAAAATACGAAGCCCCGCACATGACATGTGGACAAAAAAATAAAATAAAAAATTATATATATATATATATATATATCACCAAGGCTGCATTTATTTGATAAAAGAATGCAGTAAAAACAGTAATACTGCAAAATATTATTACAATTTAAATTAAATGGTTTCTGTTGTAATATATTGTATATATATTAAAAAAAATATATATATTTTAAGCATCATTAATAATAATAAGAAATGATTTTAGAATGACTTCTGAAGGATCATGTGACACTCAAGACTGGAGTAATGATGCTGAAAATTCAACTTTACCATTAAAGGAATAAATTACATTTTATAATATATTACAACAGAAACTATTTAATTTAAATTGTAATAATATTTCACAGTAATACTGTTTTTACTGTATTTTTGACCAAATAAATGCAGCCTTAATGTTTCTGACTGGTAATTTGTTCCCACAAATTATGAATTTGTTCCATCTTTTTAGTAAATCGTGGCCACGTTGTACTAATTCGCTCCCTCATTTTGATTGAACTAAAACAAGGGAATGAATCATTACAATGTGGCCATGATTTAGTAAAACAAGGAAACAAATTCTTAATTCATGTCCACAATTTAACTCAAATGATGGAATGAATTAATAAAATGAGGGAATGAATTCTTAATTTGTATAATATTGCCACACACGTCATTGGTGTAGAAACAATTTTCACTCAGCAATTGCTAGTAAATTTCACAATTAATTACAAAGAAATAACTTTGAAATAACATTAAACATTAAATTTTGAAGACTGAAATAGTATTTTCTTGTAAAACACACTCCAATAATCTTTGTTTTATTCACAACTTTGAAAAATCTGATTTTATAGTGGGTGATTTTATAATATAAATTGTAATGTATTTGTTTATAACTATAGTCTATAACTATAAAATCTATTATATAATATTATAAATAAAATGTTCCTCTAAAAGAGAAAATCCACTAAGGGGAATGCATGCGTGAGTGTTCATGTAACCTTTGAGCGATACCACTCCTCAGTCTCCTGCATATTGGAGGTGGCCATGGTCTCAAACTGAGCTCTGATCTCCTTCAGGGCAGTGGTTAAGTCTGGCTTAGACACATCCAGATCCACATGAACCTGTTGGGCCATCAGCTGCTCGTGCAGCTCTCTCATCTCCTACACAGAGGAAGAAAGAGGATAGAACGCGTTAGAGAAGTTTCCAGGTGAGGGAATATGATGGGGTTTTTTTACAGCACGGTGTCCGATCAAGTCTGATTTTTACTGTCCATGCTGTCATTTTGCAAGCGATGAAATTGTGAATCTGTTTGTTCAGTCAAAGTCATCAAAATCCATTAAAGCTACAAATAGCCATATTAAATGAACAGATTTGAGACGGATATGGAGTAAAATCTAAGAGACGGGGAAGAACTGAACAGATGGAGGTAGTGAGGAGAGAGTGGGAGAGATAACAAACCTCCTCGTGGACCTTCTTCAGGAAATTGATCTCATCCTGCAGAGCATCAATCTTCCTCTCCAGCTGTACACGGTTCAGAGCCGCTTCATCCACTTCCTGGAATCAAAAGTGAGATTCATGACAGCAATAGCTAACTCGTGAATGAGACGGGAATGGATTGTTTCTTACTTGTCTGAAGGTGTTGAGGTTATTTTCTGCCTCTTGTCGTAGGGCAGTTTCATCTTGAAGTCTGGAAAATGGATTAAAAAAAAAACAGAGTTACCATTCCTAAAGTGAACTTCAACCTAAAAAGGATTCTATCCTAAGTTCAACAAACAACTGTAAAACCACATATTCAAGATTTGTGACCAAAATAACCCCAGACCCAAGCATTGGTGTATTTTCTTATTTTCCCTCCATCAGGTATATTCCTGATGAAGGTCATGGGACCGAAACGTGAATAAAACTATTTTAATACGCGTTTAAAAAAAAAGTGAATACAGCTATTTTTATACATCTGCAAGTATTGATAGTGTACAGGATTTTTTTTTTTTTTACAGTTTTGATTTCTGACTTGTTTTTTTATCTTTTTCCCCTATGCATCTATCACCTGCAGGTGTGCGTGGGTATTTGTTGATTGCTTATTTTCCCTCTTAAACGTTTTTAGCGCAATTTTCCCCCGGAAAATGTTAAGGAAGGTCTAATCTCGGGAACGCACAAAAAAAATCCAGGAAAAGATTTACTATCTCTTAGTGTTGTGATCCCATGAGGTGAGAAAATTGCGCTAAAACACTCACCGAGTTTTTATTACTTGTTTTTTTTTAGAAAGGTTGGGTTCTAGTTATAAAAATTGTGATGTTTATTCACTTTTTTGAAGCCTTCACTTAAGCAGCATTCCCAGCAAGCTATATTGATCTCACAGTGCCAATGACTCACTTATAAAGACAGTCACTTGTCGCCACCTACTAACGATAACCTGCAGAAAGATTGAATGTTCCCACATGAAAACTGACACAGACTGTCTGGAATGGTTGCAGAACAGTTACCCTCCAGAACTGAGTTTGGACTATCCTAACCTAGACATATAGAATTAAAACAAAAAACATAAATACAACTAAAAATGTACTTGTGGTAGGCTTCAATGATGTTACAACTAACCCAGAGTCCATGAACTAGCTCACCTTCCAGCTAACAGCCAAAACATTAGCACTAACAACTTGCATGAAAAATATCTACACAGACACACAATAAACATAATTTAACTTTGATGAGTTTAACTACAACGCAGAAATATCCATAACAAAAATAAAGTAAGTTAAAAAAAGTTTCTTACATCAAAAAAACTTGTTCTGCTCTAAAATCTGCTGTTTTCTCCACAGGGCTCTTCGTTTTCACATAAACCAAGCATGTGTGAAGTTAATCAGGTGATTTATAACTTGTTCCTGATTGGAGAATTTGGAAGTGTTGCAATTAACCCACGTTACAATAATCCCTGTAAAAATGTCTCCCTATAAAACTTCTCTTTAAAAAACACAAACAAACAAAAAAACAATACAGTTAATGCTCTGCTATCTGTGATGACATGAATGTTATTTCCCAAAATTCCTAAATAGTTATTTGTGATAAATCAGTCATGACAGCTGCAATGAAAGGCTCCCAGTGGAGGGGACCTATGTGGTGTGGTGAGACCTGCAGGAGGGGGCAGGACAGGGTTCAATGGATCACTCATGCATCATTAACTGCTCTCACACACACTGCAACAGCCACTCTTTCCCACGGGGTGGAGTACATGCACACCCTTTCATATTCTTCTAAACTGAGCAGCTACACCTGACACAAGCAGTCCAATATACATCAATCCAAACAATTCCAAATAAATAGTGCCTAGTATGAGCATACAAATAAATATGTACATCAAAAATAATCACCTTGAATTCAGATACATCACTCAGACCTAATGCAACTTCACTTTTTTTTGTTACCATGGTCCATGAATAAAATTGTATTTTTCTATTACTGATGTTCCATCAAATATTAACAAGGAATTAAATAGAGAATTACAAGTGACATTTTATATAAAAACATATACATTCTCATGTCTGTTCTATTTTATAAGATCGATGATTCCAATGAGTTTAAAGTTGAGGGTTTGGAACTTGATTGAAAAATGGTTCTTCTCTCTCATACCTAACAACAGGGCATCTGCACTGGGTGGGTTCAGCCTTTGTGGAAGCTGTGCTGAGGTATTGTGCCCCTCCCTGCCCCCATAGGGCTCAGTGGATCAGGCTTTAGTAAAAAAAAAAAAAAAGGCAGTGTGGGATTGAATGGGAGCACGAAATGGAGAGCCTCTCATTGAAAATGGGTTTGGGTGCTATAAATTCACTAGTAACATTGTAGTTTTGGCAGTGATCTGGAAAAATGCTTAAGGCGCTGCAGTTGTTTAATTTTAAGAGATTATCCACCCATAAGACAGCTGTACTTAAGGGCAGGTTAATAGATGGTGTTTCTCTGACATGGCTATTGAGCTGTTTTTGTGTCATTGTTCTCCTGTTGCTCTTAGCGTTCTTCTTGGCATGTCCTGGAATGCGTGACACCTCCACCCCAGCCAGACACATCTAATCAAGTACACCCTATTTACTCTGACAAGCTGGTTAGAGTGGTTTTAACTTTGTGTTGTCAATTGTTTTCATCATGACACCAGTAAATCAAGGTATATATTCCTCACTGGGTTTCTTTGCATTTTTGAAAGTTAACTGATTAATTGTATCGCTTTCAAGTGTCTGCCAATAGCATAAATGTGAAGGTAATGTCAATACAAGACAACTGGGATAATCAGAAGTTACCTTGAAGATGAAAGTTTATAACAACAAAAAAAAAACATTATCCCTTCCCTTTTATATAATTTTTAGGAAAAAAGAAAAATATGTGAAATTGCTTAAAAAAAATTAATTATATATATATATATATATATATATATATATATAATATATATAAAGTGTTTTTAATATCTATCTATAGAATTGTTTGGTGAACATTTTGAACTAAAATATCTATCTATCTATCTATCTATCTATCTATCTATCTATCTATCTATCTATCTATCTATCTATCTATCTATCTATCTCTTATATATTCCCAATATATATTCAAATAATTGAATATAAATACATCTCTATAATATTTAATTTCACGTGTTTTTTTTCTTACTGTTAAAATACTTTTTTTTTTTTCTCTCAAAATTTCTGCAGACCCCTGAAACTAGTATGAAACCCCCTGTTTTAGACAAACAAGGTGCAATATATAAAATATTTATCATTTTTTTGTTTTGTTTTTGTTTTTAAGTTGCATTGAAAATCCACTTTGCTTAAAACTCTGGGAGAGCCCTTTGAATGGGCGTAACACATCTGTCCTTACCTATGTTTAAGAGTGGCCAGGTCTGAGGCCAGGTTGTCCTTTTCTATCTCCAGTCTGGCTTTCCCAGCGTTGAGTCCGTCCACCTGTCTGCGAAGCTCCCTCAGCTCCTCCTGGTAGATGTCCCCCAGACGACTGGGCTCCTTCCCCCTCAGCTGGTTCAGTTCTGCCACCAGCATCTTGTTCTGCTGCTCCAAGAAGCGCACTTTTTCGATGTAGCTTGCGAAGCGGTCGTTCAGCCCCATCATCTCCACCTTCTCATTGGTGCGCGTCTCCCGGTACTGGGCCTTCAGCAGGGAGTCCACCGAGAAGTCCAGCCGCTCCCCGCCCAGGGACAAGCGTGAGGTGGACATGGTGGCTGGGCTGGAGGTGAGGTGGCGCGGGCTGCTGTGGAGGGACAGGCGGCCCGTGCTGAGGCGGCTGGTGATCCCCACGGACGGGGAGCCGCCCGGTGTCCCGAAACGCTTTCGGTAGGATGAGAAAGCACGCTGGGGTTCCATGGCAGAGGAGAATGAGACCAAGTGTGGGTGAACTTTGGGTTTTTATAGAGAAGGTGGGGAGAGAGAGGGGGTCCAATGGGGAGGGCAAAGGCCAGGGGGTGTGTATGTGAGCCCGGAATTGTTTGTGCTTGTCCACCCAGTCTCCTGACTGCCTCTTTTCACTCTATTCGGTCTGTCTCTCTGGTGTGGGGTGCACCGTGTGTGGGGAGGGGACACAGCCAGTCAGAGAAAATCCTATTCATGCCACTGCTGGAACACATACACACAGGGACAGACTGTTATGGCACTGATATTTGACTGTCACTTCAATTCTCTCTCTCACCCCATAATAAAGTGCAGCTTTGTACCTCTTCTGAGATAATTTGAAGTTCCTCTCGTTCTTAGTCACAGTTTTTCTGCCGTTCCAAGAGGGATTTTAATGATGTCACAGAACACTGGGTTGATTACGTAAATCTTCATTATAAATAGAGTCGAAAGCTTTCTTTTGTGCTGATCTCGGAACATCACACACACACTTTTCAGCACCACAGATTCATGTTTACCAGAATAATTTGACTTATTCAGCTTTACACAACTCACATTGTATAACTATCAAAAGGAATGTTTACCCAACAATCAACATTCTGTCACCATTTTCTCATCCTCATGTCATTCCAAACCTGTATGACTTAATTTTTCTGTGGAAAATGAAAGAAGATATTATGAAAAAATGCCTGAGCTGCCATAAAATTAAAAACTTAATAGAGACCAGGGGATGTCAAGCTAAAAAAAAAAAAAAAAAAGCACTGTCAAAACCACTGTTGTTATTGTTAACTAAAATTAAAACTATTAATAAAAATCCTTTTCATAAATGGAAATAAAGCTGAAATCAAATAAAATATAAATATTAGATAAAACTTTAGAAATGTGAAATAAAAATAAATTAAAGGTAAATAGAAATATAAAAAAATAGAAACTATGACAAATTCCCTAATAAAATGACAAAAAAACCCTCTGAAAACTGACCAAAAAAAAAAGTATATAAATAATAGTAAAATAACGTATCAAAGCATCATGAAATTAGACTATATATCCCATCTGCTGTATTTCAAGTCTTTATACGATAACTGTGATAACAAAAGAATGTGAGCTAATATTTAAGGAAAATCTTGCCTTGAAAAGCTTATTTGACAAATGTTTAAAAAAAATGTAGTTTGGACATTTTGCTCATTCACTCATTCATTCATTCATTCATTCATACATACAATAAAAAATCTTCTAAAAATATAAAAATGTAAGAAACATCCAGTCATAAGAACCAAAGACTCACTCTACTTGCTTTGCATCATTATGTATTACTGAAGTGCAATAGATATAGGACACAAATGGTTTGGCTTATGCCTTCGTCAGCAATAGAGGAGTGTATCAGTGGCAGAGACACTCACAGCCAGACTGAAACAACGCATCCACCAAAACAGATTTCTAGGGGATGAGCTCATCAGCAGTCAACACTGATGACCTGCAGATTGCAGGATTGTTATGGGTGGACGGTCAGGTCCAGTGAGTGTTGGGTATATGTGAAGATGTTAGTCCATTTCTGCTGTCTAAAATCACAAAGAAAAGTGGGGGAAGATGTGTCAGTGGGAAAATTGTGTAAAGAACTTTGCACACTTGTGAACATATATTTAGGAAATTGCACATTAAATATATCAGTCTGTGTTGTGTGAGGAAGTATGCTGGGGGTTTTTTGTACACAATATAATATATTTAAATATTTTCGAATGCAGTCCCTTATGGCCACCAAGGCTGCATTTATTTGATCAAAAACACAGAAAAACAGTAATATTGTGAAATATTATTGCAATTTAAATTAACTGTTTTCTACTTTAATATATTATAAAATGTAATTTATTCCTGTGATCAAAGCTGAATTTTCATCATCATTACTCCAGTCCTCAGGGTCACATGATCCTTCAGAAATCATTCAGATATGATGATTTGCTGCTCAAGAAACATTTCTTATTACTATTATTAATGTTGAAAATAGTTGTGCTACTTAATTGCTCTTGGATGAATTGCAATATAATGTAAAAATGTATACATTTCTTTTAAAACAAAAAAAAACTTACTAACCCAAAGCTTTTAAATGGTAATGTACGCAGATATAAAAATATTAAATATTTAATTTAAAATATATAAAATTGTATATATTTTATAAATTAAAATGACTAAACTGGGGAAAGAAGAGAGTAGCCTACACTGTAAAAAAAAATCTGTAGAAATTACAGTATTACTGGCAGCTGCTTGCCAGTAACGTACTGTAGATTTAAATTGATGTTATTTACTGGCAACAGTTTGCTCAAAGTTAAATGAACATTAAACATTAACAAGTCTTTATCTTTACAGAATAAAACTAAAATAACAGCCTCATGCAAAGCATTCTGGGAACCAAAATCTGAAGGAAAAAAAACAGAAAAAGGTTGATGAAGATTTCTGGTTCCCAGAATGCTTTGCATTAGGTTGTTATTTTATAGTTTTATTCTGTAAAGACAAAGACTTGTTAATGTTTAATGTTCATTTAACTTTGAACAAACTGTTGCCAGTAAATAACATAAATTTAAATCTACAGTAAGTTACTGGCAAACAGCTGCATAACTACAGCAATTTTTTTACAGTGTGGCCTAACATCATATTTCCCAGCAACATTAAGAATTGTAATGTAGTTTGTCCTGTTTGTCTGAAATACTCTCTACTGGAATTTATGAATTTATGATTTAGAACAGATTTTTACTACAAATCTGCTGGCTTAAGGTTAATACTGTAAGAACATTATAATTATAACATTGAATGTTAAATCAAACAATGTAAATAAGAAGTTATCACCTTGGATAAAAGGCAGTTCATTTCAATTTTAGTGCCTTATTTCCTCCTCAAGCTACAGTTCACAATTCATATTTTCTAATGGTTTAATGCCATGGATTTTTTTTTGTTTCAGCACTACTGGTGAGTTTATCTTCTATAACTGCTGAAAGACAGATACTGAATAGGCCATTACCTGAGATTTATCGTATTGGTGATGGGATTGGAATTCAGAACTATGAAGTAAACCTGGAAATGTTGTCTGAAACGATTGTGCTAAACATACTGTTATTGTACTGAAATAGTTAGGAAAAAAATCAACAATAACCGTGTATATCTTGCTTGCTTCTGGTCTTTCTACATATATAATTCCACAGTACCTCATGATCTGTTTGTGGTCGTGTCTCTTTCGTTCTCCCTGCAGTGCTTCACCTGTGTGGAAGACAACTGCAAGGTCATAACTTCCTGCCCCACATCTGCCAACTTCTGCAGGACTGAGGCCACTGGTACGTGCCGAGACATGTACTCCTCACCCCGTCACTGCTATGCAAAACTACAGCTCTGAGCCTCGGTTTAAAAAAATTAAATAATAAAATAAATAAATATATATATATATATATATATATATATATATATATATATATATACAGTGCAATGCATAAGTTAATACACCCATGCTAAAGTTGACTAAAAAGAGGAATAAAAAATCATATTTTGGAAATTGAACTTAATGCCTTAATTTAAAAAATTAGGAAAAATCCAACCTTTTAGGACACCAATTTTCTTTGTGAATGAATAATGTATCGTAAATAAATAAATGTTCTTCCTTAAAATACATGGTGCATAAGTGTGTACACCCCTATGTTAAATTCCCATAGAGGCAGGCAGATTTTTATTTTTAAGTATTTTTTATTTATTAATTTTTAGGATACTATGCATCCTGATAAAGTTCCCTTGGCCTTTGGAATTAAAATAGCCCCACATCATCACATAGCCTTCACCATACCTAGAGATTGGCATGATTTTATTTCAGTTAGCCTAAAAGCTAGTTTGATTTGCATTGAGAGATGATCTTATGGAAAGTACCCCATGCCAATCTCTAGGTATGGTGAATGCTATGTGATGATGTGGGGCTATTTTAATTCCAAAGCACAAGGGAACTTTATCAGGATGCATAGTATCCTAAAAATTAATTTAAAAAAATACTTAAAAATAAAAATCTGCCTGCCTCTATGGGAATTTAACATAGGGGTGTACACACTTATGCACCATGTATTTTAAGGAAGAGCATTTATTTATTTACGATACATTATTCATTCACAAAGAAAATTGGTGTCCTTAAAGGTTGGATTTTTCCTAATTTTTTAAATTAAGGCATTAAGTTCAATTTCCAAAATATGATTTTTTATTCCTCTTTTTAGTCAACTTTAGCATGGGTGTATTAACTTATGCATTGCACTGTATATATATATATATATATATATATATATATATATATAGAGTCAAACCCAAATTTATTCAGACACCTTCAACATTTCTCACATTATCACAATTTATTCGCTATAGTTTAGAAAATGGTAATAAAATATGACAAGAACTCATGAGTTATCAAATCAGTTGATATAGTCTCACAAAGGAATTAGGTTCAATAGCTGTCAGCTGTCAGTTGTTTAAGTACACAATTAGATAATACCAATTTAGGTCAACCAATTACCAAGCAATGCTTAATTTTGTTCAGTCTGTGGTGTAAGAAGGTCGCATTAGCAATTAAAGAAAAAAACTCTTAACCTGACCATGTTTTGCTTAAAGTGTCTGAATAATATGTTTATAAATTTTACTGGTAGCCCACTCACTGTATGAAGAATTTTTGGGTATAATATGTCACATTTTACTGTATTTTGCTATCCTCACTTACATAAATGAACTTTTTTTTACTTTGTCCTGCAAGTAAAAAAATATCCAAAATTATATCTGGTGTCTGAATAATTTTCGGTTTGACTCTGTGTGTGTGTGTATATGTATATGTATATGTATATGTATATGTATATGTATATGTATATATATACATATACATATACATATACATATACATATACATATACATATATACAGTATATCATTTAAATAATATAGGCCTATTTAATATATGACTGTCTATTTTCAGTTTCTCATTTGTCCCGTACATGTGAGGAGTCCTGCACACCTGCGGAAAATGTCCACTGCTGCGATCAAGACTTGTGTGGATGAACGTCTCTATGTAGTGTACAAAGAGTCTTGTTATGCATGAAGAATCATGTATCAATTATTAATCGATACATTTAAAATGTGATCACTCACCACCATTATAACTGAAATGTGATGAGCATGAGCACTGTAAAAATTCAATAAAGCCTCTTTAAACGTTTCTGTATAAATGATTTCCACTTAATGTGTTGCTTGTTGTCGGTTTAAACATATATTGCTGCAGGCGTGTGAAACAAAATATATATATAAGATATAAATAAAATATATATCAGAAATATTCAGACTAGAAAGTCTAAATACAGAGTCCCTATTTTAACTGGGAACAAACTAGGTTTCAAATAAAACTCATTTGAATTCTTACTGAAATTATCAACAAACTTACTGGTTGAAACTTGACAGGGCGACTAGTATACAAATGAGCCTTTAATTCCACTGTATGTTCCTGAAAGAGTGTTGCCACTTCCAGTGTTGGGGAAAGTTACTTTTAAAAGTAATGCATTACAATATTGTGTTACTCCCTAAAATGAAACTAATTGGATTACTTTTTTATGGAAAGTAATTTCTAATAGTAATACTTTTGCGTTTCTTCTCATCTGGGCTGGGCTTGCTTGTTTTTTTATTTATTTAATAACAACAACAAAAAGGTTATTCTATTTTTGGCAAATGTAAAGGCCCTTTGTGCATAAGGGAAATAAGTAAGAAGGAAATGCAAACTCAAACCTGTACAGAGGGCGCAACTCAGACAAGAATGTTCATCACTCTTCAACAATAAAAACAAAAAATTAGTGATGTTTATCTAAAGTCATTTTTGCTTAACTACAATAACCATCATGTTTACAGACAACACCTCTACTTACGGCCGATTTGAAACTTAGGCCGATTTGAAATGTAAGTTTTGTTGTAAATTTAAAAGTAATTTGTTACTTTACTAGTTACTTGGAAAAAGTAATCTGATTACATAACTTGGATTACTTGTAATGCACAATGCCCAACACTGGCCACTACAAGACCTGCTGTAATTTATGCTGTTTGGTGTGTTTAGTGTCAGGACTAACATGGAGCCGTTGTTGCGATGCCCTAATAAATATCTGCAGGGGTGACTGTGGTTGCCCCAGCCCCGGTAACTGAGGGAATGTCTGTCTGAGACGAAACATTCAAGAGGGGTGAAAAGTTCAAAGAGGAAAGTCAGTTACTGTACGAGAAGCATTTCCATAGAAATGTCCAGTTGTTCCTTCTCATTTTTTGTTAGTCAATCTCTTCTTTTTATCGTTGCGGCTTGGTTTCGTTCTCTCAGGTTTGGAAACATTAAACGGCGGATTCATGTCTTCAGTGTAATGAGGAAGGAGCGAACAGCAGAATCCTAATGATTTTCACTGACTGATCATCAGCCAAGACAAAGCCACAACCAGACTCTGAAACTGCACTAATCTGCCAAACTATGTTTGTGCGCATTTATGTTTGTTTATGCGTGTGCATGTCAGTTGTGATTCGCACTGTGTAGAAGAATCTGAGGGATACAAATTTAAATTATATGGGAATCATACCTAACACAACACATAGCAAGTCCAGTGTACAGTGAAAATTTTGCCAAAAAAATCCAGCCAGGTGCTCCGCTTAGAAGACAAGAGACTGTTGTGCTTCAGACGCTGCAGTGTTTTTAACAACTAAATGTTTGTTAAATTAAACGAAAACTAATTTAACAACAAAACTAATATACAACAATATAATGACCATAAAATATCTAAAACTAAAAATAGAATAAAAACAATTGTAGTAAAAAAAAAACAACTAACATAAAATAAAATAAAAAGGATCTCTATTTAATTATATATATATGGCATGAAAATGCCTCTAGATATCAAGATAGTGAGAAAGTCCTGAAAATGTTCATGTTAAACATATGAAATGTTTTTGGTATCATTGCGCATCAACTTTGGCAGCCCTAAAATACTGAAACTAAATACTTATTGAAAGGGCAAATAAAAATAAAATAAACATGTAATTCTTAAGAGTATGAAAAAACTGACAAAGAACTTGTCATACTCAAAGGTGTCATTGCCTGGCATTAAGATAATAAAAGTAAAAAAAAATTCAGATGAATTCTAAAGAAATGTATTCTTTCTCAGTCACAACTGGTCTACACCCGCAAGATTGACTTTCTTGTCTGGCTGTCAAAAGACCAGAGGAACACCGTGACTAACAAATGAAGCCTTAAAAAAGGCAGTGAACAGAAAAAAAGAAAAAAAAATGCAGTAAAGAAATAGACTTTGCATTAGTGGGCCTCATTCCCTTCTGAACATAATGTTTCTCTTCGCTGAACTGAGAGACGAGGGGGAGCAAGCGCTATAAATTCAGTCACTCCTTCCTTGATACCACAATGGTGTGTATTCACAGAGAAAAGCAGTTAGTACTGTGACTGGCTTAGACTGACTCCAAATAGACAAAGACTGATGCTGAGAAACACACTGTTAGCAAGAATCACGGGCAAACACACAATAGGTATTAGAGAACACTGAAAATGATAATATATACTGTATATTCAAGACTAAAAACAAGCACACAAGTTTGTTTTATGCATATTATTTTATTGGAAAATATACACTGGACTTTGCACTGCAAGTCTCATGTCAAGTTACATAATCATATACTGTGTATCTAACCTATTGGTTTGTATTCTTTTGCTTATCCCAGGGTTCTCAACTAGACTTACTGTGACATTTCTGAGACATTTGGTACAATACTGATTCTTAGCTGCCTAAACAAGAACTAGCAGCTTTTTAAGATCATATTTGAGCCATTCAACTCTTTTGAGGAGGCCAAAATACTTTCAAAATAATATAAAAGGAGGACAATTGGTCCTGTGATCAGTGTTGGTGTGCCCGTATGATGAACACCTGTCACTCAAACCCTGAGCTAAACAAAGTCGTCAAGCTGAATGGAATTTTGTCCCTGGCATCGACATACCCTTTCATTTGAACAACGCCCCATAATACATTTCCAAAGAAAGCTTGGCACCTTTTCATACACTTTTCTCAGTTCATCACAAACATTCCAAGTCCCATGTGCTTACTTTCCAAGTATAATAACACTTTCCTGCATTCTGAAATACACTACTAGCCAGTGATATATCCGATATATCCTATATATATATATATATATATATATATATATATATATATATATATATATATATATATATATATATATATATATATATATATATATAAAATCTTTTTTAAATAAGTCCTTTATGCTCACCAAGGCTGCATTTATCTGATCGAAAATAAAGTAAAAAACTAAATATTATGCCAAATTTTTATTATGGCTATTTTACTATATTTTAAAAATGTAATTTATTCCTGTGATTGACAAAGCTGAATTTTCAGCATCATGACATCAAGTCTTCAGTCACATGATCCTTCAGAAATCAGTCTAATATGATGATTTACTGCTCTAGAAACATTACTTGTCATTATCAATGTTGAAAACAGATGTGCAGTTTAATTTTTTTGTGTGGAAACCATGATAAAAAATTTTTTACTGTCACTTTTGATCAATTTAACGCATCCTTGCTGAGAAAAGTATTAACATTTTACAAAAATCTTACTGACCCCAAACTTTGAAAGTTAGTGTATATCAACCTTTAAACCATTCTTTTTTTTTTTCTTAACATAAAAAAAATCTTTCTTTTACACCTCTTATTTTTCTTTCCAACACTGCAACTCTGAATACTTAAAGGTAAATGCATCTCTGTGCAAGTCATTCCTAAGTGGCAGCAAATGTGAAATTTTGTGTATACATGTATTTCTGAGAATGATTCAAAGCACTGGTCACTTCCTGTAACAACCTGCATTAAAATCCTGTCTGCATGAGATTCTCTCCAATATCCTCAGGGAAAAAGCAGACGGATAAACAGAAATAGACACACACACACACACAAACACAATAAACACTTAAAAAAACGAGAGTACAGAGGACTTGTGACTTGCACAGATCAGGTGCGGCATAAATCGCCAGAGCTCAATTTCCAGCCAGAAATAAACATGTAAAATCATGTTGTAGTCTCTGCAAAACCAGCTGCTTTTACAATTCTTGTTTCTAACTCATCTTCTGTTCCTATTAGCACAACTCGGTTCAGACAGAGTCACTATATAAAAATAGATTTATACATAAACATATATACTCGTATATAAAAATGGCTGAACAATGGGATATAAATAAAAGTGAAAAAGGCTTCACATTCTGTGTAACAAACGAACAATTTGGTAAATTCAACATTCATTTAATAAAAGTGCATCTGATCCAAATGAGTCCGATATACTGCCATACGACACTTAAGGCACTTTCTTAATACGTTTTCTTTGGCTGGGCTGGAGAGAAAACTAATATACATCTTAATGTGCTCTCAATACCTCACCACACCCTAAATAACCGATAAAATGCCTTACGAGATTCCCAATTTGACATCGCATCACTATGGGAAGACTATTAGTGAGATTAGCTGTATCTTAAAGACTGTACTGCTGCTCTCTACAGGACACCAAAAGGCACTACGGTGGTACAAAACTACGCATTACGCTTCGTCCAAAGAACCTCTTCACTGTAACCTCACGCCCTGACCCTCAAGTCAAAAAAGAGAGAAAGCTGCTTTCTGTAACAGACTAAACGCTACTTACAAACGACAAATCAAGGAAGTGCAATTCTATAAAGATTAATCAAAATATAAGATTAACCGCAAATTCAAAGCGTTCGAGACTGACGTGCGCAAGACCCTCATTTGTCGAAGGCAGAAACAAACCGAGACACAATTGTTACGCTCCCTTTAACACTAAGGGCCTGTAGTCAACAACAGGCGCACATGGAGATCCAGGGAAACTGGCACGTAAAGCTTTGGCTTCACAACTGTTGTGGACTGTATGAAACATTCATTACTAGGAGACATTCTTGATGTCTGAAAACCTCATTCAAGGAGATTCAGACCCTGTTGGCTTCAGAAGGCACATTTGGCAGTTGTTGTAATAAGTTCTGTACTAAGTAAAGCTGTAAACAGCTCAAACAGTATCATGTTTGTTTCATCTGCTCTTACACCATCAACCTGTTTATTCCTGAACTAAAGAGTGTATGCAGCACGAAAGTCCTGTAGCGCCCCCTGGTGTCACAAAGACACCACATTTTAAACTGATAGAGTATAAACCAGTTTTGTGACCTAATCCAGGCAACAGCTGATTGGGTGCTGGCAGGTCACATGCTCTGGAAACATAGATTGCCTTTGAAACGGAGTTTATCACACTCTTAGATGTTTTTGAACAGGGAAACTAACAAGTTGAAGCAGTTGGATGGACAGTGGGCCTCTTCAGCACAAGATCTGTGAGAAGGGATGTCTGAGCAGCTCCTCCGCACTCGGCCGGTATTTGGCCTCCACGAAGATGCAGCGTAGGAAGTCCCGCGTGTGCTCGGAGATGTGGGAGGGCAGCTGGGGATTGGTGGGCTGAGTGGCGATCTTAAATATGGCCGCCATGGCCTCATATTCAGCCCAAGGGGGCTTTTCTGTCAACATCTCCACCACAGTGCAGCCAAGACTCCTGTTCAAACAACATACAGTTTAAGATTAATGACCCGTTAGGTCACATGATATTTTATATTTTACACGCCACATGTTTTCAAGTGCCGTCTGTTAATTTTTCAGTAAAGTTATAGATTCCAGATGTTTCAGATTATAGTTCCAGGTGTTTATCTCATACATTTTGATTGATTTTTGGCAATTATCTTTTTAATTTAGCTTCAAGTTAATTTATTAAACATTTTATGGATGTTTATAGACATTTTGTAATTGCAAAATAAGATGAAAATACTGATCAAGAATGTTTTTTGTTTTTTTTATAGTGTTATAAGCTAGTGGCCTACATGGAGACCCAGACAACCACAAACTTTCCGAGCTGACTTTCAGCCAATCATAATGCTCCCCTGACCTGACGGGAGACTGTCCAATCAGTTTATGTCGGGGAATCCCTAAGCAGCAACTAAGCCACTCCCACTGAATGAGAATATGTGCAGTTAGGTTTAAAAACAGGCCTGTTCTTTTTCTCCAATTTTAAAAAGCTTTTCTTTGGCATGTTTAAAATAGGTTCTTAATATTTAGAGAATGTTGCTTTTTTTTTTTTTTTAACTCTCCGCAACACAGATCACAATCATGTCTGTTTAATAAACAATTTACAGTAAAAATCGACTAGATGAGCTCATCTAAATGGTGCAAATTTGTTGCCGTTTATATTACTGCAAGCATCACACTAACATTGACTTCCATAAATCCCAGCTGCTTTTCTCACTCTAGTAAAAATATGCAGCTGTAAGGTTCCCATGATTGAAGATGGAAAATGCTGTTCCAAAGCATATGCATGTGCTTCTCTCAATCTCAAAATCTCTGTCTTAAAATGTATTTAAGTTTTTTTTTATTTGTTTTTTTTTATTTACAAACAAAAAAAACAGCTCTCACCAAACGTCTGCCTTCCGGCCGTACCCCTCTCCGCTGATGACCTCTGGGCTCATCCAGTACGGCGTTCCGGTAACAGAACGGACCCCAGTGCTGGACATGCAGATGGTCTGAAGCCGCTTACTGGCGCCAAAATCTCCCAGCTTCACGTTTCCGGCTGAATCTCGCAGGATGTTGGCACCTGAATGCAACGGAGGAAGTGACCACGGAGAAAGATAGATATTAGATATTTTATAAATTGGCTATATTCAGGGTTTGTAATGAAATTTCACACTCACCGGGCAATTTGGCTACAAAACTTTTAAGTAACCGGCCATTCATAAATTAAAAAAAATAAACCAGATTAATTACGTCACAGCTTGTATATATTCTAAAATTTGGATTTCATACGTTCATTTCTTATTCAAACAAAATCCTGTCGTCCAGTCATCTCCTCCCTTCCTCTTTCATCCTCGTCACCAAAAATGTGTTTTAGGTGGACAGATCAATACAGTACAAAGAACATCAAAAAAAATGTAGGATGTTGGAAATTAACAATGTCTTTTCTGTTAACCAAATGCTTTTTAATCTACGCTATTGCTTCATTGCAAATGAACAAGAGCGCCATTATTTGTTGCATAGTGACGTGCATAGTCAAGTAAGCCAGATATGTGCAGATTCTGTGCAATACGCTGTATTTAATATATCATGATGACTCACAAGGTGAGTATTTGCGCTAAATCTGCGCAGATTTGGCTTACACAAAATTCCCCAGCAAAGAGAGTAAACATAATAAGTAACATGCCGAATTGGCTAGTGTTTTGACAGCGTTACGCCACAGTTGATTTTTACCCGCATTTAGCGGGTTGGTGGATGTTAATTTCAAACCCTGGCTATATTATAGATTTACAAGCTGTACTATGTGATCTAAAAGTATTTGAATATGAAAACACACTTTTTACTCAGAAAACTCACTATTCAAATATTACGAATTTTCTACAGAATAAATTTCCCATTGGTCAGCAGTGCGAATTTACAAACAAATTGAACTTTGACATAGTACACTTGTTTCAAATAACTAATTGTTACAACAACAAAAAAAGTGATTGTTTTTGACTATGTGAGGTCTAATGCCAGGCTGTACCTTTGATGTCCCTGTGGACGATCATGTTGCTGTGCAGGTAGGACATGCCCTCCAGAATCTGTCTTGTATACTTGCGCGTCACATTCTCTGTCAAGGCCCCATAGGCCTTTAGCTGGTCTTTGACTGAACCCTGAGGGGTCAAAAACCACAGCACCAGTGAATCACACTGAACTCTACACCACAACCACAGTATTGCTAAACAGGTATGTGATGATGACACATTACAAACCTTAAGATAAAATAAAAAAATAGCATTAGAGTGATAATGAAAATGTAAATAAAAATTCTGTCATTAATTACTCATTCCAAACCTGTATGCTGTATGCTGTACCTGTATGCACCCCAAACCTTTTATACACTCACTTCCACACAAATATACACACACATATATACACATACATACATATATATATATATATATATATATATATACACACATATATATATATATATATACACACACATACATATATATATATATATATATATATATATATATATATATATATATATATATATATATATATATATATATATATATATATATATATATATATATATAGTGCAGAAGTCATGTGGATTCCTTTTTTTTGTTGTTATTTTTGGAGCATGACACCCTGTGATCTGTCATTTTATAAAAAAATATTCTTTCCATGAGTTCCATGGAAAAAATAACAGCACACAGGTTTGGAATGACATGAGGCAAATGGAATTACAGAATTGTACTTTTTTGCTATCTTTTCCCTTAACAAGTCTAATCATTGTTGCTTTCCCAATACTTGATGACTCTTTCAAACTCACCCCAGGCATATACTCCATGAAAATAGTGAGGGTCTTCTCACTGTGGTCTCTAAGGCAACCGTAGTACTGGACGATTCGTTCATGGTGCAGGTTCTTCAACAGCTGTATCTCACACTCTAAAGCGCTCACCTCCTGCAGAAAGGGGGACAAGAGTCATGACACGACCACAGCTGAGCCGAGCCAAGCGGCTGTGACCAGAGGAAGCATGAGTGAGATGACTGAGCATATAGGTGGAAGATCAACTGAAAAAATATAAAACCACAACACACTAAAGCCAAACAGTGGATAGGAAAGCACAAACATAATGGTAGCATTTAGTTTTTGATTGTGTGAGCGAGCATATGTGTGTTTGTGTCAAGTGAGGGCAAGATCGATGAGAAATGCGTTGTTAGACTACCCCACTTCCCCTCGACTCAAAACCCCCCTCTGCCCAACACACACAATCACACACAGATACAGGAAGCGACAGTGCATGTTTTTGCAATGGCAGACAGGAAAGGGTTTAAAGAGTGGGGGAAAAGTTTGAGAAAGAAAGATATAGACATAAATCAAGAGAAAAGAAAAAAATATGCTGATAATCTCAAAGAGAAAAAGAACAAAAAGAGAAAGAGAAAAGGCTAAATGAAATAAAATAAATATGTGTAGTGTACCTTACTGGTCTCTGGACTGGCAGGATCAAAATGAACCTGTTTTGCTGCAAGTTCTCTGCCTGTGTCCACATCATAGCACAGATAAACCCTTCCAAAAGCACCCTGGCCCAGCAACTTCCCCCTACGCCACGTCACTGGAGCTGTAGGAGCTGCACATGACGCATATAATGATAATCAATTGACAATTTCACACAAATACATACATCTTAAATACATCAAAGCAGTTGACAAATGCTTATAAACACTACTATAATGTACAACATCATAATCTACATCACACTCACACTTATGAGGGACTGGGCGGTCCTGTGGGCGGAGTCTGGCCTGAGTATCCACCAGCTGCCAGCTCCCCAAACTCTCCTCACTGCCGTTCAGCGATCGCCGTGATGGCACCAATGTGAACAAGTTTCCATGGGGACGACGGATCCGCGGAAACGTCCGGCGACCTGAGGAGCAGCATTATTTGTTTAAAATATGACATGAGAGGTCCTGGAGTGTGTGAGTACACTCACATTTTTGAAAGGCCTGAGGATATCGCACCTTCACTGTGGTCTTTATGATGCAGGGACACATGATACCTTCGAGGGTACGTCCCTCCCTTACCCACAATCTTATCATTTGCATGGTTTTCCCGGTCTAAAAGAGGAGAATGGGAAGAGGAGAATGGACAATTGGGTCAATGGAAGAGCAGATTTGTAAAACTTTATCAAATGATTTACTGATTGCAGCAGCATCTTTATTGAAACACACCAGCACAGTCCTGTCGGTTGTCAGGGTAACTCTTAACCCTGTGTGAACGAGGTTTCCTGAGTGAGGGGCTACGAAACAAGAGACACCAATCAATACAAAAATAATAGCTAAAGGTGTTTACTATTACAGTATCATTCAAATACATTTCCGATTGTATCTGTGTCCTCACCTGTCAGAGTTGCTGTCCAGTGACTGACAGCTGCCGGACACTGAGTTTTCTGCACTGCTCCAAGGATCCAGCACCTTCAAATACAGGTGAATTAGAAGTTAATTGGACTCAGATGGCAAACTAGATGATTAGGTGACATTATGTAATTTCTGCAGTGGTATATTTACTTGAAATCTCTCACAGAGCTTCTATGACAATTGTACAATGTGGCATTTATATGGGAACATCGCAAGGTAACCCTGACACCTTTTCTATACAGTATTTGAAATCTATGCTGTACATGTTGCTCTTTTTCAACACATACTGGCTGCAAAAATATGCAAGTTACCAATGTATATATGATTTTAGGGGAGTACAGTAATCGCAAAAGTTAGCATGTTACCAAATTACAAATTCCCATGATTTGATCATTCATTTCTGCTTTAGAGTGTAACATACAGCACTTATAGAAACTGACACGGCATATGGAGGATATATATAGATGTAACGTAATATAATATTATAGAATAGAACAGCATATATACTTTTATATAAGTACACTACTGTACAAAGTTTGGGGTCATGAATTTAAAAATAATAGTAATACATTTCTTCAGCAAAGAACACATTAAATGAAACAATAGTGACAATAAAGACATATACATACACACATGTAAATATTTCAAATAAATGCTGTTCTTCTGAACTTTATATTCATCAAAGAATCCTAAAAAATGTTTTCCACAACTGTTTTCAAACTTAGTATTAATACAAAATGTTTCTTGAGCATCAAATCTTCATATTAGAATGATTTCTGAAGGATCATGTGACACTGAAGACTGGAGTAATGATGCTGATGTCATTTTAAATTATAATAATGTTTCTCAAAATTACTGTCCAAACGTTTGAATGGTAGTGTATATAAAAAATAATTTATATATTAAAATAATTATGTATAATTCTTTATATATAAAAATGATCACAAAGCACTAAACCTGTTATAGTTTTAAAGCGCCTCATATACATATTTGCGCACGTGTCCTTGAACTCACACACTGGTCACTGGTTTCAGGTATGAACTCCCCCTCGCTATTGATGCTGGTGTAAGATCCCTGACGTGCGATTCGCTGTTGCCGCTCAGGAACGTAACCAGGGGGCGGAGAACTTCGCCCAGTATTCTGAGAGCCTAGGTAATGACAAGACAAAAGACATAAAATGTTAAAACTAATAATTTAACAACTGCAAGAAGATCTTTATCTGTCTTACTGTTAAAGTGGCAAACATATATCTCAGTTGGACTGTAAATGCTGTGATGTGAGATCGAGGGTGCACACATGCAACTATTTGTACTCACATCATGTTTAATTCACTGTTGTATTTTGGTTTCCTTTCAGTCAGTACAGTGATTTAGTGAGAGGGGAAAAACTACCATAATAATCTGAAAATCGACGACTTACAGTTCATACACGTTAATATTTATATTTTGATTTATATTTGCAAACGGTCAATAATGCCACAGTCAAATAAAGCATCTGTATAACTTTATTTCAGCTATGGCCTTCCTGTTAAGACTTACATGCTCATACAGGTTGCATGATGTAATCAGACAGTAGATTATTTCATGCTCACAGAAAATCAGAAATAAAAAAGTCCCATGCTACATGATACACTGTGACAAGGGCATGATCTAAAACAGCTGAGTCATGAGACTGAAGGAAAGTATAAACAAGTGTCTTTTTCTTCCAGTTACAGAGCCTCAAAGAGCTCACGCTTTTCTCCAGACGCCCTCACAAGCTGTAACAACCTCCCCTCCCCCCTAAAATACACACTCTCTCTCTACAACAGGCCACTGGCCCACCATGCTAATAATGTCTCGCAATCTGATTGGCTGGGATCCAGCAAGCCATTGTGGAGCAGCC
Source organism: Abramis brama (assembly GCF_963993115.1). NCBI lineage: Eukaryota > Metazoa > Chordata > Actinopteri > Cypriniformes > Leuciscidae > Abramis > Abramis brama. The sequence continues at coordinate 29,833,406 of NC_139963.1, forward strand.
AGTGATGGTGGACAGGAAAAGGAAGAGGACCCACTGCTCACAGAGGAAGTCAGAGAAACAACAGAGAGAGAGAGAGAGAGAGAGAGAGAGAGAGAGAGAGAGAGAGAGAGAGAGAAATGAAAGAGAAAGAGAAATGAAAGAGAATGAGAAAAAAAGACCAGAGCAAGAAGATTGATAAGAAAGGCAAAGTGATTTTTCAGTGTGTGAACTCACTGGTGGAGTGGTGGCGTCCTCTGGGTTCTGAGGACTGGTAGGCAGTGCTGACATCACCAGTGGACTGAGAGGTTTTGATGCGAACCTGCTTACTGACTGTGTGATGAGATGGAGAGGCCTGCACACACACGCACGCACACACACGGATGTGCATATTAAGCATTTAGAAAAAAAACTGTGTGTAGAAACAACATATTATGGGATTCTTACGTGTACTAATTGAGCTCTTTCTAGTGAGCAGAGATTTAATAATATGCTCTACACCATTTGTCTTCTTTCCAAATTGAACTGGTTGATATTAACATTTATTAATTGTAAGTCTCACATTGCTTTGTTCCTGTGTCAGCAGCATGATCTTGATGCTCTTCATGTTTGAGCTGCGGTCCAGTAGATCAATGGCTTTATCCAAGTCGCCCTGATCACGCAGGGGAATGGACAGCTGTGTGTACAAACAAATGCGCAAATACACGTAATACATACATTTAGTAGAGCTGCCTGATTAATAAAAGGAGCACTCGGTATTTTTCCGTTGCTTAAACATTTCAGAATAAGAAATTATCTTTTGGGGGGAAATTCTAAAGACTTACAGGAGTTACAGTGAATCAGTCTGATGAATCCTTTATACAAAATAATACACAAAATTCAATCAATCTACCCAAGAAATAGGACTAAAATAGTGGACATTAAATTACTGAGTATTTTTGCTAAGTGACCAGACATAAGCGAGTGTCAGTGAGTGCATCTGAATGTGAATCAATACCTCATTATTCATATAATGCAGGTCTAACTGCTGACCGAAGAATGTTTTGACTTTCTGCTGGACTTCCTCAAACTGCACAGGCCGCCCAAACATCAGAATCCTACACAAACATATATAAACACATACACACGCCATGCACACAGAGGGGGGGACATCAAACAGGAAGCTGAGATTTCTTTAGATGTGTAATCCGAGGCGGCAAGTCAAGTCAAACACACAGTCGGATCTGCAGAGTGCACACATTCCTGCGAGCACACCTAGCATAGCTGTGGTCTGTCCTGGCAGCCACAGACAAACCACAGTCCTTTCCCTTTCCACTGCGTTACCAGTCTGAGAGCTGAGAGAGAGCATGCCTGTGTGTATCTGTGTGTAATCTCTCAAAATCAAAACCCCAGTGTATTTGATCCTTACTTTTATTTTAACACAAACATGCATGCACATTCAAGTAGAAAAGAAACTTAAATTCACCTTCTTTCACCACAGAACTCAAACTTAATCCTGACATCCTCCTGAAGAGAACGAAAACGAGGTGAGGTCACATCAGGGTCATATAGGATTAGGAGTCACAAAGTCACTGTTTCAGCTGTATGTATGTGTATTACCATTCTGTTGGAAGAGTTGGCAGTGTTGACAGGTTTCGGTTTTGCCGTGTCGTAATTTGACGCCGGCTGGCGCCTGGTCATCTGCAGGGCCACCAGATCCTTCATAATTGAATGGAGGGCCTGTCTCTCATCTGGGGAGAAAGACAGAGATACAAATAAGCCGATAATTATTTTCATGTTATTGCAAAGACTTTAGATAGACAAAGACGGCACACTCATCTTAAAACAACATTTATGGGACAGATCATATTTTCATATTCATTTTGAGATTTGCTAAGGATTACATTTAACAGTGTTAATTACTTTTTGATCTAAATGTAAAAATAGGGGTAGGGCTAAACGATTAATCGCAATATACATGAAATCGCGCTTAAACCGATATGGCTTATGCCGATTATGAAATCTCAAAGGCTGCGATTATTTTTTATGCTCAGCTTGTCATTGATGTACGGCTCTGTAAACGCTGCTCCACCTGAAAGCACTGTGAGTTTGAGTCACTTATACCGTGCATTTGAAAAAGCAACACGCGTCAAACATCTTTCCAAACATGAGAAGCATTTATGAACCACTTGTCCAATAAAAAACAACATTAATAACATGCTTTTACTCCAAACTCACTTCATAACGACAGTTGAGCATCCTTCTGTGAGATGATGTGGCTTCTTACACAAAATAAGGAAGTCGTGTGTTTATTAGTCATGTTTAATCAATCAAAGCATTTCAATCTTCTGTTTATTCAGCTATAGCGATAGGGATTTCCTGGAATGATGTGTTATCGTACTTCTGCGGCGGGGCATATTTGGCGTGTCTGCCTGAGACGCCCTCTGGTGTTCAGATGGAGCAGCGTTTACTACCGATCAGCCGTGCTGCACTGACAAACTGCACATAAAATAATCGCAGCCTTTGGCAAATCGCGTGCGGTTTCATTGCGATTAATTGTGCAGCCCTAAATAGGGGAAATTATTATAAAATATTATCAGTCAATAAAGTAAAAAAATACCAACTGAGTTATAACCGATATGATATGCAGTGTTTCCCATTCATTTCCTAGACTCTGGCGGTCCACCACGGTCTAATCGTTCCCGCCAAGATTTTTTTTATTATTCTCTTAACATAAAAGGTCACTAACATTGCACCACTGCTTTGACAAAGTATCCACCAAACAAACTAAAATCAAAAGTGAAACCAATTTGTGGCTGACCCTTAACTGCGGTCCATCACTGTAATGAGTGTCCTTGAGTGGCTGAATACTTTACTTTAAACCAAACGAGATTATGTTGCAGAAACTATAAACTTGCTATACTGTTACAACACAGGTGCAGAAGAACTGAGAGGATGTTCTGCTCTCCTTTGTGAATAAACACTCACAGTCAGACGACTAGACCTGCGTCAATGCAGAGAAGTCTGAGAGAGGGAGATGACTGTGTTTTTGAGATCTCTGTTCTCATGTTTGATGTAAGAATGAGCTGAGTCTTGGCTAAGCTCACTCAGGGAAAATATTTGCAGTGTGTTCTTTGGATGGACTTCACACACCTCCTGAGAGGGAGAGAAACAGAGAAGCCTCGTCTACCCACTAATACTGGGAAACCTGTGTTAGAACATGGCAGATCAACCCATGCAACAGACACAACCACTCAACTGTTGAATATCTGTGTGTTCATGTGACCACTGAGAACATAAACATCACTGTCTGTCTCCATGTTTCCCTCTGTCTCCATTTAAACATCTCCCAACATCCTTTTAATTCCAGACGTCAGTTGTTTCCAGATCAACAGCAACTTGTCTGTCATTTAGGAAGGCCCTGATATACTCACAGCAAATTTATTTTTCGTTCTTCGCTCTTAGAGGTAAAGAGAAGTTTGAAAAACCTTTTCAGCGGTATAGTGTTAGCGAACATTCCAATGCCATTCAGTTAGATGAATATGTAAATATGTGCTGCACACTTTCCTCTCAACAACAAAATAAACAACAAAAATGAGAGGTGAGAAATCAGCAATTTATATAGCACTTTGTACAATTGATTGCTCTGAAGCAAGCAGCTTTACAGTATTAAAAATGATAAAGTGTCGCTTTCAATTAGAAGTACTTGTACAAGAACTTTTACAACTTGCCATACACTAATATATATATACATACATAATTTACAAAGTAAGTTTGGGGTCAGTAAGATTTTTTCAAGGAACTTAATACTTTTATTTATTTAATCACATAAACAATGCACCACAGTTTCCACAAAAATATTAAGCAACAACTGTGTTGAGCTCCAAATCATCATATTTTAATGATTTCTGAGGGATCATGTTACACTGAAAAGTAATGATGCTAAAAATTCAGCTTTCCTTCACTGGAATAAATTACATTTTAAAATACATTAAAATAGAAAACATTACCTGTAATCTTAATATTTGACAATATGAATGTTTCTACTGTATTTCTGACTAAAATGCAATGTTGATTAAAATAGGATGGAGACTTTCAAAAACATTCTGTTCAACTGTTCAAAAGTTTGGGGTCAGTAAGATTTTGTGTCAGTAACACTTCAATGAGTGAGAGGCACTTAAACATCTAGCTAAGCTTTATTTTTTAACTTTATCTTTGTATCTTTATATTTTTAATTTTCTCTATCATTTGAGCTCAAGCAATAATTGAAGACCTGTTGAGGATCCCTGATATATGATAAAAAACATGAGGACTCACTCATTTTGTCGGTATGAATGTGTGTGCTATTGATTGAAGTTCAGGTTTGAAGGTCCTCACACACCCTTTCCTCTAGTGTCACCCATCAATGGCCTAGAAATGGAACAATATTCAGGTTATACAGAAACTCCTGATAAAATGAGTCATCAGCTGTAACTTAACTACCTACCAAAACAAATGTAATCTGAGCCAAACAATGATATCAGTCAACAGCACAACAACACCACTGACAATTACAAATGCTGATGGACATACACTTGTTAATGCTGATGGTGAGGAATAACAGTTGCAACATCTCATAATGCAGGCTACATCAAACTGAGTAGCGCATCACTGAGAAACGTCCTGCTCAAGTATTCCTTGCGATGGAGGTTCAGGTTGGATAACTAGTTCTCAATGTTTCATCATCTGACTCGCGATCAGATTGACTGATATGGTAAAATTGAACCCATACTGTCTTTACAGTGTGTACAATCGCTGGGCTGTAGGAAGCCTACAGAGTTGAAATTCAGTTATGGTAATTGCCGTTTCTTTCCCATATGTGCTGTAAGCAGTAGACCAGTCACAACAGACTGAGCCATCTGGCCAATCAGAGCAAAATAGGCTCATAGAAAGAAGGGATTTAGAAAGACTGAATCTTCGGACTGCTTTGGACGAGTCATTTGAGAATCATTGATGTGCAATGTATGTTATGCGAAAATAAAGTTTTTTGGTGTTTTTTTTTTTACCTTTGATGCATGTAAACCTGTTGTAGGAGACCTCCAAACAAATTAGGAACCTTTAAAATAGCATTATAGGGGCACTTTAAATTTTACTGATGCTAGATGCTCAAAAAACCCCATCCAAAATGCAGGAAAACTGAATGTGGAATGTTTTACATATGTGACGGGATGGTGAGAGTATATGCTGTGCATGCATGTTAGTGCACGTGAGACCTGAAGGACTGTAACATGATCCTCTGCTGGCACAGAGCAACCAAGGCACAAACCTTCCAGCCGAGGGGAAATGAGCAGAGGGAAATATTTACCATTTAAAAATTGCCAGATTTCAGCTCCACAGGCTTGATTCCAGCCATAAAAGTCCCATTCAACAATGCCATACTCCCTATAAACGCTATCACTGTAATATTTTCAAATTTCATTTGCCCATGAATACAGGTGGCTCACATTAAGAAAAAGAATCTGAATCAAAGTGGCTGTACTGTACATTGGATGTTCTGTATTTTAACTGAGGTTTTGTCTTATTTTTCAAGGTTAACAATGTTACAAATCATTTGGTGCATTACAATATTGTTGACCATGTACTGGGAAAAATTTGCTAATTTTTATAAATAAAGAAAATCTTACCTTGTATCCTTTTGATGTCCTTCAAAGATGTTATCGGTTCTTTCTGGAAGAAGAAAAAATTGCTTTACCACAAAGGTGTCCAAATTATAGTTTCACATAATATGTTACCCATTTCTCTGAAGAAATCCATTTAACCACAGCTAACCTCTGTGTTATGCATGGAATCTGTAGTGTCAGTATTCATTTACCAAACAGTATGATTTTTTTTTAGCTTATTTTTTTCTGTATAAAAATGTTCGAGCACATTTCAGTATTCATCTCTAGTATATTCCACAGACAATAGCAGTGTTAATTCTGCTGTTATAATTAGAATTGGGTAAATTATAACTGTGAATAGGAGTTTTGCATTGACTGTGATGCAATAAAAAGGTCATGTACCACTATGTCAAGAAATTAATTTTGATTGAGTTGTCCTTGCAGGTTGCATGCAAAAACGAATGTATGTTGTGACCAGCGTAGTCAGATTCATGAACAAATGAAAGATTCATTAATTCAAAATCAAAAACAAACTGAAACCAGTGTAGCCCAGTTACTCAAAACATTATTCTTATGAGTTGGCTCTTTTAATAAACATTTGAAAAAGACTAAATTAATCAAACTGCCTTTACCTTAGATCATTTACAGCATTAGCCTAGAGTAAATTTCATATGCAACTTTCATATTCAAGTAAAATTTATACCATACGTTATACGTTAAATTTGTACTAAATTATACAGTTATATTAACTGAAATATACACAAATGAATCAGAATTAAAATCTAATAATTGAATCAGATGGAAATCAGAAAAGACTCAGGAAATCTGTATCAATGCTCAAGCCTTAGTTAATTCAGTTATTTTCATTAAATACAACACTAAAGACATGCAAAAATGCCATATCAAATCTATACAATGTAAAGGAAATTTTACATCCTGAAGAACTCAAACCAGGTGAGCTGTTGAGGGGCAAACCGGCCAATGGTTGCACTAGAAAGTCAGCAAAATCTCATTAGAACGCTTCCATCAGCATATCCTGACCTTCAACAATGAAGCGCTGGATAGGACTGCATCATTCCTAATGTGCTTCACTGCCAGACTTCATTTGACCTGCAACTCTTTAGATCCAATTACAGCGGCCTGAAGAAGAGAGGACTAACTGAACATTGCTAAAAATTGCTCATCCTTCCATATTTATGGTCAATGCTGAAATTATTAACCAAATGGATGAGGTAAGGAACATGTGCGCATATGCATGCGTTTGTTTCAGCGCCTCCAGTCATGCAACTTCAACTGAACCGAGAGAAATTACAGAGGTCATTAATTTGCACTCATTTAGTCAAATATGGGTGGCACCAGGTGGCCTGACCGACTGAACCTATGAACACACGCAACGAGCAGCGAATGCATGCGGCTTCATCTGAGATTACGCTATATATACACACATGCAAGTCTAAGTTAAACAGACCCTCACCAGGAACATCATCTCAGTTTCCTACCTGACTTTAGATCCCACTTCTGTCTTTTCTTCCTTTCCAATTAAACCAATTTCACCTCCTTCTCTATTTAAATTAGAGGAAAAATCTAAAGTCTGAACTCCAAGATGTAATATTTTCGAGTGGGTTAAAAAATAAGGCAGAGATTCATAACACCAATTAGAATTTTTATTTATTTATTTTTTTAGATAGATGATATTTTCAAATGGGTTACATTTATTAATAAAAACAATACTGTGCAAAAGTCTTAGGCATGTTAATGTTAAAATGCTGTAAAGTGAGAATGCTTTCAAAAATAAAATCACAAATTGAATTTATTTATGATTTACCTTCTATTAACTAATTCAAATCAATATATGGTGTAACAACCTTTTGCGTTTAAAACGGCTTTTGTCCAGGTACGCATAGTTTTTCACAGATGGACTCGATGATGGTGAGATCAGATCATCCTGGCTGTTGTCAGACTCCTTGTGCATACAGAAATCTCACTGGATTATTACAATTAATGGCAAAGAGAATGTTTGGAAATGTAAACTGATTTCCTACTGACACACTACAGCAAAATATATAAATAGCTGACTTAAAACCTTTTGGGGGGGGGGGGGGGGATTAACATGCCTAAGACTTTTGGACAGTACTGTACATTATTAAAATAAAAAGTTGTATTTGTTAACATTAGTTAATGCACTGTGAACTAACACGAACAAACAATGAACAGCTGGATTTTTGTTAATTAACATTAATAAAGATTAATAAATATTGTTACAAATGTATTGCCCATTGTTACTTAATACATTAACTAATGTTAACAAATGAGACCTTAATGTAAAGTGCTTGAGGCATCTGTTGTGACAACATGCCTGGACACTTGTTCTAGGGGAACTGCTGCCCACAGAAATGCAAGGTCTTAATGAGAGCGAGCGAGCGAATGAGACGGAGTGAATGAGACGTGAGTGAGAGGAGGCAGGTGTGTCACTTCGCCGTCGGAGAGAAGAGAGCGAGAACTTGCAGGACCGCACTGGCAGGATCGCAATTTTTGCATGCAGGACAGGAGCATCCTGCCACTAAGGCAAACTGGACCCCACTGAACCTGGGAGGATGCCGGGCAAACTGAATCGCATAGCCAAGTTTGATCATTTGAATGACCCAGCAAGATGGGCTGGTAAGCCAGGAATATTTTCCTATCAAAAATATGTTTTTTCTTTCTTTCTTTTTCTTTCAGATACTGCGAATTTTCTCAACTTGGATGGATATTAGCTACTGACCAAGCACCCAAAAACTGCTGCTTCTGTCTTCTGTTGAAACCTTAAAATGGTTCATGGAGCAAAAAGTTATAGAGAACCCCTGAATTAAGGTTTGTAAAACTTTTTCCTTATTGAAACTCTAATCCCCTCTCTGACTCATTTTCCTTCTCTCCTGCTCTTAATTACCTTGTGGTAAGTATGCATGGAATCTGGAAAAGGGAGAAGGCTACCCATGGGCCCTGTCAGCTGGCCTGGGCCTGCATTGTTATGCTTGTATCCCTTTTCCAGTACTCGCCAGAATCTCAACAATTTTCTCTTACCATTCCCGCCTCCAACCACCTCCCGCCTGAATTTCGGCTGTTTAGTCTGTGGCTGGTTTTCTCAGCCGTGGTGCTGAGGCTGTTGGCTTTTGCTCATGGAGGGGCTTACAGTACAAATCCCCTCTAGGGTTCCCAACACTTTGGAGTGGCTAGACTAAAACTGTTCCTGTCAGCTCTGGGGTAGAGATGAAAAGTTGTTCTAGATGGTGGAAAAGACAATGTTTTATCACTAGGTCATGAACTGGCTAAAACCCGATATTACATCAAACATAAACAGATCTGACACCATCTGTGTAAAGTTGTGCAAAGTTGTGATGCAAAGGCACACTGACACTCAAAACCTGTGAAGGATTTTCTCAACACAAGCAAAGCTCAAAAATCACATTCACAAACGTATTAAATGCACCTAAACAGGAATGACTCTTTGCTGATTGTCAGTTCTGTACCATGCTGCTATTATCTTCTTGTATCTACTGTAAACAAATGTCTGATTTAAAGCTGCTTTGGTCTCTGAGCCCTTTCTTTATGAGGCAATTCCTAAACTTCTACATTTCTAAAATGTAGACCAGTGTACTTGTAGAAATGTTAACTGATATGTGTGTAATTTATGGTTTCTTCATTTATAACAGGGATTCCAGACAAGCTCCCCAGGGTAATCAGCATTGGAAATATTTCATTTTTATATAATGATTTATTCATTAGCGGTCAACTGATACAGGTTTTCAGTGGCCAATGCTGATATCTTGAATCAAGCTAATCAATAAAATGCTGATACATATAGGCCTATAATACAATTCAATGGTAGCAAATAAGTTGTACACAAACTTGCTTGATAAACAAAAAAAGGTAGCCTACACAATGTGTGTGCATGTATAGTTCAAGTTCATTTAAGTTGTCAGTCACATGTGGAGCTCACAAATTTGGGAGATGAACACATTAATCGGTCAAGTGGACATGGTCTATTTATCGAACTAAAAAAATCTAAATGATTAATCTCCATTTTTTGTACAAACATTTTATCAATTAGTTTTGGGCAACGTTCACATAGCAGCAGAATACGGTTGTCAGTCCTGTATTTAAGTCCTTAATACGGTTATGTTCAGACAGACACAGTACAGTTATTTACAGATGTGACAACAACCACATTCTAGAACCGAACTCACACCCGCAAATTTTCAGGACTCAGAACCGCACTCTAGGAAAACCAGCGTAGTGAGAACAAAATCGTACTGGACAACTAGTTGTCTGTCACATCATACAGTGAGAGAGAGCCGCTCTGCACTGCACAAACAAGCATCTACACTGCGTTGGGTTTTTGTGTGTGGTTTCGGTAACTTCCAGCAACGGTGATATAAGCTGTGTGTCATCTGAAGGTTAAAGATACGATCACTTCTCCACCAGAGCTTCTCCTGTCAGTTTTGTGTTTATAAAATATATAAAAAGCTGCTGTCAGTTAATGAAGATTTGATGTATGAACTTGCAGCATGACTGGACTCTTGTTGTGTTAAAAGTAAGATTTTTAGTTTTTTGGATGTCGCCATCTTTGATATTACTTTGGTCACGGTCACTATTGTTACTGGTTAGAGTATAGGGGCCAGTATAGAGTCAGGCCCAGTGGTGGCCATCAGGAGTATCTGGAGAATTCCCAGTGGGCCGCTCATCAATTGGGCCGGTAGGGCCACTTTGACAAACGCAGGTCTCTACTCTCTACAGGTCTCACAGGTCTTTCAATGAGCAAGGAAATCGTCATATCGCAGGCAGTTCTAGTAGTGACAATGGTATGCAAGTTGTCTTCGTACACCTGAAAATGACTTGTGCATGCACAGCTCTTTGTTTTGGTTATAAATGTTATAAATATTATTAAATGGCAAACCTGTGCACGCAGTAAGACGGGCCACGTGAATTCTCCCCGCATTCTCTACTATTGCTTGACTGATAATGAACTAACTAACACTGCAGACAGTATCCGAGACACTATTGTAAGTTAGCTAATGAATCAAAATAAATGTGCTTACTGCTTAGTAAATGTTTTCCCACTATCGGTTACTTTTTTTTGTTTGACATGGCTTCAATAATATTGTCAGAGCTAAATTATATAACAATTGCAATGTACAGCATAATTTAAAGCAAAATGAACAATTTCTGGTTGTGTCGATGACCCCGTCATTAAACCTTACTGATGTTGCTGTGGGGTCCACAAGACAAAAAAAAGGTTGGGAAACACTGACCTTGAGCACGGATTCCCTACTGTAAAATACCAACAATTTGAGCATGTCATGCATCTGATCGAGTTAATACAAGAACATATAGGCAAGTTAAAATAGAAAACTTATGGAAACCAAGTTATGACTTATTACCAAACATCAAAAAATAATTTGTAATTCCATTTTCATGCAATATCATATTTTCCCATTTCAAATCAAGCACATGCGCATGAAGACCTCCATGTAAGTCCGTGGAAAATAATATTCGTTTTTCTACACGATTTCCAGCACTAGTGAATCAGTTTACACCTGCTGTTCGTCACACATTGTGTGCATATTCAGTGCATATTTTATGAATGACACGAGAGAAAAAAACATGGACATGTCAGTTTCATTAGTCAAGACTGTCATCCACCCAAAATACAATATCAAAACCTGCAGCTAAGTTGTATACTGCATTAATAGCAAGAGTATCAATGAACCCCAAGTTAAAATACTCACCTGAGCTTGGGGTGAATTGCACGAGGTTGAAGAGGAACTCTTCACCCAGTCACTTTCTGTCCTGTCTTCGGAAACTCGATGTAAATGTAAAACGTAATAGCAACAGTTAATGTAATATGACTGTCCACAGATTTCCAGGCCACTGCCATTGCTAACGCGCTTTCAGGCGCGCGGACCCCTGAGGGTCTCCCATTTCATCCATAAAACTTATTCCTCAGACCAGTCAAGCGAAGAGACCTCTTTAATACACAAAAATACGTAATCTCCAGTTTATGCTGAGAGAAAGTAACAGTTAGCAGTTTAGTGACTACGAATAAAGCATGGACGTTTCATGAAGCGACATATCTTTATAGCTTTGTGAAGAAGACATAACGTTAACTACTGCATGGAGAGTTCAAAATAAATCTAAATAATAAGCGCCACGTCCAAAAGCTAAAGCAAGAATGTCTCGTAACAACACTAATGGTGCAGATATAAGCGAGTTGCGTACATAAAATCCATTTGTATTAGCAGACTGGAGGAAAAGAAAGGATTTCCGTAATTCTGATGGCTTCTTTTCCTGCTAGGTTTGCAAATTTTTTCCCCTCCGTTGTTGTGTCTGGCCAGCTCACTGAACGAACGAACGTAGTTTTCACTTTTCTAGTGAAAGGCGAATCGATAATAACAGTCCGTAAATGTTCGTTAATCCTGCGCGCAACAACTTTGTAAAGCCAAATAAACCAGAAAATGAGCCCTCAGCTCGATGATTGGACAATCTCCGCATTATTATGCGACAAATGATTATGAATGAAGGCATGTGACAGTGAAAGCAGCATTCATGTATCCACTTTACCGAAGGAAAAGCGAAAACCGTATGAGGATAACTGCACAGGAAAACCACTGTCGAAGATCTGGACAAAAGAGCGTGCGCGTTACAGTCAGCGGCGGCTACTTGAACTTCGAGAACAAATTCCCTTTTCCGTTGATGACGGTTAAAACTCAGCGAAAGTTAAAACTCCGCGAAAGTGCGAGAAATACGCTCCCCGAGGGCCGTTCAAGCGCTTTTGGTGAGATTAAGCGTGAGATGAGATTTTTAGGCGACATTAGTCCAAGCATTCTCGTGATGTTGAGGATGATAAACAGCAGATGCTAGAATGAATCTTTAGCGCAGTGAGTTTCCTGACAGCGAAAAAGCAGTTCGTCACCGGAACACATAAGCTCGCTTCCTTTAAAACCAGCCCAAAGTTCGTCATGTTAATGCCCGTGCATGGATAAAATGGCTTTCACGGTTTTTTGTTTTTTTTTACTCGTCGTCGGTGGAAAAATGCATTGTATAACGTTTGTAATTTCCATAACACGTTCAAGATGACAACTGTGTTTAAGCACACGGACTTTATTGTACGCTCGGGGGCGCGCTTTTCCTCTCTTTGGTTCTTGTTTGGTGACGTAACGCGCACACGCACAGCGTCACTGCCGCGCACACGTTTATGAGGTAAGATTCAGACGTGAACTTTTTCAAAGGGCGGTGCTGTGTTTAGGTGAATAACGTGATGCATTAAACAAATGCACAACATAACCTTTCACACTATTGTCATCCAGACAATCATTTTCAGCAAAAATGCCTTACCGTGATTTGTTTTTGGATTTGTATCTGGGACCAGGATTTATTTACAATATTAACGATACTTTAAAATAGACATTTCAAATGAAAACGCTGATAATTGTGTGAATAAAAGGTACAGTAATCTCATCTTTATTTCCCTCTGCTTTATGTTATACATGCTGTTATTTGTTTTACTGTCTTTGTATTTTAAAAGTTTTTTATATTTATATAAAAACTAACTTTTTAATATATCGTTTTAAAAGTATTAAACACAATGCTTTTATTTATAAAGATGCATTGAATTTTTTTTCATTCTTTATAAATAAATAAAAATGAGACTCAGGTCACGCACTTTAAAGGGATAGTTCACCCAAAAATGAAAATTCTGTCATCATTTACTCACCCTCAAGTTGTTCCAAACCTGTATGAGTTTCTTTGTTCTGCTGAACACAAAGGAAGATATTTGGAAGAATGTTTGTAACCAAACAGATCTTGGTCCCCATTGACTACCATAGTATATTTTTTTCCTACTATGGAAGTCAATGGGGACCGAGATCTGTTGATTACAAACATTCTTCCAAATATCTTCCTTTGTGTTCAGCAGAACAAAGAAACTCATACAGGTTTGGAACAACTTGAGGGTGAGTAAATGATGACAGAATTTTCATTTTTGGGTGAACTATCCCTTTAATGTGAGCTTTACTATAATAAACATCCAAACTAAGGGTTGATCAACACCAGCATATCTTTTATTTATTTGTGTGTACAAAAGCGTGTACAAAAATGAGAAATAAAAAGGAGGAGAGAAAGACAAGACAAGTCTGTGGGAAATGAAAGAAAGAAGAATCACATTTTATTAAAAAATTGTTGTAGCAGTTGAACTGCAGGGCTGATAAAAGTACCAAGATGAAAATAAACCTGACGGGGACAAAAGAAACAAGTAAAGAGCCAAGACCTCCTTCTGCTTTAAGGCCACCTTGTTCCACTGATCAAGTTTTAGATATAGAGTAATACACTTTGCGTACATTTATCTCCTCTCACTCAATGCATGCATTTAAAAAATAATCTTTTGCAACCTTAACTATCAATACACTTACAAAGACACACTCACGCATTCCAATAACTACAAATCCATCAGAAAAAAACAAAGAAGAGTGTACCTTTTCCTGTTTGTTCTGTAGTTTATAAAAGACAGTGAGTGTTTGCAGGATATTGTGTCATTTGTACCATGGCGCACTGTGTGCAATCATACCTAACAATTGGGGTAAACACAGTGATTTGTGCCTGTGGAAAGTTTGTTCCAAAAATAAAATCACATTTGGACAGAAAAGAAAATGACAGTAAAGAAGTCCAAATCATTTACATTTGGTGTGTAACATTTAGTTAAGAGTGAGAAAGTTGATTATAACATTTTTAAAAAGCTGAAGATTTTGGGGAAATAAACTCAAAAAGGAAGCTGAAAAGAAAATGTGTTCTTATTATGAAAGGATTTGAAACAAACTGAAATGATAAGGCTTAATATTAAAATATTATTTCCGTTCATGCCCAGAGCTTTCAATAATTCCTCTAAACCTCGCAATGCATTTCAATTTCACAGTAACCTTAAAATATATAAATACACAGGGACTTTTGTGGCATTCAAGTTGTTGAAAATATTTGGATGATTTTCAATGGCTTAGCAAGTCTAAACAGAGCATGTCAAACGTACAGACAAAAGGCCATTGCACTGGAAGGCAGACAAGACACTTGCAAACACAACAAGCCACTATCATGGACTAAAACTAAGGGCAAATCTATCTAAAGACCACTTCCTTTTGGCATTTAACATATACAGACATCCGAATAGCTTTACTGTTTGTTACACTATAAAACCAAAAAGCAAAAGTATTAAAACACAGAGGCATTTCATTCATTAAAAGAAACTACATGACGGCATCAATGATATTTGTACACAAATACATGAACCACAGGAGAGGTCACAGCTTATGGCCACAGTGACAATTCACAAGATGCAAACTTGCAGTTTCACGCTGACATGTGCATATAAAACCTGGGATGGAAGTCTTCATTTAGATGTATATCACTCCCATTCCTGCTCAAACCCCAACTGTGTAACAATTTAAGAGTGTAAAAATGATTTATTTAGTGAACAGCGTTCAATTGAACAACAGCTTTTAACAATGAACACTAGGGGTGACGCTGTTGGATCATTGTGACCCATCTATATTCCTGAGCAATACTTAGGAGCCACACGTTTACGCATGTACTCAAAGTCCCACCAAACCACGTCACAGAGAAGCCTACAGGAAAAAGTTAACAACTATGTGATGACAGGAAGTGGTGGGGTGGGGTGGGGGGGGGAGGCAATGGTGCGAAGCATCATAAATGTCATTTCCTCTGAGACCTAGTTCCCTGTGAATATCTTAATCTGTCATACAAGCTTGGTCCCATGCAGCAAGGCATAAGTACAGTACAGTGCATCACAGTACATTCACTCTGCTTAGTGGTACTTATGTACAAATGCCTCTGCAAGAAATCACTGAGTAACAATAAAATAAAATAAAAGTTTATTAAAAATGTGCAGTCTGCAGAAAAACACTAAAATATGATATAAGCGGCTTATCTATGGTTGATATGATGAGTATAGATACCACTAGACAGCAATGAGTTTCTAAAAGGAAAAGCATCCAAAACACTAGAGGCCGCCAAAAAACTGTGCAAAGTCTAGATCTCAATTTATAAAATTAACTGAAAATGGTCAATCTTAAGCAAAGGGAATATAATCTCAAATACTTTTATAATGTTTATAATTACATTTGATAAGGATATCCATGCTTAAGAATAATAATAATTATATTATTTGATGAGTTCGCAGAGGCCCGTCTTACAGGATCTGTAAAGTACTACTAATTCTTAATGTCAAAAGAAGATAACATTTAGAAAAGGTAGGATAAAGAAAAGGAATGAGGGGGATGTAAACTCAAGTGAGTTCTTTACAGTACAGTGTACCCTGTAGATTCACACATAAAATATACTGTTCCAACAAAGCAAAAAAAAAAAAAAACAAGACCCAAGTTCCCATTGTAAGGAACATTGTTAGGCCATATAGTCTGAAAATAGTACAGATTGCTGTAACTAGAGGGACAAATATCAATCATAAAAATTAAAAAAAGCACTTAAGTCGATGAACATAAAAGATTGCTGAATAATTTTGATGCAACACCCCAGAATCATTACCTGAGTGTATAATCGAAACCATCTTGAAACAATTCTCACTACAGAAAACCAACAATACTAGTACTGCCACACAGGATTGTAATGATGCTAACAAGTGATTCATCCCACCTATAGGGATACAAACATTTTGGTCACAATCAACTAACTAACTTAACTCCACAACACTACACAAAAAGAAATGGGCACAAAATGACATTTGCTAAAGCTAAATTAAAATTAAAACTAAATAAAAATTGAACGAGGGGGTAAGTCATGAAGAGCCTGGCTCAAGAGTGTCTAAGTGTGTATGCATGTGTGTATTTATTGTGTGTCAAAGATGTGGGCAGAGGAAATAAAGGGTCATCATCATTGGCCAGTGGAGGGAGAGGTGAGTTTTGGAAATCACTGAGGATTATGCCGACTTGGTGATGCTCTCTGCATCCTTGGAGGCCCAGAGCTCCTTATGCTGCTTGCGTCCGAAGCCCTCGTCGTAGTTCCCTTTACTCTTGAAGAGCTGCTGGAAGTGTGGCTTGCAGTAAAACTCCCCCTGCAGTGCTGCATAGGTTCCCAGACTACCGAGCAGAGAAACCAAGAGATTACATGCATACATACAAAAATGGGGTCAGTAAGAATTTAAGAAATTAACACTTATTTAGCAAGGATGTTAGCATTATTACAAAAGATGTCCATTTCAAATAAATGCTGTTCTTTTGAAGTTTCTATTCATCAAAGAATCCTAAAAATGTATCAGTTTCCACAAAAATATTAAGCAGCAAATCTTCATATTAGAATGATATTGAAGGATCATGGGACATTGACAGGACATTCACAGGAATAAATTACATTTTAAAATATATTCAAATAGAAAACAGCCATTATCAATCAATTGCAATAATATTTCACAAAAATACTGTTTCACTGCATTTTGTATTAAATAAATGCAGCCTTGGTGAGCACAAGAGAGAACACTTCTTTCAGTTTACTTTACAACACATGTTGAACTGCTCCTGTTTTTCTTAGTCTGTGCTGGTGAGGAAGTGTCTAACCTGAGTTTGGTGTTGCAGTGCTTGCAGCAGAAGCATGTGGCGTGGAAGATGAGGTTGTTGGCCACCAATCTTTCCATCGGATACACTGTCTTCTCACATGATGCACAGGTCTCCTTCTGTGTCTTGAAACTGAAAGACTAGTAGGAAACAAAGGCACTGCCATTTGTTTTCAGTCATTCAAAACAATAGTTCACTCAATGAATTAGCAAGGAACAGATCAAAATTTCATCACATGACTTCAGAATATAGACTTGAGATATAGTGCATGGCTCATAAAAAAGAGAGAGAGAGAGAGAGAGAGAGAGAGAGAGAGAGAGAGAGAGAGAGAGAGAGAGAGAGAGAGAGAGAGAGAGAGAGAGAGAGAGAGAGAGAGAGAGAGAGAGAGAGAGAGAGAGAGAGAGAGAGAGAGAGAGAGAGAGAGAGAGAGAGAGAGAGAGAGGAGAGAGAGAGAGAGAGAGAGAGAGAGAGAGAGAGAGAGAGAGAGAGAGAGAGAGAGAGAGAGAGAGAGAGAGAGAGAGAGCGCAAGGATGTGAACAAAGTGTTGTACCTTAGAACGCTGAACGGGCTTGTCATCAGACGTGTTCCTGTTGTCCTGGAAAAAAAGAAAGAAAGAAAGAAAAATAAGTGTGTGTTGCTAAGACAGGTTACCCATGGCAACACTATTGCAGTGTGAATAGTACCACAGATCATCCATCCACCATCACTGCTGTCCTTCTAACCTGACGTAACTCCAAAAATGTCCAGTCCCTCTTATATCCCTCCATCTGGTCGCATGCTTTTACAAGAACCTTTTGTTGGTGTACCCACACACACACACACACACACAAATATGCAAGAAGAGGGATCAACGAAGACTAAGCCTGGTGAGCGTTTCTAACCCAATCGCCCCGTGAAATAAAGACCCTGTGCACACACACATGCTTTTAGTTTCAGCCAGTCTAAAGCTATAATATGACATTACATAACACAAGCCCATGTCCCATGATCAACTCTGCACCACATACTCTGTAGCGCTTAAGATCAAAACAGCTGCCAATCTGTACAGGCCACCCAATCACGCACACAGGAGAATGGGAATTTAAGAACCAAGCGTTTATGATAGATTTCAGAAAAAAAATGCTAATGATAGGGTCAGGCTTTGCGCGACATTGAAGCGGTAACATTGAAGTCTGTAAAAAGTTAAACAAATGCACTCTAAGAATCTTCTGCTTGATAAAATGCTGAACTGACAGGTTTTTATGTAACAGCTCAGGTCTGTCAGAAAGCCAAGAACAGTTCTCCACCTCCACTACGGCATCTATACTTGTCTCTTTTGAATAAACCTAGAGCTTGAATCGCACACAGATCTGCTGGTATAGCTCACAGAGAGTTCATTTGCTCAGCTCAGAAAAGCAGTGCAAGTATCAGTGATGACCATTATATCACATCACACATTCAATAACACCACTTTTCACAAATTATAGCCATTATCGAGAGGCATTTCGCTCACACACAAAAGCCCTGAAATGAGATTACAACCACTCCTCAACATGATGATATTTCATTAAAAACAGAATCAGACAAGAAAGTCAACAGTATCATCCGCCAACAAATGCGCTTCAATCATTTCATCTTTTCATTAATCATTTCCTCATTTCCAAATCATTATCCACATCAATTTCAATGCAGAAGTAAGCCATTTCCTGTGAATGTGTGAGACTTCTGGTACACTAGCCACTATAGGTAAATAACTAGAAGAATTACAAAGTGCAGTAAATGGTAAAACTATTTTGCGCTAAAACCAGTGCGTTTGTGATTCAAATACAAGTAAATACAAGTGTGCAACAATCGAGCACAATAAAGGTGTTTTTGAACAGCTAAAACAACTGGATGTGACAAGCTAAAAATGACCATGCCAGCTTTTACTTTAAAAATAAGACCGATTTTGTCCCACCCCAGTAAACAATGTCAAGTAATATATACATTTACTTCTGAAAAGCCATTCAGTGACCATAAACACGTTAGTCAGCAAGAAAAGTGAACTCAGAGAGGAGCATTTTGCTAAATATGCGCTATATTATATATTTTACGGTTCTTCAATATTTAAATGTCTGAATATATCGGTCAAATTATAACAGCCACCATTTAAATGTTTATTTCAAAATCTTCTGGAGTAGAAGCATAATTGTGTAATTATAAATTTATATTCTATCCTATTGACTATAGTAAATAATGTAGTACCAACTGACTCCCTGTATAGGTTTAAAGCAATCATTTTTTTCCCTTTAACAAACTTTGCCATACTGTACCTGATATGCATCCAAATTAATCAATATATAATCGAATAGTGAAGTTTGTCAATATATTACTCCCATTAAGCTGCCAAAAGAAGTGCATAGGCCAAATGTTTTATGAGATATTTTTTTTTTTTACTTATTCTTTTTTCGTGTGTGTGTGAAATATTTTAAGGAAATAACTTTTTACATTTTAAAAATTAAAAGAAATAATACAATGAAAAATCATACAATTATTTTTCAACTTAGGAAACTGTAATATTGGGTTCTGCATTTGTGTTGAGATCTTTCAAAGCATGTGTTGCAAAATAAAGTGCAATGTACGCCAGCACTGACTTGTAAAGTGTATTGTGCACTCTGTATAATGTGGTCATCCCCTGGTCAATAAAGAAAAAAACAATTACTATGTATCTGCAAATGTAAAACGAGAAGCCAACATGATTACACTTTATCTGAAGAGTCACAACACACCCTAAGCGCAAGACATCCCTCAACCCACTTCCTGTTTCAGAGTGTTTGTGTAACATGTTTGTTTCAGAGCCATTGCCACAGTTATTTAAATATGCTAAATGCACACAAATATCAAAAACCCCATTTACATTTAAAAGAAGTCAAGATGGAAAATGAATAGAGCAGTAGCAGTGTGTGTGTGAAGGAAACTAAACAAGTACACAAGGGAACCTAAAAAAGTTTTTGAGATTTTCTGTCTGCTGGTTAGCAGAAATGCAAAACTAAAAGGCACAAACTATTGAACCCAAAACAAAGATGCTCCGATCAGTCACAGTTTAAATGGTGGCAAAAAACAGAATTAGAGATGTGTGAGTGTGTTAATACTTGCACACAAGAGAAGCACACAAACCAGTGGAGCAGGGCACTATCTCAGCCGGTGCCATCTGTCCCTTTTTGCCTTATTTGTACATAGGATGGAGAAAACATGCTTTCTCACCACACACGCACGCGCAGATAGCACTGCTGCCCAACCGTCTGCACTGTGGCAGGAAGGAGTGATAACACATCTTCTTCCTGTGCTGTGCTCTGCTCAGAAGCACTTTACGATGATGTGGTCCAATCAACCCTCCTTAGAGACCCTCAAAAATCAGCCATCAGCTGACCTGCACACCAAGTCTAGCCTTAGTGCTGTATGTATGCCATATGCAGTCATAAGACCCTGAAGATCACTACAGTTCACATTACCAGCTCCTCTGGGTTTCACAATGACACAAAAAGGAAAAAAAGTTCAGCCTTGTTTCAAAAACACTACCTTGTGTGTAAATGTCATTTACAAGAAAAGAAATGCAATCAGGCCATTAGGTATAAAGGGATGATTATAGTGTGAAATCTAACAATGTCACATTTCAGGCCCTGCTCAGACTCTTTCTTTTTCAAGCCCTCCACTAATTTTAAAAATGCATCTAAAATAAGAGTAGTGCATAGTACAGTGCATTAGTGATTTTACCACAGACGAAAGTGAAAATGATAAGGTTCTAATATATATATATATATATATATATATATATATATATATATATATATATATATATATATATATATATATATATATATATATATATATATATATATATATATATATATATATATATATATATATATATATTTGACCATTACAGCATTTAAAAATAAACAAATAATTTTTAAATGTAACTTTTAATTGTTTAATATTAAAGATAATTGGCAATTAAAACGGCCAACATAGTTTAATTAATTAATTAATTCTGAAGGATGACAGCAAAACTTTTGTGATCAGAGACAACGACAGAAAACCCTTGTTAGTTTCAGATCTGAATGTTCTGAGCAAAACAAAGTGGGGCAGAGAGCGTTCTGTGCACAAGACAGAACAAGCTAAATACCAAACCAAATTTAAAATTACAGCCAGCCAACAAGATGGGCTGCAGGCCTTACTATGACCCAGGGCAGTGCGTGTACATATTTGAACCCATTGCTCCCCCTCAAACACTGACACACCAGTATGATTTGTGATGCCCTGCCCTTGCCAAAGGTCAGTATTTTACTCTCTCCCACAGCCACACACTGTGTACACTCAACATCCACTCTCCATTACTCTTCCTCTCTGGTACTAGACTGCAGACACTCTTTTAATCTCATTAGCTGGACAAAAATCCCATCAGCTGCTTCCCATGGGTCCAGACAGCCAGGGGAATAAGCAGGAGTTCAGTGGACTGAGGAGCCAACAACCATCTTGTGGTCACCATCATCCAACCCTGTTCACCTTGTGTCTAATGCATCATGTGATCATTCAAACTTTCAGATGCAACCTGGAATGCACAGAACACATTACATTTGTAGTGCACCTGCAAATTCCAACAGAATATCTATGGTATGCCTGATCAACATGCAGTGACATGCATGTTAGACTACAGTTAATAATAGGTGTAAATGGCAATCTGTTTTGGGCGACCACTTGTGCTCATCTGAGCCTGACAAGGCCACGTAGACATGGAGTGAATGGTTTGGCTGATGTGACGTCCCATTTGCCACATTCTGCCAAGCTAATAATTCTTAAAGAACAAGAGAAATGAGTCAGATTTAGAAGACAAAACTCTATTGTCAAAATTCCTGGCAACACAGATATGAGTTTCATGCAGCAGCCCTGAGGGAGTTTGGCTGGGCTCCATGAATGAGATTCAATGTACTGAAAGATGCTAGAGGGCCCATTTTTGCAAAAGTCAAGTTATGTTTGATATCCATGTAACTAGAAAAACAAAATGAGCCTTTGGGCACCAAACAGATACATTAATTTACCAAATGACACATTAGGGTTAGTCTTTTTCCACTGGTTCCAAATCAGCAAGTCATTTTCTGAACAGAGACAACTCAAATGAGATACAGAACAGAAAGGACATAAATACTTTGGTCCCCAATTACTCTTCTATCTAGATGCATGACTGGTTTGTGTTTTAAATTAAGCCTCGAGTTTGGCTTATTCAAATTTCTACCTCAAGTTTTGTTTCGTAACATTAGAACTATTTCCTGGGCTTTAACTGCTTCTCTAACCACTGTAGTGCTCATTTTTATAATCCAGAGCTGACTGAATTCTTACTGAGAGCAGAAACTCTGGGTCAGAATGGAAGAGGGAGAGATTATGTGAAAGTAGTTGTACATGAGAAAATGCTTTGGCTCAAACACTTCTAAAGAAGAATGTGAAAGTCTTCACCAATGTGTTGAGCCACTGACAGAAGCTGACACTGTGACTGGAGTCTGCACACGGATGTGAAACTTTAAATGTGTTGAGGCAGAAAAAAAAAAAAATGCCTGTACTGAACGTTTTAAAGAGAATGCATGTGGGAAGGGTAGAAAAGGAACAGTCTACGGTTTCATTTGACTCCAGAGTACACCTTTGACCAAGAGAAAGTGCATGGTGTAAGATTTCACCTGTTAAAGCCGAAGTGGCGCCATGAACACAACTGCAAAAATAATGATGTTTTCCAAAGAACCATCCCATTTTCCGTAGGCTCAGGTATGTTTGCAACGCGTCGCAAAACGCTTTGTGTTTATACATCAAAATGAGAAGAAAACCAGTGGATCTTAAACGGTACTGCCAAGACACATCCCTTTTTTGAAGCTTTTCAAACATGTTCAGACGGAGTACGAAACTTGATCTAGGCACTTTGTGGTACTTCACAAAACACAGCAGTCAGCATCTACCATACCATGATCTTATCACAAGAAAGGGAGTGCATTTTGCAATTCAGAAGTAATAAAACATACCGACAGAATTGCCAAGAGACATTGCTCCTTTCCATGGAATTTGACAAACATGTAGAGATGGCAAACCCATTCTCTTTGCATGCAAGGGGTCAACAGACCAAACACACAGTGTCACTTGATTCTCATAAACACCTGCATTAATGTGATGAAAAGTGCATTATACCACAAATACATGCAGCATGTACTAATATTGAGCTTACAAAAATGCTAAAGTCAAAAACATAATCCGCTGGGACACTACAGATAACAACTGCATCAATTGCGGCGCTACAGCTAGTCACTCAGTGGAAAGTTCTATTTAAGCCTATGGAGCAAGCCTAATTTCTTCTCTTTCTCCATATAAGGTCACATTTTTTGCAAAGGAAAAAAGGGTTTCCATTATCACTCTGCAGAGGCTGTCCCAAAGTCCTTGTTGGCATAATTTCATTAGTATCGAGCTCTAAGAATAGTCAAGAGACTAAGAGTAGTCCATGGACTAGAACCTCAGTGTGAGACGTTCAGCTGGAGCAGGTACATCGCTGATGCACAGTGTTTTCTGTACAAGAGAAACACTGCATTTGAGAGTAGACTTGAACAGACTTGAATGAACAAACATACCTAGATGCTCATGATTCCATTTTTATCTGATATTCCTATGAATGAGAGCTTAGAAAGAAATTCAGATATCAATGTTTTCTTGGGACGTCTCACACAAAAACCTTTTAACTTCTGTTGAAACACCTGGAACGACATGCCTCCAGCACATTCGTTTCTGATAACTGGACAGTTGATGCCGCAGGCTGTCATCTCATCTCCACATGAATAATCTGTGTGTACACAATCTTCAGGGCTTAGTTTCATCTGAAAACCCTGAGTGTTTCTGCCATCTGCTCTTAACTTCTGCGCACAGCAGAGATTGACACCTCTAATGAAAGAAGACATCGTTAAAAAGCAACACATGCTTCTGGAATAAATTGGACTCTGAAAGTGGTTACATGTGTGTGTATTGGTACCATTTGCTTGAGCATTCGCAATCTCTCAAGCACATCATTAGCTAAAACCATTTTCCTTACGTTGCTGAATACCCAATGGAGCCAATTTAACTGAGAATGTACATATGTTTGATCAGACAATCCACTGCCAGATGATCCCCAATCACCAAAACAAAGTGCCACTATCACTAATGACCGCACAGAACAGTGCAAAAGAGGAAAGGAAGCTTTCAAATTTGCCACATTTCGGTGCCACTTAAATGCCTCCGCTGTCTGTTGAAATATTTGCCCTCTGGTTCACTGAAACGGACGCAAGAAGCATCATCACCGCATTTGATCGCTAGTAAGTTAAAGCTACACTGTGTAGGATTTTCTCCCATCTAGCGGTGAAATTGTTTATGACTACCAAACTGAATATTACTTTCTAGCCCCTCCCATTCCGAGGGTCGTTTTAAAGGTACAATATGCAAGATTTTCTACCGCTAGAGGGCGCTACATTCCAAACAACAACGACGTAGCTTGATGACGATGTGAAGGAGCGTGGAATGATGGGAACTGTGTTTTCAACTCCACCGTGGATGTAAATCAGTCAGACGGGAATCGAAAAATCATGTTCATGGATGAGGTAAAGTTGTATTTTTATAAATGTTGAGTTTAATGACATGCTTTTATTTCATTAAAATGAATTAACCACAAGAAAAGTAAGGTTTAATACTAAATTGGTTATCATAGATGTTTCTGTATTTGTCGAATTCATTGTTGTGATAACGCTGCACAGTTTTACGTGTTCTAAACAATTGTTGTAAAAGTACATTCGAACATACCCACATCATTTGCCAAAATACTGATTAATCTTTATGTATAACACATGCTATATGTAACGAAGTTCAGATGTTATGGGAAGATGGAGGCGGGAACCGGCGAACATTCATGACACATTTTAATGATAAAAATAAAACAAATACAAAAGGAAAGTAAAAGACAGCAGCCCCTCACAGACGACTGCTGTCGTAATAAAACAAAACACAACACAAGTTCAGGCCTGTCCTCTCTCGCTCTTCATTGTCGTCGCTCCCCCTTTATGCTTCCGCTCCTCCGTGAGAGATACGAGACCGGTGCATCGCGCAGGTGTCGCTCATCAGTAATCACGCCACCGGCCTCGTGACGCTCTCTCACGGCCCTCGGCCTCGTCCCGCTCGCCACACTATATTTATTTACATGGCCATAAACACCAGACGTAATAAACAATGTCAATAAACTAAACAAACCTAAAGCAATAATACCCGTACGTTGACGTTTACGTTTATGGGACTTGTCTTTGTCGACAGAACCAGCTGCAATCGGTAAAGGATAATTGTGTTCCATAACGACTGCACGAAACAAGCTAACGTTTGTTGCTTGATAGACGCTACAACTACAACTTCCGCATTTGTCCAGGACTCCACGCAGTACGAGCGGAAACCGAGGGTAACGCGGATATGACGCCATTGACTGGCGACTCCCAGCTCACCCCTGCTCACACGCCCCGTTTCCTTGGTTAAAAATCGCAATTTTCTCACGATTTAAAAATAGTTGGAAAAATTTGGGATATTGTAAGTAATCAACTTAACAAAATATATAACACTGGCCTTGTGATTTTGGGATATTTTAATGCAAAAATCTTACATATTGTACCTTTAACTCATACAGTGGCCGTATTAATTCAAATCTGCCGGCAGTTGCCAGTAATCTCCCCCTCACATTCGTCACGGTGCCACTTAAGTGTAAAAACGCGAAA
Organism: Abramis brama; assembly: GCF_963993115.1. Lineage (NCBI taxonomy): Eukaryota > Metazoa > Chordata > Actinopteri > Cypriniformes > Leuciscidae > Abramis > Abramis brama. The sequence goes on from NC_139963.1 coordinate 29,859,377, forward strand.
GGCGAAGCTTGAATTTCCAGGTATGTCCCTCTTTGGCTAATGTATTTTCAAGATGGAGGCGCAACATGGCTGCCGCCATTTGAGCGACTCGCTCGTATGTTTTCTAAATGGCAGATTCTAAGCATACGAGAATACTTGATTAGTTGGTAGAAGTAAATTACACATTAATGAGCACATATTTTGAAAGAACAAAGTGTTTTTTGCTAAGAATCAACTTAAAAAATTACACAGTGTAGCTTAAGTTAACCCTTTGAGGCGTACGATCGTTCACACCGGTGTGATTAGACGTTCAGATCGCGTGATCATCAACTTCTAAATTCAAATTTGCGTTCAGCGCTGTCATATTCAGTGTTTTCAACCACAAGAGATTTAAATACACATAAGTACAAGCAAAACAACATTTATAGTTTGTAAAATACACATTGATGTCTGGAAGCGGCAATAACCATCCTTTCAATTATAAATTGATGACGTGTTTAAAACAATGTGTAGGTAACTATAACATTTACTCTGTTCTACTCACACTTCACCAGCCACTTACTTTAATTAATTTCTGGAGAAGTGGATGAATTGACGTGTTGTAGGCCTAAATCTGACAGATACAATTCTCTGAACTGCAGTGCGTACTAACATGGCACCCATTGTGCGTTATAGATCAAACTTATCACACTGTTCGTTTTGTTCCGCGTCATTTAGTGTTAAAATGTCCATACAATAACAGACCGGCATACATCTAATACATGATTCATTCAAGACCGTTGTGCAAGTTTACTGCAAGAATAGAGCCGCGAACAGCCTACTTTTGAAAATCCAGCATTCAGTTGATCCTGATGAACGCTCATTGTCACAGCTGTAAACGTTCTTCTTCCACGAGGGGTTTTGAGTCACGGCATTTAAGGTGATGCGTTCTAAAATAACGCTCACCTTGTGCAGGATATGCAATGAATCAGGAGAGGTGTCGTATTTGGCCAGAGAAGGCAAAAAAGTGAAAGAGTTGCTGAAATTTAAAGCTGGTTTGTAGCATACCGAATACTACTTGCTGTTATTAGTACTGTGGTGTTATTTAGTGTTAAATTATTGTATTTGGGTTAGGTGGCTTAGGTTTTATTGTGAATTTGTTATGTACATTTGTTGTGTTTTGTATTTAGACTAACTTATATTTATATATTTAATCTACAATTTTAATATATTCAATTTTAAGAATTTATTATTTATTTATTTTCAATAAAAAGCCGTTATTTAATGTCATTCACCATCGTTCTCTCTCTCTCTCTTTTTTTTAAGTATCGGTTCAGGCACTGTTAGGCACCGGTACAGTTTTAAAAATCGATTTGCCATCGGTATCGAAAAAAACCCAAACGATACCCAACCCTACATTTACGTTTTATTGTTTGAGTTTAATCGCTAAAAACAAATCATTATACAACAGTTCTGTCCATCAAATTTGATTCAGTACTGATATAGTATAAAACGGGCATTTCACTCTTTGTATCACTGTTTGTTACTTTGGAGTACATGCTGAATTTAAGTGGACCATGTTTTGCAAAATGGAAGTTGAATAATCTAACTTACATTTTCTCTCACAAATAAGCATTTTGTGTTTTCTCTCACTAGTTTATTAGTTAAACAAATATGTTGCCATGACAACATTAGGCTGAAATTTACTGGTGTGCATGTCAAAACATTTACATACATTTCCACATTAAATCTGTGCTTACTCCTAGTTGCTTTTTTTCCATGATACAATAATAAAAAGAAAGCTTGTTGGGATATGAAAGTAGAAAAACAGTTTATGGTCAACGTGCTATGAGTATTGAATGTCAACGTTCAATTTACAGCGTTCAAATGTCACATAATGAGACAAGACAAAATGTGAAGCATGAATGCGTTGCAGACCACTTTGTATAAACGTGTCTGCCAAATTAATAAATGTGGACAGACAGGAGAAAGGATGCATTAAACAAGGAGAGGCTGGGCTACGTAATTGTATGTATTCAAGCAGCATATAAGGGCACAAATGCACAATGACACTGAGATAAGTACAATGAATTTATGTTTACAAAATCAAACAAACCCTGTACGTTTTTGATTGCTTCAATACGGAAGAACAAGTCCACCTTTCCGTGAACTAAAATGGGTCGACAAAAACCAGGTGTCAAAACATGGCTTTGCTATGCGTTTTCGGTTTTAATTCATTTCACCAATTCATCTCCAGGAAGACACATAACAGCTTTGGACCCTCAGAGGCTCAAACCTAGACCCCCACTACACAACAAGGTCTGATTAGTATTCAGCTTCTGTTTCCAGTCTAAACGCTCACATAAATAACGTTACATCTCTACAATAAGTAAGTTAACGTTAAACCATCTGATTTGATGGATCACTGCACCACCATCAAGTTTCAGCCCAGTATCCCCCAGTTAGCTCTTGATAGCTCCCTAGCTAGCGTACTGCATCACCACAATAGACGACGAGGGGGTCGCTGGGTTCACTCACTGGCTGCTGTTGCTGAATCAAAGCGGGGAAACTCACCATCTGTGTTTCCTTATCAGCCTGCAAAAGAGAATGGAGATAGGAGATCTGCTGTCTGGTCCGCTCACTGTGCAAGAGTCGGTGGAAATCTCATTCGCTTTACTCTGCTGGTCTAAAATGATGTTCTTCTTCTCCGGCTGAGCGAAATGAAATGTACCACCAGCACAAGCTCTGATCGCCCGAGCCGTCTAGCTAGAGAGCAGAGCTTGACGTGCTTTCCCCCCACCTCGCTCTTTTTAACGGACGTTTTTTCTCCTCCTCATCACGCCTTTTTTTATTCAGCAGGATGTCGCACGCCATTGGATGCCGCTCGTGCCGCGTCCTCGCGCTCTCCTCCAACCTCAGAATTTCGGCATTTTGCACGAAATAACCATATTAACGTTACCTGGATTCCGAATTTCTCGTCTTTGTTTATTTCCCTTACTCTTGCCTATGAGGTATGCAAGCATTTAACAGGGCTAATTCGTTGAAGCCATCGTAATGTAGACAAAACTGATTTAGCTTTGACTGACGGTCTCTACAACGTAATGAACGTTGAAGGGTTTAGTTCAGCTAAAAATTAAACTTTTTGCTTTGTCATTCCAAACCTATCCTAACCTTTTTTCTTTTCTTTTTTTTTGGTAACAGTTCATGGCAGGGACTCTCAATCTTTAAATATGTCGAGAAGACACCAACAAAGCCTCACAAATGTAGGTCATGCAACGTTCCAAGTCTTCTGAAGTCATACAATAATAAGAACAGATCCAAATAATTTATTTACTAGGCTAATGTTCACAGCAGCAGCTCTTCAAAAGTGTCGCTATTCAAGTGTGAGTGTCTTGTTGTGGGTAAACTAACAAAAATAATACTAAAAATAGTAAATTAAGGTTAAAATAAAAAGTAAAAAAAAAAAAAAAAAAATGAATTTAATTCCGAAATAAGCATCCGCCACCTCGTGGGAATATACCAGCATTTCAGTTGGGATGTAAGAAACACTATTTGCATTTTCTGGAAAAAAAATAAAAAAATAGTAGCAATTCAAGTTTTAGTAAAGCTTAGGTTGATATGCCTCAAAGCCACATTTGTTTGCCATGATCATTGGGTATGGAATCCACACTTAAAATACCATATTTTTGTACAGTGTAAAGCTGTAGCTTGATAAACATAATTTTGGCCAGTTCAGTATGCAAATACGAAATGTAGACAAACTGTAGTTGCAATATGATTATTAAAAATTTTAGAAAGACAAGTGCCAACAAGCTTAACCTTCAGTTGATCAGTTGAGTTTTCTGGGCAGGAAAGTTAGAGACTAGATCTCATTGATGCTTCGTTTGAATGCCTCCATCTAGCCAGGTTAAACTGTGAATAGTAGTTTAACTCTTGTTTGTCAATTAGAAAAAGCTACACATAGGTCCATAGAGGACAAAAATGTCTGTGTCCAAAAACGTTAAAAAAAATGTAAATAAAAAAAAGTTTAAAAAAGGTTATAGAGGTTTAAGTTTATGAAAATGATTTATGAACATTGATTCAAAAATATATATTTTATATAAAATAAAGTTATACATCAAAATAAGTTGTGTTCTAAATTTGAGGTTGATATCTCAAAAAATGAGCTAATATTACAAGAAACGCACATTTTTTTTATTACACGCATACAAACCACACTCTGATATCCATACCAACACACCCACACAATTTTAGCTGCATAATTTATCAAATTGGCTCTACAGAAGCAGAAAACCTAAGTAAAGAGTATTTGCTTTATAGGCCAAACCTGAGAAAATGGCACAATCTGGTAAAAAAAATTAAAAAAAATACAAAAGTTAATTTTAAAGCCTTGCCAACAGAATAAAAGCCTGTTAAGACTGCATTTTATAGTTAAATGGACCTGGGATTAAAAATTGCAGTTTTAACGAGGACATTTTTGACCTTTAAGTCCTGAGAGTAACTTTTTTTTAAACAGATTTATAAGAGGGTATGGGGGAGAAATAGTAAAATTACAATACAAATTCAAACTTTGTGCCAAAATGTATGCAGTTTGGCATTAGCAGGCAAAATGCTAAATGAAAAAAAAAAAAAAAAACTGAAAGTGTCAAAAATGTCCTTAAAGTCACACAAGAGTTACGCAATTCTAAGTCCAACGTGCTTTTGTTCTGTGGTGTGCAGTAGAATCACCATGCGATGTAAAGAACTATGAAAACAATATTGATTTTTTTGCACAAGTTAACATTTAAATTACGCAACAAATGAATTTGCCTCTAAATCACCCAAACAGTATGTCAAATGGTCATTTTTAGGGCACACTTACGCAAAGGGACTTCCACTACACTAACATGGGGTTAAAGGCCTCACCCCTATAATAAAGATAGCTCAGTCACACATGCTTCCTAGAACTCAGAAACAATGGGTGCTTCTCATTTTAAATTTGTACATCCTCATTTCCTTTACTCGTGTCTCAGCTCCAACCCCCTTAGAAATGAGGACAAATGAATTGAAGGCTACTTTGGAATATTCAAGCGTAACTTCAAATCATCAGCTGACCTCTTGAAATATGCCAGATATATGGTTTATTTAAACTACAAAAGGTAAAATATTAGATTAAAATTGTGACAGCTGTAAAGGGGGAGGGAAATGTATACATGCACAAGTTTTTCGACAAGACAACTTCCTCATAGGATACACCTGTGCATCCTCACTTATAGCTCCATTGGAAGCCAGCTCACTCATTCCTTGCAGTGCAAAGAATTGAGATTCTTCAAGATTATTATTTTGGGATCAATTTCCAGGTCACAGGCTGGAGGACTAAGGAGCGAGGAAGCATCAATTTGATGATGTTCCAGTCAGCAGCAATGAAATAGTTACCAACACTGACTGAAGTTGTAGATCCAGTAACAAAATTAAACAGTATGATAAGACTTTATTTTGATATTCTGCAATTGGTACACTACATGGGACTGAAACCATGGTCCTTGACTCTGATGGGTCCAACAGATGCCCTGTCCCACCACCAATCTGCTGAAGAAAGTGAGAACAATTAAGCAAATGACCATACAAACATTAACGTTTGCAAGCTTAAAAAAAACAAACAAAAAAAAAAACACATGCCTTTACGTAGCTGATCACTTCCACTCCTAATGCCACAGGTTGCGTCACAGCAGCCACACACCTGATCATCCTCATCAGCAGACACCCACCTGTCAGACAAACCAAATATTAAGTCCTCACACACTAACGTTTTGAAGTAATTCATATCAGTGAAAACATACCTATTAGCAGAGAAGGAGCAAGCTTTCTGCTCAACATTAGTAGGGTTGGATGCTGCAGCCACCTTGAGAACACAAGTAATGTAGACCTAGAAAAAGCCAAATTATTTGTACTCTCCATGCCAACATGCACCCAAACTGCTAATCCACATACATACAATTCCACGGATCTCTTGCTGGAATCTGAACGCCACCAACTGAAACTGCAGCTTCTCAGTTTGAGTCCGGGGCATAAAGAAAGAGCCTGAGCCTGTGAGCTTAGCATCAACTAGACACCTAGGGTGGTAGAAAATTAAATTCAGACATTCCATGATGCCACATTGTGTGGTTCTTGAAGGACCTCTACTCACCCATTATTCTCAATAAAGGAGTATCTGGGTGTAGCACTGGCATCAGGGACTGAAGTAGCTACACAGCTATCAACAAACACACGAAAAGGAATGTGGTTGTATGACCTCAGTGAAGCCTCAATATTAATGGAATCACCCAGGAAGTACTGGTTAGAAGGTCTTTCAAATCTCCAGTCATCTGCAAATAAATCGTTTTAGCCCAGGTTCACAAGCACTGGCATGTTACAAACATTTACGTTATACCAACCAGTCATGAGCTTGAGGGAGAAGACCAAAAGTTCCTCCGCAACTATAGTTGAGGCATATGGGGCCCAAGTAGGCATTAAGGCATCACTGCTCACATCAAGCACTCTGTCAAGATAAGAATCAATCCCTTTTAGTGCAAATTATATTAGCATATTCTGCAAACCTGAGTTAACTGAAATCTTACCTTGGATAATGACACTCGATACCAACCACCGCACCACTGCTCCTGACAATAGGACTACCATATGAAGCCTCTTGTGGGGTGTAGATAATGTTGAACTTATAGACAAGCTCATCCTCAGTCACCTAAACAGAAAGGTTAATAGAAGAACAGTCACATTGACGGTTCAGAATACCTATGATTATTGTCACAACATAACCTTACCATTGATGTGCTGCTACATCCATGCAGTTCAGACTCAAAGATCAGCACTTGAGCAGAAGAATCCTCTCCAGTTGCAGTACAGCCTCCCAGTGTAAAACCAGAGGACAACACTGGGTGCCCAGTCCCAAAGAAGTCCTTCATCACTTCCACATATAGTGAATTCTCTCCACACTGAGCAGCTACACTGTTGGCAGGGACAGGAAAAGGCAACTCAAAAGGAACGTCTGGCTGCTGTGGCTCCTCTGGTAGACTTGGAAAGCTCCACGTCAGTTTCGCCACTGGACCCTGCAACAGCTCTTTTAATTGAACACCCATAAGATCTTGAGAAGACTTCCCAAAGTCAGTCCTGACTGGTGTCTGGACAGGAAACTGAGCGGGAAACCTTTGTGATGCAAATATAGTGTTACTGGGAACCAAAGACATCCTGGAATCAGCCTGTCGAGAAGCTTGACCTAATGTTCCAGGCTTAAACTCGCTTGGACTCGGATTATGTGCTGCTCTTCCTCTCCATTGTGTTTCAGAAAATCCAAGTGCAAGAATAAACACCAATCCAAATCCAACCTGCCAAAACCCCATTATTGCCAAGCTTGATTCAATGACACATTAGGGTGGGTGCTACCATCCAAATTTATGCAGATGTCAATCAGAATGGCTCCACCTCTCTCGTGACAAGCATAATTTTTCTCTGCACCTGCCAATTTACTCAATATAAATATCAATATAACACAGGTGAAAGTCATTGATTCTAAATGAAGTACCATATAAGGGCATGTTATTAGTAGCTAAACCAAATAATTGCTTATTTGAAATATCAAAATGACAGATCAATTCCCTGAAACACAAACAACCCCAAGTCTTTTTGTGTCTTCCTTTTTTATTCATTCAGAAACATGGCCACAGACAGAATTGTACACTATTCAAAATAACAAAGTTTAGTATGTTTCAGGTTTAGATTGTTACAAACGTTCTTCCCTCACATCAACAGCAATCTTCACAAGGGACTGAAATGGAGAAATTTAGTTGAGAACCAAAGGAATGCAGGATCATAACATTATTTTATTATAGATTCACTGATATGTTTTCTCCCCATTACAACTGTTATGTTTAGGTTGATCAGAGTGTTTGTGGATTCAATGTAGACTTCATTCTTTCTTGAACTATACTATATGCTGGTCAGCACCAAAAGACTATAATTTGAATCTGAGTCTACTGAAAAATTTTAATTTAAAATATTAACAGGTATGAACAAATGACAAGCTCATTAATGGACATTTAGAACTTAAAATGTGAGCACGCTGGCGAATCTTAAAGAAAATATATAGTTCACAAATAGTTTGTGAAGCAGCACACAGTAATAAAAAAGTACTCAACTATTTGAAATCAGATTATATTTCCAGTTACACAGCCAGAGTCAACATTTTCTCATTGTTTTAGTCTCTTCAGAAAGAAACAACTTGTGTGCCACTGAACAGGTATCTACTTTAACACAACACTTGGGCTCAAGATGCTCAAGATTACTCATCCTGCCAATTCACAGCTCTAAATGGTTAAAAAAAAAAAAAAAAACGACACAGACAAATAAAGACACTGTTGGGGAGACTGGGTCAGCTGTGTGTTCAGATCTAAGAACAGTTGACTGCTTCTATCCTATACACTTTAATTGTCCCATCTGCTTTTCTTGCGTTTGGGGGGATCAGGAACTGCAAAGCTGTCTTTATGAGTCCCTGACCTCTCACCCCCATCTCGTTCTGACCGTCCCTCTCTGTCCCTATGGCTCCCTTCACCGTTTCGGCTATCGCCATGACGATCTCTGTCACTATAGCGGTCCCTTTCCCCATAGCGATCACGGTCTCCCCCACTATGCCTGTCACCATGACGATAATGACTTTCTCCATGACGACCCCTGTCGTCAGCATTCCTATCACTACGGGACCCCTCTTTTGAAGAAGAGCTAGAGTAAGAGTCTGAAACCGAGCTCAGGGAGCCAGCGCTACTGAAACCGCTCATTTTGGTGCCTGAGCTGAGGGCAGGGGGCGGCAGCATGGAGGAAAATGAGGAGGACGACGATGGAGAGTAGGACAGGTGGGGTCTGTCAGGCCCCTCAGGTGCTCCTGAAGGCAAAGAACTTAGACTTCCTGCACTGGTCCACCCAGAGGAGCTGCTGGACTTTGTAGTAAGTTTAGGAGGAACACCAGATGCCGCCACAAAGTGGTTTTTATACTGAGCCTGAGAAAAAACAAGAGCATGTTTAACAAACTTTATAAATTGGTATATTTACACATATGTAAACAATATCTATACTGAAAAAACATGAGAGAGGGCTTTTTTTTTTTACGTGAAATGCTTGCTTCAGGGCAGACATACGGTCTCCCATGGCTCCAGTGGAGGGTTTGTAGGCCTCATAGTTACCAAGAGCAGCACCACTACTACTGCGCTCCTGATTGAAGAAAATAAAAAATGCATTAACAATTAATTGGCTCGGTTCCTGTTTGTATGGTAATTGCAAACACAGGAATAACTAGGTTTTATGGAAAAATGTGCAGGAAAAACACGAACGGACATTTATATAATAATATATTTTAAAAAGAAAATACTAAAATAAAAAAATGAAGCAAAAGTAATATCAAACTAACAGTGGATTCAGATCCAAGTCCAGGTCTCTCTCTGTAACCCAGGCCTCCACCTCCAATATTTAGCTTCTTCCCTTTCCCTCCCTTAAAGCGGGATTTCCGGAACCAGGGATTCTTAAAAAAAGAAAATGCAAAGTTGGTGAAAAAACTAAACAAACCATGCACAATGAAAAATGTACATTGCAAACAGGATGTTGATTTACCTGCATTGCCAGGTCCATCAGCTCCTTTGAAACACTCTGATTGGCTCCCTCTAAATTGCGAACCAGGTCACCAGCGAATGAAGTGTCTTTAGTGGTGAGCAGAGTGTAAGCTACACCTTTCTCTCCTGCACGACCTGTTCTACCAATTCGATGCGTGTGTGTGTCAATGTCTCGTGCTACATCATAGTTCACAACTGTACGGATAGATGGAATATCCAACCCACGAGCTGAAAAATGCAAGAGAAATTTAATTTGAATGAATACAGAGTTATTTATAATAAAGGGAATAAGTACACAAGTGGAAACAGTTCATCTATCTTGAACAGATACAGATAGTACACAAAATAAGTAATGTAATGCCTCAAGTGACACTAACCAGCAACATCAGTAGCTACCAATATGGGCAGATTCTTCTTCTTAAAGTCAGCAATGACTTTGTTCCTCTCACTCTGATCCATGTCTCCATGGAGCAGCCCCAGGCTATAACCTTCCTGATTCAAATTTGTAGCCAGCTCCTCGCAGTTAGCCTTTTTAGTGACAAAGACCAGCACTGAGCCAGCGGAGGTGAACTCCACCAGCCTGCGAGTCAGCCAACCCCACTTCTCCTTCCCAGTCTGCAGCACCTCCACTATCTGAGTGACATCTTCATTAGCCTGGGAGGATGAGAAAAGAAGTTTAAATAAACTTATTCAACTACTATGTGTACAAATTCTTTTATAAGAAACAAGGGCTGCACCTCTCCTATATCTCCCTGCACAACACGGATGGGGTCGACCAAAATATCTCGTGCCAGCTTTTCGATTTTCTTCCGAAATGTTGCACTGAATAACAGAGCTGTGAGAGATCAGGTCATGAAGGGCTTATAAGTACAATCAATGGAGTCATGCTGGAAACTAGTAGAAATGTTTTAAAGCAGCACAATAATATGAACATGAAAGATACTTACTCTGTCGATCAGGTCTGACATGGCTGGCAATGGATCTCACTTGATATTCTGTATAATGCAGGTTAAATTTAAGACAAGGGTATCGCAATTGTACTTTTTTTCTTTAAAGGAATAGTTCACCCAAAAGTTCTACCATAATTTACTCACCCTCATGTTGGTATGAACCTATAATACATATCACATATAAACACCGATCAATGCACATACATAGAGCACATCGAATATGGTAAACGTCTGAGGAGTGAGAACCAATGAGGTTTGTTCTTGCAAGCGCATTTGAGCTTCCATTTACCATATTTGATGTGCTCTATGTATGTGTGTGGATCAATGTTTATATGTGAATAAAAGCCTAACTTAAATCTGTTCACCATTTAAGTGATCACGTCTCTTCAGAAGACTGAATTAAACAGCCTTTATGGACATTTTGAAGCTTGTTTTGGTGGAATATACTTAAGTGGAAGGACAGAAATATCTTAGATTTCATTAAAAAGTTGTTAATTTCTGTTTCGAAGATAAATGATAGTCTTATTGGTTTGGAACAACATGAGGGTGGGTACATGATGAAAGAATGATCATTTTGGGTGAACTATCCCTTTAATTCAATACTTTGGTGACCAAACAGCAATTGTGAAATGCGCTGCTTTTTTGAGAGCTTTTAATAGAAAAAAAAAAAAAAAACCATGGGATAAAAATGAATGAGATAATACAAAAAAAAAGTTACATTTCACACATACCAAAGCCCATATCAAACATGCGATCAGCTTCATCAAATACCAGGTAGGTCACTCGCTGCAGAGATGTAGCTTTCTTCTTCACATGATCGATTAGACGACCCTATGTGAGAAGAGCAAACATATGAATGAAATCTTCATACAATATATTCACTTTCAAAGACAAACCAAGGAACACCTTTAGTAAATAGAAAAAAGCTGAATGAGGTTGTGTATTGAAATATAAATGCCTGGTTTCACAGACAAGGCTTAAGCCTAGTCCCAGACTAAACTGCATGTTTGAGCTGTTTAACTGAAAGTAACTTGCACTGAACATATCTTAAAATATGTCAGTGCCATTGTTTTATCTCAAAGATGCACACCAGTAATGTTTTTTATAAGGCACGTTTATAAAAGCTACTTAAATGTCCTAATTTAACTAAGGCCTAGTCCTGGCTTAATCTAAGCCCTGTCTGTGAAATCAGGCAGAGATGTTCTTACTGGGGTGCAGACAACAATTTCAGCTCCTTCCTGTAGAGCTTTGGCTTGTTCCCACATGCTGCCACCTCCGTACACTGCCACTGAGCGAAGGCCATATACCTTCCCGAATCGCTTGCATTCGGAATGGATCTGAACCACAGAGGTAAGCATTGCAAAGTGATTAAAACCCAAAACACACTACAAAACCTTGAATCATGACCAAGACTGCTTTATAAGAAGAACATATTTAATTATTTTGCTCAGTAGTTATTTTTTCATCTCCTTCCACTCATTCATCCCTTACACCTTCCCCTAACATGAAGGAGCTTTCTTTCTCACTGACCTGTTGACAGAGCTCTCTAGTGGGGCAGACAATCACAGCAATAGGTCCTTCTCCCGGCTCCAGCTCCTTCTGGTCCATGATGTGCACCAGCATTGGCCAAATAAAAGCTGCAGTCTTTCCGCTGCCGGTTTTGGCAATGCCAATCATGTCTCTGCCACTCAAAGATATGGGAACACCCTAGTGAAACAACACACACATTACTTTAGAAAAATAATCCAATCCCTAAAATGACTACTTTGATGACAGCATAAATGAACAAAGGGCCATTTGGATGGGTTTGACAGCTCACCTGGCACTGGATGGGTGTGGGTTGAGTGTACTCGGATTTACGGATCTGGTGCATAAGCTGCTCATCAAATCCAAAGTGGGCAAAACTTGTGGATGGTTTAGGAGGGGCTGCCCCTGAAACCTGTTCATTTTGAATATGGTTTAACATTGGTTGAAAGAAAGAGAATAATCATTTGTGTATGTACTTCTGTGTGCTGCCATTGACCTTCAGGTTGAGTTTCTGTCTCAGTTCCACCACTCCAACCCCAGTCAGACTGCTGAGTTCCTCATGCTCAATATAAAAGTTCTTCTCAAAGGGAGGATAGTCAATCTACAAACAGAAGAGAGGTAAAAAGTCATTGTTTACATCTCATACTTTTCTTTAAAGTATATACAGGGGCTTTTTGATATGAGAGATCTAATAAACTACAATGTACTTGCTCATCAATAGAGTGCAGCAGGAATGAATAGGAAAACCTGGAAACAAGTTAGCAATCTTCCAGTTCCATTCCAAACAGTTCCATGGTTCCAAAGTCAATTGGTCTTTTGTTAAATGCCTGAAATAAGATTTTATTCTATGACATATGAATCCATAATAACCCCCCCCCCCCTTTTTTTTAATCATAAACGTTTGCTAGTCACAGAGCGTATTTTCTGCAATAATCCAAAAGCCAATGCACAAATTCCTAATGGCTTTTGTTTGAGGGAACCAGGGAGATGCAATCTTCTGACCTACAAAATTACATAATTCCCACAGCACTCTATTTAGGGATGTTAATGCAACAACTACTGAAGGGAGATGCAGTAACAGTACCTCTGAGTGGTCTATGGGGGGCAAGGGCAAGATAATCTTTTTGGTAGTAGGAGCAATGGGATTCCCATCGCTGTCATAGTCCACTTCTTCCTCCTCTTCCTCTAGGGTCAACCCAGCTGTTGGATTCTCCGCCATGTAACGGAAATATGCTTCCTGCAAAGAACACAAAACCATGCTTTAGATCAAGACAAAGAGCAGCAGGCCTTTATATCTGAAAATAAGAAAGTCATTCAAATGGAACTACATCAAATTCAACTTTGAGTTCAAATTCACGTCCGAGAAAATACGTATTGCCTAGGAACTGACCCAGAATAACTAATTATATGACATACCAAAATTTCAAAACCACATATCTGACAGCACTGATACGGTGTCAAGGACGTTACAATACATTTTAATTGATCACTGATATTTTAACACACATTTAACATGGACTCAAATCTCATGTTTCAGTAACAAAAGAATCACTCTACCTGTAAACAATTAAAGAAAATAGATAATGACTGAGAACTTTTGAATCTGTTGAGAAATCAAATCTGATGAGTGCATTTATAGCCTTAAAAACAAGCTACTCTATGCTCTTTTGCACCAACTCTATTACCAAAAGCCCATTTTAATGGCTCAGTCTGTAAACTGATGTGTGTGTGTGTGTGTGTATATATATATATATATATAGTGTATAAGGAAGAAAGATAGAAAAGGGGTTGGGACACAGCCAATGCTGTGGCAAAGATACGATGGCGGTAGTAACGTCAAGAAGGTCACTCACTTGGTCATCTTCTTCTTCAATGTCATCCCGTATACCCCTGGAAGAAACAAGCGGAGAAAAAAAAAACTTCCCTGCGACTCGCTCAATCACCCATGGAAACCCATATTCTACCCATTAACCCCCATTTTCTATTCCCATCCTCTCTGCTATAAATATTATCTGAATGAATGGTCTTAAAATTATATATTTTTTCTGTGGATAATTGCAGAATCTTACTTGGCCAACTTTTTCTCTTTTTCCTTTTCCTCAAGTTTCTTCATGTCCTTTGCTGCTTGGTCCTGAAAGAAATCAAAAGAATTATAAGAGAAAAAATTAAAGCAAAAGAGCAGCAATGTTCACTGCCGGTTCTAATAGAGATCAGTTCAGGAACGCAGCTCTCACCTCCACCTCAGCCATAAAGGCATCAAGGGGGTCATCCTCACTGTCTGAGCCTCCTCCTCCTCCTCCTCCAGATTGGAACTGCTTTCTAGTGGGAGAGTTCTCGGCGGGTATATATGGCAGATCTGCACTGCTAGACTCCTCTTCATCATCCTCAAAATAACTAAAAATACATTTCAAGCATTAAACGTAATAGCCTCTTTCGTTCACCTAACACTAATTCATTTACTCAACCTCAAAAGGAGACATTAGGTATAATAATAGTCTCCGTCAACTTTCATTTTCATGAAAGGTGCAACAAAAGCAATGAAAGTGAATGGTGACTAAAAACTCATCTGTCTCAGGAAGACATATGGGTTCTGAACAACATGAGGGTGAGTAAATAATGACAAATGTTCTTTTTGGGTTAAACTGCGTTTTTCAATTTTTATTTTAGGGTGCAATGTCTTCATTTAAAAAAAAGACACATTTTAAGTACTTACGCATTCTCCTCGTCGAAATTGGCTCGTTTTGTTCCTATTTTGTAAAAAGACGAAAGCTGCTGATTCTTGCCATATCCACCTGATGGTCCTGAACTTCCAAATGCGGAGTGGACTGCCTTCTGGGTAACAGGAGGTTCCTCTTTCTTCCCACTAGCAAGAGAGAATCCCCCAAATCCAAAGCCCCGCTTGCCACTGGGGCCTCCCTTGTTCCAGTTCATCATGGCTGTTGGGCTGCAAAAAAAAAAAAAAATCATCAGATTGGAGGTTTAAACACCTTTATAAAACACAAACACACACACACACACACACACACACACACACACACACAAAACCCCATCAGGCTATTGAAGCACAACAATTACAGAATCTGCTTGTAAATATCGCTCAGCTTTGCTGTTGTTGCCATAACTTTCATTTTCAGTGTTCTCTTCTTTAAAATTTCTCTCAATATTTCTGTTGTCAAACAGCAGGTAGGCGACAGTGTTTTGTTATGCTGTGCTGATAGCCGTGGAGAGGCCTTGAGCTGTGCAAAAACGGATTATGTTTCGATTACTTTCACTATGATTGCGTGAAAGAGTAATCGATATATTTCTTCGCTTTCTGGTTATTTACCTGTCACTGATACGGTGGGGGGAAAAGCGATCTTCTAAAGTGGGTGGACACCGTATTTATCCACAGCGTATTTACCACTTCAGGCTATCTTGCACACTTCTTGGAGATTGTGTTTTACGTAATTTACAATGGACTCGATTTTGTGTTGCGTAACATTTACGCGACGCGTTTGGTGTAGAACGTAGAATGCAATGTTGCCAGATCCCCATCTTATTTCAGTGTATGATGTATAGTAATAATATTGTATATATATAATTTATATATATATATATATATATATATATATGACTTATATATATATAATATAATATTTAATAATATAATAATATTATTATTTATTTATTTACGTTTAATTTTGCTTTTGTTTATCTTTTTTATTTGATTTAGATCTGTTGAACATTTCACGCTAGTTTATTGTTGATTGACTGTTTATGCCATTCATATGTTGTTAAAATAAATAATTAAATAAATCTTAGTGTATGAATTGAGAAAAATGTTATTGCTCTGCACAGAAAACATAGAATACATACAAAAACCTTTGATTAAATGATAATACATGATTATAATGCATTTTCAAAATAATGCACAATATGATTTCAAAAGATAATTCAAATAGTTTATATATTTTATACAGACCTTCTAGATAAATTAATAAATCCTTATGTCGGTGATGGGATATTTGACAGTTGCGAGAAGTCTTTGGACCCTAAAACTGCAACCTGCAAAAGCTCTTCTTTATACGCGATAATAACAAGATATGGCAACACAAACCGCAGAATATTTCATTTGCTCACGAATTTACACCAATAGGGAGACACGCATCCAACCTTTGATCCAATAGTAACACGAGGAAACCGAGTCGTCAACGACACTTGTCCAATCACCTAGCATTTTTTTAACACGACCCAGCCCACTGCGAGGAGAAGAAATACGTTACATCCCCTAGTTTTAATGACAACTTAAAAATCGGACTATTTGGTCAATAAGACGAACGCAAGATATAAACAGAAGGTGAGTTTAACGATTATACTGTATTACTTACACAAGTACATTGGACCTCCGAGCTCTGTTTATCATAAATGAGAGATATTCTTGTCGCTGCTTGGCTAGCTGAAAGATTCTGACCTGTAAACTTGCATGCTACGTTGTTTATAAATGATTAGGCAAACCCTGCTTTTTATAATATAGCGGGTTTGTGTGAGTGAATACACATCTCTCATGCTGCTCACTAACTGAGCAAGTCATTTTATGTACAAGCACATGTAGTAATCTAGTCAATAAATCATATTTGCTTTCGAGTATTGTTCTTCTCAGGTAACGAACTGCTGAAAACTCACGAGGTCGTTTAATAATTTCTTTGCATAATTCAGAAAGTATCAGAGCAGGAGAAAATAATCCGTTGTAATTTTATGAATCTTAGCAACTTCTGCTATGTTCTTGCAGATCTTTACTCTTTATGTGTTTGTGAAAGTATTGCTACCTGTCATCACCATCTCCAGGATCCATGTCTTTTTTGGTGAGTGAGCTTGATTGAGTTAAAATACTTGGTTGTCAAAGTGACTGATTTTGTTTGCATGTGGGTCAATGACATGACTTGCATATTTTTGTGCCCAAGTGCATTATTTCCATTTATATTAATTTGATAAATTCATGACATAGGCTATATCACTTTATTTTATATAACCTATTTAGGCTAGTTTAAAAAAGTACATTTAAATAATACATATTAATTTATGTTTTGTTATCTTAAAACCCCAAAATGTCAGGTCGTGCAACTGTCTGGACAAATGAACAGACTAAGACATTTTTTAAAATGGTGTCTTAATAATAAAAAATGTAAAACTAAATACTATGGTGTAATTTTAGGTTTGAAACTTTTCATATAAACAAATTTGATGAATATCAGTATTTATAAATCAATTTGTATATTCTTAAATGTCAGGGTGGCACAACTGCAAAACATTTTATTATGAATTGACAAGGTAATAGGCAGCAGAGGCAGAGTGAAAAGGTTTGTAGATCTCTCTCAAATATAGGTAAAAACTGCTGATTTCAAGTATGGGTAGGTTGGTACACTTTCCATGTCAGGTGGGACATCTACAGTATATAGCCTACATAAAACTATTTGGTTGTACCACCTGACATAAAAGCAGTAAAAAAAAATGAATGTAAACACTTTGTTCATGACTCAAAAATATGCATTACATCAGCTTTGAAATGTTTTTTAAAACACATTTTTTGAAGCTTTAAAGGGGTGATTGATTATGATTTCACTTTTCTAACTTTAGTTAATGTGTAATGTTGCTGTTTTGAGCTTAAACAACATCTGCAAAGTTATGAAGTTCAAAGCAAAGGGAGATATTTTCTTTAAAAAAATTGCTTTTTAAAGGTGCATTGTGTAATATTTAGGATGATCTGTTGACAGAAATGCAATATCATATACATAACTATGTTTTCAGTGACTTTACTTAATGAACCGTTGTTTTTATTACCTTAGAATGAGCCATTTCTATCTACATACACCGCGGGTCCCCTTACATTGAATGCGCCGGCATGTTTCTACAGTAGCCTTAAACGGACAAACGCGTTTCGTCACTATGTTGTTCTTCGTGCAAAGAAGCTATTTAAAGTCAGCGAATAAAACACTGACACAATGATGAACAAGTAACAATAATATTCGCAATAACATAATAAACCAAAGTAAACCTAATTTCTTAATTTATCTTTGTAAATAAACCTCACTGCTTAACTGGCTACTCTCTGCTGTCTCAGATGACGACATCTTCCTGTCGGCCACCATAACTTCTGTTGGTTGCAATTCACAACCTTACCACTAGATGCCACTAAAAATTACACAGTGCACCTTTAAGGACTACAATAAACAGCTGGTAGGGACTACACGAGCTTCCTCCCGGGTTAGTGACATAACTAACCCTTAAAGGGATGGTCCGGAGTAATTTCAACCTAGGGTCCTTTGCACCATGACCTCGAGCCAAACACCACCCCAGAAGTTGTTTTCCCCTTGGTCGAACATTATTAAAGTTAGAGCTTATTTAGAGATATCAGCCGAATGGCTTAGTGCAGGCGCTAATGGATCCAAGGTTGTATCTCGTAAATGACCCCACTAATAATGCCCGGAATGGTACCAAACTTCCACAGTAGTACAAATAGGTTCTGTACTCATAAAACAAGGCATTGGAAAGTTTGTAAGTACATCAGGAGTTTATTTAAATAACACTTTGAGAGGTTTGAGAGGGGTCTGATTATAATTTCACACACTTCTCGAGCCGCGCCGAAACCGCATGCTAGAAATAGAACCGCAACCGACGCCTATTTTTCACGCGACACGCAAGAGTGTTGGAAGTTTTCAGACAAAATAGAAGGCGCAAAAACATATTAATAAATTACATTTTGATGCTTGAAAGTCTCTCGGTTTTTGACAAATGCATATATAATTGTAATTTAAAAAATAGGCCTAATTATCGATTTTCAAATATTGCCCCTGTCAATAGGCCTACAGAACGAAATATTCTGTAGCCTATTTTGACCTTAAAACAGCCGACGTTGTCTTTGCTGTATCAGGCTATATATATTATGTTTAACATCCAAATGTAGATGGTCTGTCGGCGCACAGAGCCACGCAGTCGCAGTACAGCACGTGAAGTTCGTGAACACCGAATTCCCTTTTCTTTCTTATCTATTTGTGTTTGAACAGACATGTGCACGAAAAAATAAGCCAGTGTCCGTCTCAACGAGTTACCCCGTAAACGCAGTCAAAATAAAACGGATGCGTGTCATTACCGGTATTAGATACGTGCATTCGTCTTAAAGGGACAGCACCCAATATACCTGCAGCTGTTTGTGTCACCAAAGTTAATCAAACAACAAAAGAGAAAGAGAAAAATCACGTTTTGTCAAAAGATAAACTGTATTAATACTTAATACAGTTAATTTACCTGAAAAACATAAAGCACTGCTTTATTTCTCGTGTATTTGTGTTTTATTGTATTTATATTTGTATTTTGTTTATTAGTTTTTATGCAAATGCACTAGGCCTACCCTACACAATTACCCCAATCATCCTAGAATTATTAATTCTTTACAAAAAGAGCTCTTCAAATCATCAGGTGAAATTGTTTTCAGGAAGTAGCAGTAAAGCAAGAAGAAGAAGTGCAAGATAGTTTTTCTAAATTTCATTTGACTCTATGTGCCTATAGGGGTGGGTTGGGGATGGTGGCAATGTAGTATCTGGATATTTGCCGCGGGACGAGGGCTTCGATTACCTCTCTCTTTTTTGACCATACATGTGTTTGCACCCCTGCATTACATCAAAGACTTATTTTACATCTTGTGAAAAAGGCATTATACCACCCCTTTAATTGTCAATGACCCATGTACATCCATCTCTCACTTTCTCTCAGCGCTGGGTGTCAGAGAAACTTAGTGTGGAAAGCCTGAGGGACCTGGAGTTATTTGGAGGTGAGTTCAATAGTCCAGCATCTGATGTCGCTGTGCTTCTCGTACCTCTTTCGGCAAACCCCACCCGCCTGAGCTTATCCCACTGTAGCCAGGGTGAGTGTGAAGGGGAGCCCTAGAAAATCAAACCTAAAAATTAGTTCCTATAATACATTCATATTTCAAGATACTTCTGCAATATTCAAATGGTCAATTGGCCCATCTTGAACTTGTCAAGGAGATAAATATTTTTGCACACAAATCCCCCTCATAGTCAGCTATGCAGGCACATAGCAAAAGAGAAGCTCTGCATATGCAGATTACCCATGATCGCAACCAACCAGTACCTTTGCAAAAGCAACAATGCGGCTTTTGGCTCGCTGTTTGTTTTGCGTGTGCTTCATTAAAGGTTTTGTGAATTTAATATTGTCAATCGTTGTGGGGTTTTGTTGTAAATGTGTCATACAGTGTGGTGTGATACTGCTCTGTAATGGAACAGATGCGTTTCATGCGTTTGTGTCATGGTGACTGATGATGGTGGTAACCGCAGATTCTGTGTGTCCTTGTGCCTGTGAGGCTTTTTAATCTCCTTTCTGCGGTGATGTGTCTATGTATGTATGTAGGATGACTCTGATGTAGTGTAATTGCTAGGTGTTGACGGATTGCTTCTGTGGTGTAACTGACAGCTGAGTCACTGCAACTGATCTGTAGGGGAGATCTAAGGTGAAGCCATATGAAATCTGTTACAGGAATACTGTATGTATTGGTAGATTGTGAGCTTTACTTGTAGACTAGTTTACAGAGAAATCCAGGTATTAAAAAGGCTTCATATCTTTCTACATTTTGATGCGATTGCCTTTTGACAGCATTGTTCTTGCATCAGTATAAACGTTCATATTTTCTCCCATTTAGTTGCAATACATAAAATTATAATATACACAACCGTTCAAAAGCTTCGGGTCAGTAAAATATGTTTATTTTAAAGAAATGATTACTGTTATTCAGCTAGGATGCATTAAATTGCTAAAAAGTGACAGTCTATTCATCAAAGAATGCTGAAAAAAGTATCACGATTTGCACAATAATATTAATCAGCACAACTGTTTTCAACATTGATAATTATGAGAAATATTTCTTAAGCAGCATACTTGAATGATTTCTGAAGGATCATGTGACACTGAAGACTGGAGTAATGATGCTGAAAATTCAGCTTTGACATTACAGCAATTACAGTTTAAAATATATTTAACAGGAAAACAGCTAGCCTATTTTAAATTGTAATAATATTTCACAAAATTATTTTGATCAAATAAACACAGCCTTGGTGAGTGTAGGAGAATAGTCTTTCAAGAACATTAGAAGATTGTACCGACTCCAAACTTTTGAACGGTAGTCTATATTAGACTATTGAAAATAATCTGATTCTGAACAAATATGTTAGAAATAAAAGCATTATTTCAGTCTTGTCTGGTGTAGACCTAAGGATAGTAGGTATACAGTGAGGAAAATAAGTATTTGAACACCCTGCTATTTTGCAAGTTCTCCCACTTAGAAATCATGGAGGGGTCTGAAATTGTCATCGTAGGTGCATGTCCACTGTGAGAGACATAATCTAAAAAAAAAATCCAGAAATCACAATGTATGATTTTTTTAACTATTTATTTATATGATACAGCTGCAAATAAGTATTTGAACACCTGAGAAAATCAATGTTAATATTTGGTACAGTAGCCTTTGTTTGCAATTACAGAGGTCAAACGTTTCCTGTAGTTTTTCACCAGGTTTGCACACACTGCAGGAGGGATTTTGGCCCACTCCTCCACACAGATCTTCTCTAGATCAGTCAGGTTTCTGGGCTGTCGCTGAGAAACACGGAGTTTGAGCTCCCTCCAAAGATTCTCTATTGGGTTTAGGTCTGGAGACTGGCTAGGCCACGCCAGAACCTTGATATGCTTCTTACAGAGCCATTCCTTGGTTATCCTGGCTGTGTGCTTTGGGTCATTGTCATGTTGGAAGACTCAGCCTCGACCCATCTTCAGTGCTCTAACTGAGGGAAGGAGGTTGTTCCCCAAAATCTTGCAATACATGGCCCCGGTCATCCTCTCCTTAATACAGTGCAGTCGCCCTGTCCCATGTGCAGAAAAACACCCCCAAAGCATGATGCTACCACCCCCATGCTTCACAGTAGGGATGGTGTTCTTGGGATGGTACTCATCATTCTTCTTCCTCCAAACACGTTTAGTGGAATTATGGCCAAAAAGTTCTATTTTGGTCTCATCTGACCACATGACTTTCTCCCATGACTCCTCTGGATCATCCAAATGGTCACTGGCAAACTTAAGACAGGCCTTGACATGTGCTGGTTTAAGCAGGGGAACCTTCCGTGCCATGCATGATTTCAAACCATGACGTCTTAGTGTATTACCAACAGTAACCTTGGAAACGGTGGTCCCAGCTCTTTTCAGGTCATTGACCAGCTCCTCCCGTGTAGTTCTGGGCTGATTTCTCACCTTTCTTAGGATCATTGAGACCCCACGAGGTGAGATCTTGCATGGAGCCTGTTGTAAAGTTTTTCTTTCTTCAAAGCAGAAACCAGGAGACGTTGGGATCACGTTCAAACAGAAGTATTCTTTATTGAGCGCGGCTGCGGATTCGTCCAACATAATCTAATCTAACATAACTTTACATGGTATCTTATAGGCATTTTAGGAGGAGGGACTTTTGGAGGTGGAGACAAATTCAAACAAAGCATGTAAATGAGTATACAGGTTAAGGTAACACCCTAGACTGTGAGGGTCTGGCCAATCCGAATTCAATCAGCATAAGGCTCCAAGAGCCATTTGGGTCTGAAAGCCATTTGCAGAACAAAAGGTGAGATTCTCAGTGAATCATTCGTGTGCTAATCCCATCAGTTCTGAGTGATACTGGGACTCAAAGAGCCATTAAAGACAATGAGGAGAAAACAGGAAAGGCAACTTTGCTGAGCAGAATCATTATCTTACCCTTAAACACTAAATACAATATTCTTTACCGTGATGTTATGTAAGGAAGCATATTTGAAATAGATTCTTAAATTTGAATCCTTCAAGCCCCAGTCCGAGGGAGATTGACAGTCATGTTTAGCTTCTTCCATTTTCTAATGATTGCTCCAACAGTGGACCTTTTTTCACCAAGCTGCTTGGCAATTTCCCCGTAGCCCTTTCCAGCCTTGTGGAGGTGTACAATTTTGTCTCTAGTGTCTTTGGACAGCTCTTTGGTCTTGGCCATGTTAGTAGTTGGATTCTTACTGATTGTATGGGGTGGACAGGTGTCTTTATGCAGCTAACAACCTCAAACAGGTGCATCTAGTTTAGGATAATAAATGGAGTGGAGGTGGACATTTTAAAGGCAGACTAACAGGTCTTTTAGGGTCAGAATTCTAGCTGATAGACAGGTGTTCAAATACTTATTTGCAGCTGTATCATACAAATAAATAGTTAAAAAATCATATATTGTGATTTCTGGATTTTTTTTTTAGATTATGTCTCTCACAGTGGACATGCACCTACGATGACAATTTCAGACCCCTCCATGATTTCCAAGTGGGAGAACTTGCAAAATAGCAGGGTGTTCAAATACTTATTTTCCTCACTGTATATACAGGGTGGGCCATTTATATGGATACACCGTAATAACATGGGAATGGTTGGTGATATTAAAGTCCTGTTTGTGGCACATTAGTATATATTAGTACACACCACCCATCTTGAGGAGTTTGCCCCCTCACATATACTAATGTGCCACAAACAGGACTTTAATATCACCAACCATTCCCATGTTATTACGGTGTATCCATATAAATGGCCCACCCTGTGTATATATATATATATATATATATATATATATATATATATATATACCTAATATCAATTAGTTTTCAAAGCTCTAAAATGGTGTGTAAGTGTAATCCATGGAAAATGAAGGGATTTTTTTAGATGTTGCTTTTTCTGTCTGCTTCCATTCCTTTTGTTGCAGTCCATAATTGCTGCTTCATGTCTGCTTTAAAGACGCTACGTTTCGTTTGCTTTTGGCTGTTACATGTTCCATGGCAATGCATAAATAAAAAGGGTTGATCACCAGTATTGTTCAGTTTAAAAAAATATGTTAATATAGAAAGAAAGAAGATATTAAAGAATGCTTTTCTGATGGTTTATTCTTTTTTTTGTTGAATTGAAAGTTCAAGTAATATAAATAGAGATGCACCGATTACAATTTTCTGGGTCGATTCTGATTTCCGATTTTTCATTAAGTTTGACCTGCCGATACCGATTTTAGCCGATTCCGATTTCATTTTTTCTAACCACTTTACAGCACACACAAATATTTATTTTATATCTTTTCTGTAATAGAACATTTTACAATTTGCATAGTTCACACACATCTAAAGTGCAGTGTTATGGAAGAACCATTTCCTTTTCACATTCAATATCCAATATTTTTTTATATATGTATTTAACAAACTAAACGTCTGTATGAAAACAGGGAATGGCAATAAAATAATATATAAATACAAAATAAAATAATATAGCCTTGCAGTATAAAGATATTTCTCAAAGCACACACACACAGGCCTATTGCAATCACTTGTACAAACTGAATAATAAAACAAGTTTAAATGGGTACATTTTCTATAAATATTAGTCTTCGTTTTCTTTTCTGACATAGCCTACTCTAGTTCTTGTTAAAACACGCAAAGTCTGTGCATTCTGGGCACTTTTTTGGTGAAACCCTATTTAGGCTATTTTGTCCATCAAAAGTGTGCTTTCCCTTTAATTGAGCGTGAGCAGTGCAGCAAATGGACTCGGCGCCGAAACACCCGCTTCACTGCTCGCGACGCTCCTGCTTGACGCTCACGCGCTGCTCCTGCTCCCGTTGTGAATGCACTCATTGATTAACATGCACGCCGAAAAAAAATACGCGCTTGCGGTCTGAACGGACGTAATTCACGAGGTTTTCTACATGTGTGTACCGTGTGCACGTGTGATGCTGATGTTGCGCGATGTTAATCATGCGGCGCCCGAGTGCATTTGACCGACATAAAATCGGCATTTGTCAGACTGACCGGCCAGTCGCCGGTCACGGCCGATCACGTGAAAATCGGCCAATTCCGGTCACCAGCCGATCAATCGGTGCATCTCTAAATATAAATATAATTTCTGCTTTCTTTGATCATTTTGTAGGCCTAGGCTATATGCAATTTGCTGCCATATAGATCATATGTGGTGTCAATTTTGACTAGACAAGTAAAAAAAAAAAAATGACAGATACTATTTATTTATGTTAGAATCTTTCTTATGTTATGTTTCATTGTTTGTTAGGAGAAAGGGGGGAAAACTTTTATAAATAGGTGTGGATATATATAATATAATATAAAAAATTTATACCAAGGATGTAGAGCGTTTTGATTGGCAGGATGTTGATAATAAGCTAAGAAGAGAGGTTCTCAGAAAACTAAAGATGTTCTTGATGTTTCTTAAATTTGTGAGAACCACTTTAAAGGCAGATTGTTTGTTTGTATGTGTTTTTTGCATCATTTACATGGTTTCTCTACGCCAGAGCAAACTCAGGCAAGCCCACTAAGGAAAGTAAGTGTGGAATATCTTCCAGCTTTTCCATCCGCCTGTTGGTGTGGGTGTGCGATAGGTGTGCGTGGATGAGCATGTGAACATTTGCGCTTGTGTAAATGTGCAAATGTAAGATTAATGGTGTGTGTGTGTATATGCTCAGATGAATACATCCCCCTGTGCTCCTGTGTTTGCGTGCATGCACTCATCGTGCTGCTGTGACACTCATACCTCCACACCTGCTCAGACTGAGGGTCCAGAAAAGGGAACTGCTCATATTTTAATGAGGAAAAGAAAATTTACGGCTCAAGAAACTCACTGGGTAGGGGTTTATTATTGGGAGTGCTTGATAAACCAAAGGGAAGCAAATACTTGGGGTTCAGTTACCCAGTAATGCAATACTTAAATCATAAATAAGACCCTGAATTAAAGAGCAAACAGATTAAAAGAGCAATGTAACGCATTTATGCTAAAGAACAGATACAATAGATATGAAGGATAGTTCACCCAAAAATTCACTAGAAGATTTGGCCATTATGTCTCCAAAAGGGTTTGTGTTGTTTTTGTCATTTTTCTTTGTCTTATAATTTGCAAGCTTGATTGTGTTAAGACACTATTAATAGTCTAATTAACTTATTTAATAGTCTGATTAACTCCAATGGCAAAAATGGACCCTTATTATCAATGTTAAAAATAGTTGTGCTGTGCTTTTTTGGGGGATATTTTGTATATACACTCACCTAAAGGATTATTAGGAACACCTGTTCAATTTCTCATTAATGCAATTATCTACATGGCAGTTGCTTCAATGCATTTAGGGGTGTGGTCCTGGTCAAGACAATCTCCTGAACTCCAAACTGAATGTCAGAATGGGAAAGAAAGGTGATTTAAGCAATTTTGAGCGTGGCATGGTTGTTGGTGCCAGACGGGCCGGTCTGAGTATTTCACAATCTGCTCAGTTACTGGGATTTTCACGCACAACCATTTCTAGGGTTTACAAAGAATGGTGTGAAAAGGGAAAAACATCCAGTATGCGGCAGTCCTGTGGGCGAAAATGCCTTGTTGATGCTAGAGGTCAGAGGAGAATGGGCCGACTGATTCAAGCTGATAGAAGAGCAACTTTGACTGAAATAACCACTCGTTACAACCGAGGTATGCAGCAAAGCATTTGTGAAGCCACAACATGCACAACCTTGAGGCGGATGGGCTACAACAGCAGAAGACCCCACCGGGTACCACTCATCTCCACTACAAATAGGAAAAAGAGGCTACAATTTGCACAAGCTCACCAAAATTGGACAGTTGAAGACTGGAAAAATGTTGCCTGGTCTGATGAGTCTCGATTTCTGTTGAGACATTCAGATGGTAGAGTCAGAATTTGGCGTAAACAGAATGAGAACATGGATCCATCATACCTTGTTACCACTGTGCAGGCTGGTGGTGGTGTAATGGTGTGGGGGATGTTTTCTTGGCACACTTTAGGCCCCTTAGTGCCAATTGGGCATCGTTTAAATGCCACGGCCTACCTGAGCATTGTTTCTGACCATGTCCACCTTTATGACCACCATGTACCCATCCTCTGATGGCTACTTCCAGCAGGATAATGCACCATGTCACAAAGCTCGAATCATTTCAAATTGGTTTCTTGAACATGACAATGAGTTCACTGTACTAAAATGGCCCCCACAGTCACCAGATCTCAACCCAATAGAGCATCTTTGGGATGTGGTGGAACGGGAGCTTCGTGCCCTGGATGTGCATCCCACAAATCTCCATCAACTGCAAGATGCTATCCTATCAATATGGGCCAACATTTCTAAAGAATGCTTTCAGCACCTTGTTGAATCAATGCCACGTAGAATTAAGGCAGTTCTGAAGGCGAAAGGGGGTCAAACACAGTATTAGTATGGTGTTCCTAATAATCCTTTAGGTGAGTGTATTATTGAAAAACATGATTTTCATGCTTTGAAGAATACAAAGAACTGCATTTATTTGAACCATTATAAACATATTTACTGTCGCTTTTGACCAATTTATTGTACCCTTGCTGGATAAAAGTATTAATTACTTGATAAAGTTGATAAAGGCATGTGGGATCCTAAGGGATGAGTACATACTGTTTGCACTTATGGGTGAGTGAATTCACTGAATTGCTTCTTTGTCTAACAATAATTAGCAGTCTAATTCAACAGACTAATTCTGCATTACCCCTTGAAATTTAAGGGAGCTCTCTTACGAAATTTACTCATAAGAGTTGTCACAAAGAACGAACCAACACCAGGAATAATGATAATGTTGTCATTGGTCACCTAAGCATGTGAAGTGGGATGATGCTCATTGTGTTAATGCAACACATGGAGTCATCCTGTCAAAGCCTGGGCTTGCTGCACTGTTCACTGAAATAGTCCTGCAAACACATCAAAGGGCATAAAATGATTATTATTATTATTTTTCATGAATTGCCATAGACCTGCATGATCTCCACTGACAAATACTCTCATCATATTTGAGAGGATGTTATTGTTAATATTATCTGTGAGTTCCATGGCAGCGCTAATGGAAACTAATGCAAGTAAAAAAAAAAATTTTTTTTAAAAAAGGTACTTGATCTTAATGGGATCATGTATATCTATGACCAAATGCAACACAGTGTATTGTAAAAAATTGTTGATGCTTATAACATGCTTTTGCAAATATGCAGAGTTTTGTGAAGCCATTCCTGCTGCAGTTTCAACTTCTCGTCTCGTCTCGTACTGAGTTTCAGAACAGTTGGACTGAATCTTTAATTAGCCATAATCTGCCGTTTCTCAGTACTTGATCTGTATGATTCTCTGAAGAGCTTTGCAATGGCTGGGATTTATCAGTGTATGTGCAATAAAAACCCTTCCCCTCTTCAAAACCAGGTTGGTTTGTGCAGTTTTCTGTGATTGTATATGTGTGTACTTGAAATGTTTCCTAATTCACTGAAACTGACATAGTTTCATATGTCATAGTATATTTGGTTGACATCTCAAAATACTATGATGCTTTTGAAGTAAAGCTAACATGTACTTAAAATGTTTGCTACCCAAACACTGCTTGCACAGTGACACAAATCCTGTCAGAAACACTAAAGGTTGATGATTGCTGGGGCACATTCAAAATACTTTTATGTTTCATGTTATTGTTTTCTAAACTCCCTATACAACATCTGTGAATGTACAGTGAGTCAAAAAATACTTTAAAAAAATGTCTGCATTAGAAACAAAATATCAAACTAAGTGGCATCTGCAAACAAATAATGCTAGACCTTTATCTTTAACTTTTTTCTGTGACTTTCAACTAACTGGTCCTAAGGTCATTGTAGGCTAGTAGATTTAAGAAATTCACACAGGTGCACCAGCAGAGTAAGCACAGATATACACTAAAGTTCAATAGTTTGGAGTTTTTGTTTTATTTTTTTGAAAGAGGTCTCTGATGCTCACCAAAGCTGTATTTATTGGATCAAAAATACAGTAAAAACAGTTATATCATGAAATTTTGTTACAATTTCAAATAATGTAATGTTTGTAACGTATTCCTAATTTCAGCCTTGCTGAATTAAAGTATACATTTCTTGAAATATATATATATATATATATATATATATATATATATTATTACCGAGCCCAAACTTTTGAATGGTAGGGTAGTTCATCCACTATTGATCAGATTTCACTAATGTTTACCACCAGAAATTGTCAGACTCCAGGAATGTTTTCTTAATTTTGTACAGTAGTTCTATTGTTTTATCCTTTAAAACCTAACATGCTTTTTTTGTGTGAAATGTCTTGCTTGGAAAAGAGAACAAGAACGTTTCTTTAAAATCGATGCCATTTGATTTGATATTTGATCATCTAATGTAATGACATTGATACGTTTTTAAATGTGAATTAAATGTTGAAATACTTTATTGGGTCACTGTATGTCTGCGTACCCACAAACCACTTTCACGAATACACCTCCAGTAAAATCACAGGGTTCACAATCTAATAATTCAAGTATGTTAAAAGGATTTGATTGTGTTGAATGGGCTATGCTAGGAATGCTGAACTGGGATCTGACGTGTGTCTCAATCCGCTCCCTGGTTTCTCAATATTTAGTGGATCAAGGCCCATTCTAATGCCTGAGTTTGTGTTCACAATAAGCTGTCTGACATCAGGAAGGTGATCGAGACACAGCCATATTCAGTTTGCACTTTGTTTATTTGGCCCCGCCCCCAGTGGCATAACTGTAGAGGTTGTAAGTACGTTTGTGGGCCACACTGTGTTGCCTCATTGAACTAATGACTCTTTTCATTGACTCAGGCCCATGAAGACAGTCGAGAGTCTCTGAGCCCTCTCCCACGCAGGGACACCATGGGAAGCTTTCTTCCAGATAACAACGCCTATGAGCTGCACACTGTCATAGGTGAGGCCAAGAGTGCACAGCACTAGTACAGACATCTCTGTGAGGCTCTCTGTGATTCCTACAGCTGATGTGTGCGTTTGTCTGTGCTTGTGTAGGTCGCGGTTTGGAGGACTTGATGACAGTCAATCTGGCCAGGTACAAACCTACAGGGGAACTTGTGGCCATCCGGCGTATTGACCTGGATTCCTGTACTAATGACATGGTCAATTACTTACAGGTCAGTAGAAAGTGACAGCAGGGCTTCTCTCAGAATATACTAGAGATGGACAATTTGAGTCATTTTATATTTATTTTTAATGAATGTAGCAAAATAACTGAAATGCATATTTTGTTGTATTCACAAACCTCACATCACTGATAACAGTTTCAAAATAAGCTATTTTTAACAACTTGTGTCTTTCTTTTGAAAAAAAAATGGGCAATATACATTAATAATGACATTTAGATTTTTCAGTTTAGATACAGATTCAGTTTATCTTATATTTTATTTAATAGTTTTAGTTCAGTAAGAAAGTTTATTTAAATTTGTATTTCAAAAATCCTTTTTTGAAATGTTTGAGTTGTGTTTTTATTAGGCGACTAGTTGGTGCGGAACAAATACTTAACTAGTCAATTAGTCACACACATCGCTAGTATATACAGTAAACATAAGCATTGCAACCATTTTCTGTTTGTTTTTCCAAAGGGAGAACTCCATGTCTCTAAGCTGTTCCACCACCCCTGTATTCTCCCATACAAAAGCGTCTTCATTGCTGAGAATGAACTGTGGGTGATCACACCCTTCATGGCCTACGGTTAGCTGAGACATTCTGCATCAACTATATCAAGTCTGAGCTGCTCATAGTACCAGCTGAAAATGTTTCTTTTGTGTTTCTCTTCTCTATCAGGATCAGCACGAGATTTGATCAGTACACATTTTGCTGATGGTTTGAGTGAGCAGACAATTGCCTACATCCTGCTGGGTGTGCTGAGAGCGCTGGAGTACATACATCAGATGGGCTACGTTCACCGGTGAGGAACGCATGTACACTCATGATTGTTATTATTGTTATTAGTCAAACAGGTTAATACTGTATATCAACCAACCACTCCAGACTGTTGATCTCATGTTTTTAATGTAGGTGCTACAAGAATACTTTTCAATCATCTTAATCTATGTCTGTAGCAGTGTGAAGGCCAGCCACGTTCTGATTGCAGCAGATGGGCAGGTGTATCTATCCGGTCTTAGGAGTATCTTCAGCTTGATCCGTCACGGTCAGAGAGCACGTGTTGTACACGATTTTCCCCAGTACAGTATTAAAGTACTACCTTGGCTCAGTCCAGAGGTTCTGCAGCAGGTACGTTTGATCTACTGTACCAATCTGAATTTTGGGGTCAGTAATAATTAGGAGTGTAACAATATATCGTGTCACAATATATCGCAATACAAAAATGTGCAATATGTATCGTGGATAGTGACAATCTGTATTGCGTATATTTCACCCAAAATGAAAATGACTGTGTGAGGAAAAAATTAAGGTTTATAGAGTTTTAGTGTCAGTACTACATTAAACTACTATATATAATGTTGAATATAATGTATAATAATGCAATGGGGGAATATTTGTGGGTCCTGATAATGCCAAATTTCTTATGCTACCAGTAAAAAGTGGCCTACATTATTTTAAATATATAGTCAGTGACAGAGTGGAAGCATATTCGTCTAAACTAATTGTGTAATCATGAATATTTTTATTCTGGTGTCATCATTGTCCTGTGCATTTTGTTTCCAGCACCAAGTCCAAGCCTATTCATTTCCACCCGCAATGTAATATCAAATTTTCCATTTTAATCAACAATACATTTTTTGTTAACCTTTCGCCATATGTCTTGGAGTATCGCAATAATATCGTATTGTGAGTTCAGTATCGTGATATGTATTGAATCGTGACATGAGGGTATATCGTTACACTGTGTTATCGGTATATCGTGTTTATTGTTTTAGACACCGATAATGGCAAGAAATGCTTCTTGTGCACCAAATCAACACATTAGAATGCACTAAAACATATATATATATATTAAAATCTTACTGGCCCCAAATTTTGATCAGCATGTATACTGTACTTATAATACATCAGAAATTAGCAAATTACATTTTTATTAAATCTGTATTAATCTGTCTGTGCATATGACAGAATCTTCAGGGATATGACTTCCGCTCAGACATTTACAGTTTGGGCATCACTGCATGTGAGCTAGCTAATGGTCACGTGCCTTTTAAAGACATGCCTGCTACGCAGGTAAGACAAACACTTGCTTTTTGATACATTTTTTGCTTTCCCTCCTTTTTAATTTACATTTAGCTTCATAAACTGTCTCTTTGCCTGTTGTCAGATGTTGTTAGAGAAGTTGAATGGTACAGTCCCCTGCCTGCTGGACACCACCACCATCCCCCCTGAAGAACTGAGCATGAAACCGTCTCGCTCAGGGGCCGACTCTGGGATCTGCGAGGGCCCCAGTGCCGGTGGAGCTCGCCACACAAACGGAGAGCCCTCATCCTCCTCCGCGGGAAACCCATACAGCCGGACCTTCAGTCCTCACTTTCATGCCTTTGTGGAACTTTGTCTGCAGAGAGATCCTGAGAAAAGGTCAATATAAGACTCTAGTGCTTCATTTATTTTTAAAGCACTAATTCAAAATTCTTATATGATTTACTCACCATCATTTCATGTGGAACAGAAAAAGAGAAATTTTCAAGAATGGACTTAACACTCTTTTCCTTGTAATGAAAGTGAAAGGGGATCTAGGATGTTGAGCTCCAAATTGATAAACTGTAAAAAGTTTGTCTTTACTTTACAAAAGGTCTCATTTCTTAGCAACTATGAGCAATATATATTTTTATAGCATTAATCTTTGCTAATGTTAGTCAATAAATGTACATTTTTTCATTGATCCTGATCTCAAGAGACCCGGGTTCGTTGTCCGCACAGAGCGGGGCGAGTAGGACCTGGGTGAGGGGTAACGGTTGCATTAACTAATGTTAAAGATTAACATTCTCTGAGGAGACTAATGTTCAAAAATGTAAATTCTGTCATCATTTACTCGCCATCATGTCGTTCCAAATCTGTATGAATTTCTTCTGCTGAGCACAAAAGAAGATATTTTGAAGAATATGGGTAACCAAACTTTTGATTTGAAAAATGTATTAGTAAATGTAAAAACGAACTTTAACCAAGATTAATAAATGTTGTAGAAGTATTGTTCATTATATTTAACTAATGTTAACAAATGAAACCTTTTTGTAAAATGTTACCAAGTAGGTTATACTTTTGTGGTGCAATGAATAGATTGAAATTTATGTTATGTCTTCAACAGACCTTCTGCCAGCTCTCTGATAGGCCATTCCTTCTTCAAACAAGTACGTTTTACCCTCTTCTGAGCAAAAACCTGACATATGTGTACAAATTTAAACAGAAAGTGGTTGCACACTTACTCTCCTCAATGTTTCATTGTGGTCAATGTAATGTTTCAGATAAAGCGCAGACCATCCGAGGCTCTTCCTGAGCTCCTGCGTCCAGTTTCTCCAATCAGCAGCCTAGACTGCATGCAGCCTCAGGATTCGCCCACTGGACTAGCCAATCTGGAGTCTGATCTCAGCAAGCTGGATGTGGATGACTGGGACTTCTGACATTAAAAACGTATGAGAGATGGAGGGACGATGGATTGGATGGAAAGGGGGTGATTTACCGTAGGACTCTTGAGAAATGGAAATTGAGAAATGTGGATTTTGTTTTGTGTCTTTTTTCTTTTTAGTTTTAAGGGAGAAAAAGGGAAGGCCTGTGCTATGCGAGCGTGATATAGACATTACAAAGAGCTATAAAGAAGCTACAAGAGACTCTGGAATGTCTTTGTGGTTTGTGTACGTCACTGAAACTAAAATAAGAGACTATAAGAAGAGAAATGAAAAACCAGCAGCCACTTAGCCTTGCTAATGCATCCAGAAGCATGAACTGAAGCCTGAGGCATGCACTGCGCACCCTCGCCTACATTTTAGTTACTCTTACAGACTGGCCATGTGACAATGGTGATCACTTCAGGCTACTGAAATGTGTTCTATGCGTTTCAACTGAACTAATGACACTCTATGAATGTCCACCAGCTTACAGCAACACCAGTTCACAGTTGAATTACCATGTATCCTAGCATATTTGTCCAGTGAAGCATAAAGAGCTGTCAGTAAAGTCAAACTCGACTGTCCTATTTATGGACGGATTGTGGGAATGGTGCTCAATAGTGACGCCACAAAAAAAATGCTAGATTACTTTTTTTTTGCCTGCTATCTGGTGCAGTTGTTAGTTTAAAAACATTAATTCTGTTGTATTTTTGCTAAGATTAATTTCTGTTCTTGGCATGTGTTACAGAAGGAAGTACTTCAATGGACCGTCTGTGTATTTTCAGCATATTTACATCTTGGTCAAATGGAATAAATGTTGCCATTGATTTTGTTTGCTGTTATAGAATTTTTTTTATATATTTAGAATGTTGTTCATTAGATTACAACTTGTTTTGAAAAACAACATCTGCAATAGTGATTTCACTACATACTATGCAGTTTACAATACTAGGGATTGTCATGGAAATTCTTAATACGAATACAACCTACCAAATCGGACTTCTTCACCACGGACAATTTAAACAACTTAGTTGTTGTTATAATAATAACTACAGTATCTCAAGGTAATTCCCTGAATACTTACAATACAATACAATACTTCCCTGAAGTAAGGTGACGGCGTCCCGTCAAGAAGCTACTATCACCATGACTATCACTACCTCAATCACACATGAGCACACAGGTCTTTAGCATCTATACACTCTCACCGTCCTTCTCTGGTGTACGCTGGTCCGACACAGGATCATTAATAGTACATTTAAATCATACAGTGGAGTAAAAATCAATGTCACTCAAGTCTTCTTCACTGTGATTTGTTCTGGTTATTGGTTTGTAATGATCTAAGCTAATCATATGACTGTTAGTTCTACTGTGTTAAGCACTTTTTGGGCAAGTATAAATGGTCTTTGACCTGAGCATCCTTAGTCTGCACATTTAATGCTGAAAATGCGTATTACATAAAATATTTCTATCACAGGATGCACTGATATTCAATATTACAGATAAGCTCAAATTATTTTCACGTTTTGACCGACAACGAATAAATGGCGGATATTAAAATTGTATACTATTTTGCCAAAATATATTAAAACTAAAAATAAATCAGTAATTTGAAATGGTAGGCATTTAAGCATTAAGCAACATTAAAATGTACAGGATGAAAAATGGATATTCTTTTTGAGATTAGTTTTTTAGTAGTAAAAACTTTACCTTTGTCATCATCGAAGAACACTCACTTAACCCAAATGTAAAAATTGGGTAAATGAGCATGAATAATTAAATGTCCAATATCAAATTATACTGATAAAAAACCTCATTCTAAAGTCCTCTTCACAACAAGATAGAAAACTATAACGTTTACTATATTGGCATCCACACGACGATTGATATGTCATCTGCCACCTTGAATGCTCAAGCCCTTTAAAGTAGGGTGAATTCTGATTGGCTTTTAAATGTTTTATCCTTCATCAGCTGCTACTACTCTCATAGAATAAGAACAATTATTAAAACTTGGTGTGAAATATTGGCCAATAATGTTGTGCGTCTCTAGTGAATGACGTACAGATTGTCGAGTTCTCATCCTGGGAGATTTCTGAGAATCATAAAAAAAAAAAAAAAAAAAGAGTTCTACAAAAGAGTGCATGTTTATTTCAAAGGTTCTGAAAATGTACAACGCAGCTGGAATCTGAATGATTAAAGTAGAAAACAGAAGGGGAGGCTGTGTGGTGCTAGTCATCCTCATCAGAGGGAGGCTGGTCAGCAGCCGCCTGCTGTTTCTGCATCTTAGCCATGAGCTCTGAGGAAAAATACACCAAATAATGAGTTCCTTTATTCTCCATTTCATATTATATATGACATTAGTGAGTGAATTTATCAGGGCGCCAAGAGTTAATGACCAATTGACCAAACATTGTCTAGTCATTTGTGATTAATGGAAAAGATAAGTACCTTTGGCCGGGTTGAAGACGCCATTGGTCTGCTGGTTACAAACATAGCAGCGCTTAGACTTGCGGTAGTGCTGGAGAGCACAGGTCTCACAGAAGTAGTGCCGGCACCTGGAAAACAAAGAAATTAGGAATACTAGGTCTGCAGTCAAATATGTGGCTACAACATGCAAACACAATGTCAAACAAAAATATAGATATGATGTACACAGGCTAAAGCATCATATTGTGGATTTGTGCCGTGGTAAAAACAGCATTTGCAATTCAAACTGGCCATGGCTTGATGTAGCACTTACTTTGTAATAATGGGGTTCTTAAAGGACTCTCTACAAATAAAACACTTGAAAGGAAGATCTTCCTCGTCGCTGCTCACTTCATAGTTCTCATCATCTGCGAGATAAACAATACGTCAGAAAGCAGAACAACAGAAGCAACATGTTTTCAAAGACCTGTACCTAAAGGTGGCTCACCGTTTGCCCCATATCTTCCTTCTTCGAGCTCTCGCTCAATCTGCCAGCCGTGCTTGTAGTCTGAGCGGTCATGCAGAAACTTACAGCTGTCTGAGGATATAAGAAGACATGTTTGTTCCTGCAATGACATTTGTCATGGGTGTTACCATGAACCTCAAAAGAAAGGCAAAAACAGAGAGGAAACCGGTGGCTTACTAACCTCCAAACCCACAGAAGCCCGTCTCTTTGTAGTCTTTACAAATGTCAGGCTGGTAATCCCACCGGACTGTGGCCCTGAGGTGCTCAGGGGCTCTGATTGGCCCTTTCCTATCACATACAAGACATTGTGGATCAGTTCAAAGTTGTGTGTCGGCATATTTAGTCACAGCAAACAGGACCAGCATTTCTACGGACTCACCTGACCATACCAGAGGAGGCGTTGCCCATGGTGGAATCTTTGGGTTTAATGTATTTATGGTAGTTGTTGATGCCACGATAAATCTTATCGTCGTCTTTACCAGTCAACTCCTATAAATGAAATACAGACATGCCACTGAATGAGGAGATTGTGCCTATCGT
Source organism: Abramis brama (assembly GCF_963993115.1). Taxonomy (NCBI): domain Eukaryota; kingdom Metazoa; phylum Chordata; class Actinopteri; order Cypriniformes; family Leuciscidae; genus Abramis; species Abramis brama. Next base: position 29,896,379 of record NC_139963.1, read on the forward strand.
GCCCACCCAAACAATATCAATAACCGTGTATCCTTAAAGTCGGTATGAAATGGAAATTCACCATCTGTTTTCTAAAAGCATCTTAATGTGAATGATTCACCCATGAATGCGCTAAATTTTTTGGTAACACTTTACAATAAGGTTCATTTATTACACATTAGTTAATGTATTAACTAACATGAACTAACCATGAGCAATACATTTGTTACTGTATTTGTTCATCTTTGTTAACGTTAGTTAATACAAATACAGCTGTTCATTGTTTGTTCATGTTAGTTCACAGTGCATTAACTAATGTTAACATGATTTTAATAAAGTATTAGTAAATGTTGACATTATAATTAACAAAGATTAATTAATGCTGTATGTGCAGTTCATTATTAGTTAGTTAACTAATGTAGTTAACTAATGTTAACTAATGAACCTTATTGTAAAATGTTACCTTTTTTTTTTTACCTCATTATTTTTAATGTTAACATTTTAATATTAAAATGTCATAACTCATTCTTTCTGTGAAACGACAGACTTATGCACCAAATTTGAATATGCACATATTTAACATCACACAAATGAGATTCGAGAGCTGAGGTTGAGAGGAAGAATTTCTGTGCATAATGACTTTTTGTTCCTCACACAAAGCTACTGTATCATTTTTGAGGACTTAAAATATAACACACAAGTTGTGTATATTTATAATATACACTTTTATTGATCACTTTGTCTTTTTAAATTCATTTCAGTTTTAGAGAAACATTAACATCCTGCCTTACATCTTCTTTTGTGTTCAATACAAGAACATTTTAAAACAATATGAGGGCGAGTAGATGATGACCTTTTTTTGGGGCAAGTATCCCTTTAAAAGCAAGTTTATCTGTTTATTGAGAGATTGTTTCCACTTGTTGTTATAGGGCCATAGAGTTATTTATTTTTTCCCCTAATGTATTTATTCAATTATATATTTAGACAATTACTGTTCAGCAAAATGCATCAATTCTGCTGTGCTCCAATTTTTGAATGAGGTCACGAAAAAAATGAACTGATTTGATTCTTTTGTAGAACTGAAATAAGTGTAATAATAATAATAACTGAAAATAATGAATTCTGATATGACAATTTTGCAATGCAGATGCTGTTTTTCTATTTACTGCTGTAAAGCGGCTTTGAAGAAATCTGTAATGTAAAAATAGCTGTACAAATAATCAGTTATTAGATATCAAACCATACCTTTGTTTTTTGTATTATACATTAATATAATCCCCCGTACCTCTTGAATCTTCTGGCTGCGCTCAAAGATGGCCTGAGCGTCTTTGTCCCTCTCTGTGTCCAACTCATAAACAGCAGTGGCCCCCATGTCATCTGGTCCCTCTGGTTTCTGCAACACACACACACACACACTGAATTACAAGAATCAAATGTTTGGAATGGAATCAAATGAATAATTTGCATTCTTAAGGGTTTGCTATAAATCATAAGAAAAGCCCAGATGTAAACATCTGACAGACTCACCGCTGACCGAGTGGACTTGTACGCGACAGTGACACTCTTGTCTTCTTTCTCCTCTTCACTTTCACTTGACGAGACTGCTTCCCTCTCCACTTTCTTTGTCTATACGGTGGGATGTGCAGTATTTAACTTGCGGTTATGGCTTCAGAGTAAGTTAAACAGCTGCTTCGTTAAAGACTAAAATAATAATGCAGATTTCATTAAACATTTAGAATACCGACATACTTTCTGAATCATGGGGTTAGTAATAGCAGCTTTCTTCTTTCTGACCACAGCACTGCCTTCCTCGCCGCTACTTCTGTCTGATGAACACACAAAAACTGATTTAATACATCGGTTACTTGGTTGTAATCAGAATTACGTTGGCCATAAACATTGACTGTTTACTGACATTGTTTATTGACATCAATCAATACATGCATTACCGAGGACTGAGGGGGAAATCAGCACAAAATACCTTTATCGCTATCACTTGCATTTCTTTTCCGTGCAGAAAATTTCTTGTTTGATTTCTTAAAAAGAAACTTGCAGATTGTTTTAGGCTCTTCTGACTCCGCCATCTTTAACTACAAACATACACCACAGAATAATATGCGGGACTTCAGTTATAGTGCCTCTTGTGTTTGGGAATGGGATGAATAATACAGTGCAAGTTAAGGGTGTATCGTACTGAATCAGAGATGGTCTTTCTGCTACTGTTATTAACATTTCATACATAAATATATTCACATGTTAATTAATAATGTTCAAATTATATTGTTATGAAGTCTTTTATTAGACTAACTGTCAGAGATATCTTGAAAGCATATATAACTCAAATGTATGGCAGCTCGCTTTTCTGATACAAACAATAACATTTAATACTGAACTGTACTATTCTTTACACCAGAGGTTTCAGACATTCTCAATGCCAAGGACCTACATGTGTAAAATCTAAAAATATGATGTGATATAGAAGTATATTATGCCCTCGTTGCAGACATTAGATTCTTTTGTCTTTTAGGATTTTAAGGATTTAAAGAAGATCACAAAACGTTATTTAAAAGCAAGACATTGGAATCTAGCAAAGAGTATAGAAGCCATTCTAAGTTATTTTTCTTTTCTTTTTCTTTTTTATTAATGCTTAAAACAATACACAAGTAATAACAGATAACAACAGAATACAAAAACAACAAAACAAAACAAAACAAAACAATGGGGGAAATAATATAAATTAAACATTAACAAATTATGAGAATTACATGACACTGAAAAAAGGAAAAGAGTTACAAACAGATAATGTTTTTAAGGCTTTTTTGTACTCAGACAACTTAACTGAGAAGAAGTATTTTTCAAGTTCTTTCACAAATATAAGAAAGAGAGGTTTAGCATTTATGAATATGGAATTTTGCTAGTGACAAGATCAGTTTAATCACATAAAAATGACCTTTTTTAGATTGGTCAAAATCAACAAAGCCTAGGAGGACCACATCCTTCCAATACAACACACATGCCATTATAAGTTCTTTGAATCTAGGCAGAGCATTATTTGGCAACACTTAACCACACCCCTGTCGTAAAGTACCAGTAGACGGGCAAAAGCGTCGTAAAATACCACAGTGGTTTACGGCCTCGCGCCATTTTAAGAAAGGAACGACTCGTTTAGCTTGGTGAGAGAACACGTTGGGTATTGTGTTGACCGAAATACAGAAAAATACTACAGGGATTTAAGAAATTCATGCACGAAGGATTCCCCACAGAAACACGCCGAGGTTATTGGGCTAAAATCGGAGGTTTCGTCGGAACCGGATGAGAAGTTGAGGTAATTCGCTATTGGAGGCCGCCCGTGGAAACGTTGGCGATCTCTGATCTGATCAGTAGACTTAACTTACGTTACTGACCCTAACCAGGATTGAGCTTTGCTTTACACGCCTGTAACAAAACGTGCACTACCGTTACTTGTGTGATTCGTTCCGGCTTGTTTATTTGTATATTACATAACTTACCTGATAATGACGAAGCTGATTATTCAAGCATTTCTGCATAGCAAATATGGGGATGTTTGTTTGCCCGAAGCTAGCCGAGCTAGCTGGTACTGCTAGCTGCTAACTTTTAGAACCTCGTTTAGGGGGTGTTTCCTTATTGATACAGATAACGTTACTGAAAGATACTTGGACGCCACATTTTCATTTAAAGTTTACCAACGTCTGATTTGTCCGTGCTGTGTTTTCGACCGATCCTGCAGTTGCTGAAAACTCCTCTTAACTTCTCAATCATTTACCCACCGTAACTGTTTAGATAAAGTATGCAGGGCTTCTTTTAAGGGTTGTTCTGGGTTTTAATTGAATCGTTTGTAATTTCTCTTTTCTAGGTGAACAATGACTCAGTTTCTTCCGCCGAACCTGCTGGCATTGTTTGCCCCGCGGGACCCGATACCTTTCCTGACTCAACTCGAGAAACTTCCCCACGAGAAACACCACAACCAGCCCTACTGCGGAATTGCCCCTTTTATCCGGCATTTTGAGGTGCTTTTTGCAATGCTATATTCTATAAAATATTTTGTACATTGTTTTTTGTTGTTTTTTATTTTTTGACTGCTAGTAAAGATTACAGATCAAGTGTTCTAATCAGACGATTGTTGTATGCATGATGCAAATTACTTAAGATATATTTTTTCAGTATTTTGTGGCAATATCTAATGTTATTTTTGTTACCCACTGTTGGTTAGGACCCCAGAGATGCTCCGCCACCAACAAGAGCAGAGACGCGGGATGAGAGGTTGGAGAGGAAGGTGAGGAGTCTTAACTTTTTACATTTCTGTGGGAATTTCACTGATGTTGTTTACCCATGCTGAATGGCTTTTATCTTTGAAAAGCTTCAGTGGAAGAGTGACTTTGTCAGTAGGATAATCTTTTTAGTACACTTATGAACAATGTTCATGTATTTCTAGAAAATGACAACATGGGTGATTTTTTTTTTTTTTATATATATATATATATATATATATATATATATATATATATATATATATATATATGTATGTGTATGTATAATGTGTGTTAATATTTGTATGTAATATGGTCCATTGTTATTTCAATTCCAGAGAAGAGAGAAGATGGAAAGGAGGCAAGTTGTGGTGGAAACAGAACTGAAGCTATGTAAGTATCTGAAATGAAGTAAAACGCTGAAACACACTGTATTATAAAACCTTATCGATTGTTTCTTGTATCTCCACAGGGGACCCACATAATGATACTAATGCTCAAGGAGATGCTTTTAAGACCTTGTTTGTTGCTCGAATTGTGAGTGTTTTTGTTTTATATATGGGCTTGTACACAAGAATTAAAATATTTTGAGATCTTGTCCTGAAAATGTTAATCTTATGCATTCTGTTCTTGCAGAATTATGACACCACAGAGTCCAAACTACGGCGTGAGTTTGAAGTCTATGGTCCTATCAAACGGGTAAGTTGTGTTGAATATGTACATTTCTCCACTTTCCTTTTTTTTTTTTTTTAATCCCACAGGCTCATCCTTTAATGTTTTTGCCTTTAATTAGATCTACATTGTGTACAACAAGAAGACTGGAAAACCAAGAGGCTATGCGTTCATTGAATATGAACACGAGAGAGACATGCACTGTGAGTAACCAAGACATCTCGTTCTTCTTTAAACTCCTTAAATGACTACACCAAAAATACTACACCATCTTTTACTGCAATGTAAAAAGACATTCATTGTCTTCTCATGAACTATTTTTATTTGAAGCATCAAATGATGTTGGTCATAGTCCATCTATTTAGATTTTTTCTTTTCTGCCGGCGTCACCACAAATTTAGAATTAGCCAACCAATCAAAAATGTAAAAACATATGAGAATGTGTAACTCTGTCATGTTATAAAACTCCATTTTGTGTGTGTGTGTGCTTGTATGATGGCTTGTCAACCCTATCATATCTGTGTTCGTAGTATATTCCTGTTTTTTTACCCCGTGTGTGTGTTGCATCTGTGTGAGTGTGACGGTGCAGCACATGTGGGTGAAGAGCGGAGTGTGGCTGTGCGTTAGCCCAACACACATTCTGATGAATGTTGCCACTCTATGGCATCTCTGTAATGTTTAGGCAGTGTGACATAGCAGTGTGTTTCCGGACGGAGCGGTGATGGTAAGCTAAAGGCTAAGGCTGTCTGTAGTGAAAAAGGTGACCCATATACTTACACACCTGTTCATGTCTGGTGCACAAACAGCCGTTAATATCAAGGCTTTTTATACCTCAGTTCACACAGGGGCCTTTATGATTGAAGTGTTGCGGAGCGAGTCAATGCTTTCTATTAATTGTGTGTTGTTCTCATTGCTACTGCAGCCGCCTATCTCTGATGGCTATTGGCCAGAGCTGGCTTGCAGATCATGATGATGGTTTTGATACATCTACACCCTACTACCACAGCTCAGTATATGGTTGGTATGATGGGTTTGTATGATGGGTAAGATTTCTTTACACCCCTCATCTAATTTTAGTTGATAGGTGACAGGTGTACCAAATCACTTCTCATCTGCCCCATTTTAGGGCTAAATATAGGGCTGCCAGTTGTTATTGACTGTGGCTTGGGCCAGTTATAGTGAGTGCGAGCCTGTCATTAATCTCTTCTATTAAAGCCATTGTACTACTAATGTGGTTGTTCCCTGCAAGATTTAGACCGTGCAGTATTGGTTACACTTGAAACCGAACTTTGTTGTAAAGAGAACCTGTTTGTTACATTACAACACACAATTGCCGTGTTAAAGTGGATGGTGGTCTCGTTGTTAGATATTAAAATATAGATGCATTTATTTTGCACACATAGTTAAATGCCTTATCTCTCCACAAGGATGGGTAATCCCTGCCATAAAAGTGCAGTTATATTTACAGTTTAAGTGAATTTTTGTGGAGGAAATCCAGTCATTTCAATAGTAATCCATGTGATGTAGAATTTTGCATTTCTGGTGGGTAGAAGATTTACCCATGCAGATTTCACGTAGGGTTCAAGTTGGTCACGTAGATTTAGCATGTTGGAAAAACAGAAAGCTGCTTGGTTTGATAGTGACTTAGCTACACTATTAACAATTTGACAGTGGATATTTTTACCTGCAACATTCTGTGCTAATGTGATTGCACCTTAACACTGTTGCTATGCAACAACTAGAAGAAAATGATCTGCTCTTGTGTTGTCCAGTGACAATATAACTTGCTATATTGCCAAGCGTTACTATATCAAATAAGCCAGGACCTTTTATAATGTAAATAATGGCACAAAGACTCATTTGGTAATGCGTTATTTAAATAAAAATTCATAGTGTGTGTAGGCACTATATTTGCTGAAATGGTGGTGTTGGCTTTAATAGAATAGGTTAACTAAGGACTTTGGATATTTAAATCACTGCACGGAACCTAATTACATTTAAAGATTCTTATTGCCATGGATTCACCTTGTAGAGCATCAATGGTTAAATTCAGTCCCAGAGTTCCTCTGTGAGACACTTGATCCATAGGCCTCAGAAATGTCTATTTAGGTTAAGTGAGGAGCTGTAACCTTTCCTGTGACTTTCCTTGTCCAAACTGGCTATTTATCACTATTTACAAAGCTCTTAATGGGCTGAAAAAATGACATGGATACAACCAATAAAATAAGAATCATCTTTACTCTTCTTAACACATGTTAAGGGTTTATATAATTTAGGTTCCTAATACGCATTTTTCTCAATCTGAATTCTAGTTTTTTTATATTTTTTTATTCTATTTCCTTTCAGTTTTCACTTGCAAGGCCCTGTAGAATCGTAAAGAATTTAAGCTAAATGGAAAAACTGATCTGAGAGATTTTATGGATATAAGGGTGGTTGGTAAGCCCCTCTTGTTGGTTAGGTAGGTGAGGGTTGTGGTAAGGCCCTCTGTTAACTGTTAAATGAGGGTGGGTGGTAAGGCCCTCTTGTTGGGTAGGTGCGCTGAGGGTGTTTGGTAAGCCCCTCTAGTTTGGTATGGTAGTCTGAGGGTTGTTGGTAAGGCCCTCTGGATGAGATGTCAGGACAGATGTGTGCGAAATAACTTGAGGGTTTGATGGTAAGGCCCTCATGATGGGTTTCAACTGAACGCCGTCGACAGTGCAGACCAGAATAGCTTCGTGGATTTCATCGTATCCCTTGTTGATGGATTGGATCCCTAATTCCTTGGTTCAAGGTTGTCCAGTTTTGATTTAAAAAAAAATTGTATCAAATGTACTGAAAGACATTTTGATTCGAGGCTGCTGGAATCGCCAGGCTACGTTTCCGTGGGGTGTTCCATCAAGGACTTCATCCTTGGCCAGGTGTTATGGTAAGATAGCATCTCCAGGTAATGTGGTAAGACTGAGATAATGACTAAATACTTAAGGGCTTAGACTTATCTTAGACCAGCAGAAGGAAAAGACCTAAGGGTATTGGCCATATTGAAGTGTGTGGGAATTGTGTAACTTCCTTAAAAGCTGTATTTCTAGTATACCCATTATTTATAATGTATAGAAACTAGAAGTAAAGCTCTGCCAATTTTTTTCCTCCCCTTTGGTCTACCGTGATGTGAGCGTAAATTGTGCTTTAATGCTCATAGAAATTCTGTATGAGTGTGAATGAATGTTTGAGAGATTTTGGAGAATGGAAAGAGTGGCTTTTAGTGTAACTGTATTCACCAAGTGCCTTTTTTTCTTGTGGCTTTCTGTCAAGATTTAATGAGAATAAAATGGCGTTAATGGGCAGTTTAATGTGGATCACACTTAATTTGGAGATGATTAGTTGTCCAAGCTGTTGAGTACAATGCTTTTGTTTTTGCGATCCACATTGCACTGTTAGAACTGCCTTAAATTTTATTTGTCAGTTTTAAGGTCTACCATAGCACTTAAATGTTACTTCATATTTCTTTCTGAATACCAGAGAGATTTGCCTGAATATTACATAGTTTTTAGAAAGCACATGTTTTAGTGTCTTTAAACTCTAAAGGCAGGCATACACTGCATGAGTTCAGACACTCGGGAGGTTGTGCGCCATTGCACATGTTATGAGTTAATTTGATAATCATGTCAAAGTAACTGGTACACTGCACGACTGTACTGCACTGTGAGCCGGCGGCAATCATATGAGCTTTCATGCTTAACACAGAGATTCTGGAGCATGTTGCTGCTATACCTTCAAAATAAAAAGACGAATGTGCAAATGATTTGGTAAAAAGCAAAGAACAGCACAGCCATTCCTTTGACAAATACATTCTAGTTTATGTTGAGTGTATGCCCTGTAGGGTTGCATCCACTGGGCTATAATATTGATAGATCTAGCCTATGTGATGTGGTTGTGTATGATTTGGCAATAAGGGACAGCCTATACATAAGGCAAAATTGGGCTGACTCACCCAATTGTTGAGTGTTTAAAACAATTATCGGGTTGTCTGGAGGTGCTCGTAGTGTTCTCTGCTCGTAATTTCTCACACAGTGCGAGCCGTGACAATACGAGCATCAGCAATTTCCAAGCGATTTCTCCCGAGAGAAGAAAAATCGCCTGCGAGATCGTACGACATCAAAGATCGTACGACATCAAAAATCGTACTGTGTGTGCCCAGCTTAAGTGGTATCTGGAGTTTTTATCTTCAATACTGAGAATTTAGATGCCACTACAATGTTCTCACATTCCGTGATACGTTACACTTAAATTTAAGGTATTTGGCATATTATTCTGCAACTTGCAATATTCGGTTTAGTTTAACTGCTGAAATAGCATATGGATCATGAATCATGAATATGGATCATGAATTCATCAAAGCCATTTTATAGCTTTTTTTTTTTTTTTTTTTTTTTTTTTTTTGGAGCTCATAGCAGAATTGTCAGTTTATCTCATTCCTGGTGTCTTATCAATTCAGAGGTAAGCGTGTGTCTTCAAGTAGCTTAATGTTTTTAATGGAGTTCATCCCAAATTCAAGGTATGTAGTAGGAAATACTGTTGTGTGTATTCTTGTTTTCTCATTGTCCACCTCTCTTTCTTTTTACTCTTTATTCTCTTCATTCCTCAATCTCCGCTTTTCTATTGCTCGTCTATCAACTCTACTAGCTGCCTACAAGCATGCGGATGGCAAAAAGATTGATGGACGTAGAGTACTTGTTGATGTTGAAAGAGGACGAACGGTCAAAGGATGGCACCCCAGACGACTCGGTAAGCACTTGTTCCTAAGTGTTCTTTTCCAGGCCAGGGGTGTCCAATGCTGTTCCTGGAGGGCCAATTTCCTGTAGCCTGCCTCAACACTTGCCTGGATGTTTCTAGTAATCCAAAAGACCTTGATTAGCTTGTTCAGGAGTGTTTGTTTTAGGGTTGATAAAACAACTCTGCATGACAGTCAGTCTTGAGTTCCAGAGTTGCCCACCCCTGGTAAAGATGGTATGGTTGGGATAGCAAGTTAATACTTCACATCATCAATATACATGCATTTTATTATCCAGGTGGAGGTCTTGGAGGTACAAGGCGAGGAGGAGCAGATGTCAACATCAAGCACTCTGGCAGAGATGACACCTCCCGTTATGATGACCGACCAATTGGAAGGTAAGTTGCGTGGAGCATAATTTGTGTTTTTATTGTTTTAGCTTTCAGTCCTTACCTCTATTGTCTATTATCCTGCAGTGACCGTGATCGGGATCGTGGCGAACGCAGGGAACGCAGTCGCGAACGAGACCGAGACAAGGAGCGTGGGGAGCGTGGAGAGCGCCGCCGCTCTCGATCCCGAGAGAGACGCAGACGCACCAGATCTCGTGAGCGTGAGAGGGCCCTTGTGGTTCCGGGGGAGGAGACTGGGGGCGGCAGCCGACGTCGAGACAGAGAAAGAGACAGAGGTGTCGCCGGAGACAGCCGAGAGAGGAGTAGAGACCGGGATAGAGAAAGAGACCGCAAGAGGAGAAGCAGGAGCAGGGATAGAAAGAGAGATAGGGAAAGAGGCAAGGGTGCAGAAGGAGGAGAGGAAGGCATGGGCGGGCTAGTTGACGGAATGATTCCAGAAGGGGGAGAAAGGGGTATGGAGGACCCCTTGGGTGGTGAACCAGGACGAGGTGAGGAGGGAGGGCCTGAAGGAGAGGAGAGGGGGAGGGATCGAGACAAAGACAGGGAAAGAGACCGCGATAGGAAGCGCAGCCATAGAGATAAAGATAGAGACAGGGATCGTGAGAGAAGGCGAGATAGGGATAGAGATCGCGAACACAAACGGGACCGGGGTGATCGGGACCGTGGAGACCGGAGGGAAGATAGACATGTATCCTCCTCAGGAGATCAAGAGGGTTTGGGTAATGGAGGTGATGGGGGTGAAGAGCCAGTGCCGCCACAATCAGAAGAAGGTTCGCAGGATGGGATGAGGATGATGATGATGGATCAGGATTCCATACAGTCAGGAGAGGGCTATGCCTCCAATGAGAATGGGTACAGGATGGAGGGCCAGGGCGACGAGTACTGAAAGTGCCACTGATGTGTGAATGATCCAAGGTTATCCAGTTGTAATGTTGATTTGATTCACAAATATCCTCAACCGTTATTTAATGCCTACACCCTCCTTTGCTTGCACTATGTCCACAGTGTGTGAGTATTATACTGTACTACCAACAGCTATCACTGAGAGAGCTTAGTGTCTCCCTGGTAAGAAGCGTACTTTTGTTAAATAAAAAGATTATGTAGCTGAACTGTGAGGTTTTTTTTATTTTAGTTTTAGCCTGTCTAAATTATATCTGGGGCTTTGTTTGCATAAAACTTCACCTAATAACTAGCCTTATGATGCATTTGAATTCCCTGTTATAACATCAACTAAGTATCAATTGACCGTGTTTGCTGGGACGAGGTCTCTTGACTGAAGTACTGTATCTTTTACAGTGTAGTTTCAGTAAGGGATGGGTAATTGGTAGTTTAAAACGTCTCTGTACATTGTTCCTTTTACATTAGTCTTCCCCACCCCCCAGTTTCTCTTCAGTGTTTTTTTTCTTTATTTTGTCTTGTACATTTGTTTTATATATTTGGTCCAATATGTGGATCGTTTGCAAATCGTACAGTGGCCCCTCATTTTACTGAAGGAACAAATACAGGAAAAATTTACACAATTGTGTTTTTAAATGGGAATGTTTGCCATGGGTTCACGAAAATTGCTCTTAATTTTCTTTTTTGAAATTTTTTTTTTTTGCTTGTATCTCTGGTCGTATTGGTTCTGCCTTTCATTCTTGAATAAATACTTTTTTATTGACAAATTGAGTTCTTGATTCCTTGTCTTACAAACGGCATTGAACTTGCGCCTCTGGCTCTGACGTACAGAATTGCGTCATTCGGTAAGCCTGGGACGAGTCCAGTGCACAGACTCTTCGCGCATCTCTGCACATTAGCTGAGGCATCTACGCTTTCACTGGAGCTGCAGCAGATACGATTGATTCTTACAATTGAAAATCCGTTCCTTCAGATCCAAAACGATATCTTCTAATTGATTACAATTGTACCTCTGGTGAAGCGCTTCAGTCCTCCACTGCAGCAGACCATCCTCATGATGTCATCGTATTATCATACGGGGAAAGATGTGGACATGGCGGCGATGACGGAACCGCTCTGCTTGGAAAGAGGTAGTTTACTTGGTCCTATTTATTATATCCCAACAGACCAGTAGCATTTGGAAAATGCTATGGCAGGTAGCTTAGCCAAGGCAGGTAGCTTGTGCTAATCAGGCAGCATTAGTGACCTATAAGCGGGGCATATCGTGCCCATAATGTGAGTGAATCAATGTGGTAGTTTGTTTTATGCTTGAAATTCATTAAATAAAACCGGTTCATTTACATCTTTGCATATGGAAGCACATAGCAGAAAGTAATTTCACTGATCTAATTGGCGTCCGTGTTCATTTTTACGTTGTATACGGGTGTATGTTCTCTCTTCTATGCTATATCTTCCACCGTTGATTCGTGATTTTTTTTTTCTTTTTTTTCTTTGGTTATCAAACGAATGCAGTTGTTCGTTATAGACCGCGGGGCGTCTTTAGTCATTTTATTAAAAACGGCCCTTAACCCCTTCAGAACCTGCGACCATTGGAATGGACATCACATGGTTTTTGGTTTAAACCAATAAAATGTTTTTACTAATACGAGAACTGCTTGGTCACTGATTCAACCAATCAATGAAAGAATGACCCATAACTTAAAGGGTTAGTTCACCAAAAAAAAAAAAAAATCTGTCATTACTCACCCTCATGTCCTTCCAAACCCATAAGACCATCATTCTTCTGAACACAAATATTTATATGTGAATAAAAGCCTAAATTCCATCTGTTGTTCATATGAAGTGATTGAGTCTCTTCAGAAAATTTGGATTAAACTGCTCGATTCAAATGGATTAGTTTTATAATCTCTTTAGGAACGTTTTGAAACGTCAAAGTGGTAGTTGTGTAGCTGTCTATGGAGGGAAAGAATAGAAAGCTCTCAGATTTCATCAAAAATATCTTCATTTGTGTTGGGAAGGTGAACATATTACGGGTTTGGAATGACATGAGGGTAAGTAATTAATGACAGAACTTTCATATTTGGGTGAACTATCCCTTGATTGAAACTCAGGCAGCACATCAGACCTGCTTGGCAGGAGGTGGAGGGGCATCATCAGCTTGCACCTGTTATAATCTTAATAGTATCAAGTGATAATATTCAGTACTATAAATAGTTAGTTTGAAGATCCTTCAGAGCTGTAGAACACAGGATTTTCCAATGTCTATCGCAGTGGACATTGGGTTTTAATACAATGAATTAATTTTATTCATATGAATTTATGACTTCAATGTTGTAACCATAAACTGTCATTCAGTTAGTTTTAGTGAAAAACAGCAACAGCGAATGTGAAATGAGTGAATACATAGCAACACACGCACTCCACACACACTGATGCCTTGATGTCAAAACCAGCAAGTACACACAAATACACCAACAAACACCCACAGACATATGCACACATACTCAAATTAACCCACCACAACAAACAAAACGAATCAAACAAGTTTTTTGGGACTTCATCTTCATCATATTTTCTGCATTTTTATTGCGTTTATTGCAAATGAGCCCCACTTCCACTCACTCATAGCAGCTCAGAGATCCACTCAGTCAACTTCACTGAAGTAAACGCTGCACAATGGTATCTCTCTTTACAATGTCAGACACATAATGGTAGTTAATATGATTAGCCTTTTACTTGACTATGTTATCAAACAGCTAATAATGTGTTGCTAATGTTACACAAACCATGTTCCCGTTCACCATCTCGGAGTCAGACAGCTGCCTTCAAAAATCTGCATCTTTACAAACGCTTTGAACAACTCAGAACGTCAGTGGAGAAAGGAATATAGTTCATTATAACATCGTAATATACATCATATACATAATTCACCTGCTATATTGCTAAATGTACACGATTTTACATATCATCAGAAAAATATACCGGGATAACCTGGCTTCCCTTGAGACGCCACTGCTTCGCAGCACAGTAATGATGATAATTATGCTAAGGCCCTGTTACAAGGTAGTCTGTGTCATGTCAGAAACACCAGCGATTTCAAATCACGTTTTTGAAACTGTCTTTGGTTCACTGCAGTTTTAAGGAGAAAATACTCTGCAATGGTGTTGACTTATTACTTTGCTCATGGTTTGTCTTAAAGCATATTAAAACACCACATAAACATATAAACAATATTAAACGCTTGGTTTTCACCACAGGGGGTCTTTAAATGCTAGTTCACATACTGTGTTTAAACTCTAGTTTATAAGTACTGTAAGGGTTAATATATATATATATATATATATATATATATATTTATTTATTTATTTTTTGCTTCAGTCCTGGTATCCATTGTAGTGGGCATGAAAAAAAAATCTAATAAAAAATGAGTTTGCACAAATCTTGTTTTTTAGACTAATTTATACATTGGAGAAGAGCAAATATCAAGTGGATAAAACATTTTTTTGCTCATTGGAAAAACAATCAGGTCTGAAGGGTTTAAAGCATCATTACTTAAAAATATGGTGCTTTAAAAACTAGTTGGCTTTCAATCCAAGATTAACTTTGTTAGCAAGTAGGTTTTTAATGTATATTTCTGTAATGGTTTATTTCTCTCCAGATGTTTGCAGAGTGATAGAACTGTTGGACAGGCTTCAAAGAAGCGGTGAGCTTCCTCCTCCCAAACTTCAGGCTCTACAGAGAGTTCTACAGAGCAAGTTCTGTGCTGCCATCAGAGAGGTAAAGGCTACTTCAGTCCTCCAAACATGAGGACGCTTGACTCTGTGAATTTTCTTCTGTTAATAACTGTTTCTTGGATTCTCTTGCTTTCAGTTGGAACAAATTGCCTTCATTAAAAAACAGTGAGAAATATTTACTAAATCTTTACCTTTTATCTTGTGCTGATTTCACAGAACACTAATGGAACATAAGTAGTTAGGTTAAAATGAAGGTTTGAAATGTAGAAATTGTCACCACATAACACAGGACTTTGTCCTTTTCCACCCCCACACATATATGGTCGTTTCTCATAGAAAGTATTGTGCTGCACTGTTCCTCCTCCTGAATGACTCACTTTCCTGTCTCTTTGAGGCTGCATCTCACTTCAGCCTCCATGATGTCTCACTCCTTGACTTGCGGTAATCGGTTCCTATGCCAGGAGTCCAGTCTGTTCACAACAATAAAACAGATATTTACCCTTTTCAGATTTATTCAGTTTTCACATGTCTTTCTGATGTCCTGCTCTTTGCATAGCTGAGAGAGAAATGTCTTATGGGAAGACAAGGTTTTGATCTGTATATCTGCATTGGTTGATTTCTCCCACTAAAATGAATTAGCCTTCTACTTCACAAATTTTACATTGGAATTAACTGATAAAACTTACATGGCTCTTGATTCTGATTGTTAAAAACATCTGATTGTTGTTAGTATGTCAAATATTCTTCTAAGAACACTAAACTGTGTACCAGTAATTGACCATTGTTCCAAGAAACTGATTTCCTACACAAGCTCTTAAAAATAAATGTTCTTTATTGGCATCGATGGTTCTATGAAGAACATTTAAAAGTGCAGTAAGTGATTTCTGAGAAATGCTGTTGAAAGTGAATCGGACCGAGCGCCATAACACACTTGTTGCCAATCAGCAGTAATACGCTGATTTCACGCAGCCGCCATTTTGAAATCGAAAGTGAGGCTCTGGTGGGAAAAACCCCGGAAGTAAAGATAAACAACAATGCCTTTGGACTACCAACCTGAAGCTGCTGCCGCGATTTACACTATTGGATGTTAATATCCAATATAGGATATGTATATAGTTCATTCCTGCTTCTTTTTTTACTTTCTGAATTATATAAAAAAAATATTTTATTTATAAATGAATTTCACTGTATATAGTCTAAAGTATGAAAGAAATGTATGTACAGTTTTAGAATTGACAAAACATCATTAAACACAACAATACGCCATCGCATTCACGACTCTCCTGTGATTAAAGGCGACACTTCCGGTTTTCTTCCCACCGGAGCCTCGCTTTCGATTTCAAAATAACGGCTGCGTGAAATCAGCGTATGGGCGTATACACTCATGAGGGTGAAGTTGCCTGTGCTGCATATTGTGTTTGTGAATTTGGGGGCAGAGCTATCAAGATAGGGTGACGGGGTGTGATCAATTTGGGTATGGTTGTGTTTGTTTTGGTGATTTCAGATATCAACAGCGCTTCTCAGAAATCGCTTACTGCACCTTTAACATTCTTCAGATAATTATAATGTTCTTCAAGCTAAGAAAAAATGGTTCCTATAACTGAACCTTTGACTGAAAGGTTCTTTGGGGAGCCAAACATGGTTTTTCTATGGCATCACAGTGTAGCTGTGCTAGATTCATGTCTCTCATATCACTGTGATGTCTTTTTCCTTTTATATAATTAAAGCTAAAATCAATATTTAATGTCCATTTATTTATTTGGTAATCAACAGCCATGTAATAAGCAAGATAATGAACAGCCACAGGGTCATTGTCACAAAATAAGTCCCCACTGGATGATCAAGATCCTGTTGTGAAGCAGAAAGGTTTGTGGCATACCTTGGGGGTTTATTTTGCAATTGTGACCGGCTGATTGTGCATGATATCCCCTTATGAAGTCATTAACAATCATTATTAAATGTTTAAACACATCAGTAGTCTGTGTACATCCCATAATGTATGCACAGGAAATTGCTGGTATTCAAATGTTCGTTAAATAATGATCTGCAAAGCAGTTTGTAAAGTATTTTGTTAATATTATTAATTATGAAGTTTTACAAACTCACTGTAAACTACAAAATACTTTCTCACGATATAGTTGAAATGTCATGACTGTCCCTTTTTTAGGTCTACGAGCAGCTTTACGATACGTTGGACATTATAGGTGGGCCCGAGGTCCGAGCACAAGCCACTGCCAAGGTAACTTTTTACCAAAAACCTGCCACTAAGTTAATCAAGAATGATCATCATACACTGAAGGAAACACTTATTTGATCTCTCTTTTCTTTTTTTTTTCTTTTTTTCAGGCCACAGTAGCAGCGTTCGCAGCCAGTGAAGGCCATGCACACCCAAGAGTGGTTGAACTCCCTAAAACAGACGAGGGGCTCGGGTTCAACATCATGGGGGGAAAAGAACAAAACTCTCCCATCTACATCTCCAGGGTCATCCCAGGAGGTGTTGCTGACCGACAGGGTGGACTGAAGAGAGGAGATCAGCTGCTCTCTGTTAATGGAGTGGTATGTTGGGACAGTGTGTTTTTGAGATGTATAATTCAGCAGGTATATTTTTGCATGTGAACATGGCTTTGATTTCAAAAGCTGTGGTTTGCCACAATAACATGTTAACATGCTTGCAGACTTCAAAATGTCCTTTACTTCTCTATCATTGTGTGTAGAGTGTGGAGGGAGAACACCATGAGAAAGCTGTAGAGCTGCTAAAGGCAGCTCAGGGTTCAGTGAAGCTGGTGGTGCGTTACACCCCTAAAGTCCTAGAAGAGATGGAAGCCAGGTTTGAGAAGATGAGAAGTGCCAGGAGACGCCAGCAACATACCAGCTACTCGTGAGTGTGACTTTATCACTTTCTTTTCCTTTCCTTTTTTCCCCTGTGGTTCTTTCCTTTTTCTCATCTTCTCTCAGCCGATTAGTAATCAGAGGACATTTTTGTTTCTTTAAAAGTAAGCTACTGTACGCTACTGTTCAAAAGTTGTTCAGAAGTCTCACCAGGGCTGCATTTATTTGTTAAATATTACAGTAAAAACAGTAATATTGTAAAATATTATTAGGATTTAAAATAACTCAAAATGTTATTTATTCATGTGATGGCAAAGTTATTTTATTATTTTTTTTAATTTATTTCAGTCTTCATTGTTAAATGATCCTTTAGAAATCATTTTAATATTCGTGTTCAAGTAACATTTCTTATTATTATCACTGCTGAAAACAGTTGTGCTGCTTAATAGTTTTATGTTACATTTTTCTCAGGATTCTTTGATGAATCAAAAGAACAGCATTTATTTGAAATGGAAATCTTTTGTTACATCAAACTAAATATATTACTGACCCCAGACTTTTGAATGGTTGTGAATTTATTTATAAAATCACATTTATAAAATTAGTTTGAAGCTGCTTTTTTCAGTGTGCAAACTTTTTTTCAATGTTTTGTGGTCCTGCACCCGAGTCCAATTAGGCTGTTTGGGATGTGCACACCTTCTTCGTATTTTTTATTCTTTTGTGAATCACCATCATATTTTTTTTACTACAGTAGACTATATGTTATACAATAGACTGCTAAAATAATTAAATAAAAAATGTCATGTCCTCTGGCAATTTAAATGTTTTTAATGAAACACGGGACATGCTATTGAACGTGCAAGTAGCCTATGAGCTGGTTCACACAGAACAAAGCAAAAACGCGAGGCTCTTGCAGTGGAATGGGGAAAAACCGCAAGGTCTCGAGAGATGTGTCTTTTAAAAGTTGAACTTACTTTAACATTTTTAGAATGGCGTGTCATGTGCGAGAAGCTACAAAAGACACGAGTGCAACAGTCAAACATGACCGTCAAGCGCTTTTACATAGAAAAATAATGGAAAAGTAGCGCTGTGGAATGGAAAAACTTTAGATTACTTTAGATGGAACTTGTTTTTCTGTATATAAGACTATCTGTATTTTAACATTTCCCCATCATTGTCTTTTCACCGACAGGTCTTTGGAGTCCAGGGGTTAACCAGTCTTAACTTCTGACTGGCCTGCTGATCCATTCTTCCACCCTTTCTGCTCCTGTAGGATGACAGAAGACCCTGGGGAGATCAGTGTAACTACCCTTAGATATTTATGTTAGTGGAACGATCTCAAAACATGTAGACCTTGAATATACTATTTTCCCTGGCCATGCAGAGGGAGAGACTGCATAGTGCATCTGGTCTGTCTTGAGTCTGATTTTCTATTGTATTCTTATGTGGAACCTGCACCCTGTGATATGCTGGGTGGGTGTGTGTGTGTGTGTGTGTGTGTGTGTGTGTGTGTGTCTGTTAGCACAGAAGAGAGCTTTAACAATTGCCTAGAGGGTGCAAATAGCACACAGTATGTGTACTTGTAGGACAAAATGTGTGTATTTTACTGTAAGATTATTGATTAACTGAATGGCATGATGGTTTCTACTTAGACCATTATTCATTCACTCACTTATCGAGTCTGTGTTTCAGAAAACATGCATTGACAATAGAGTTAAAGCTATGCATCAAATTTACAGTACAAGTATTCTTGTCTCATGTGTTCCACTCTGTGAGAACTACATCAGGAGGACAAACACTGTTATCCCAAAAGACACTTCCTGAATGAACTGATTGCTCTGTTCTAAGCACGCCATACTCAAATAGGGTTGTCATGAAAGTGTGCTCCTATGAGTGGCTTTGTGCTGCCAGTCATAGTGCCTATGTTCAATGCTTGAATTTTTTTGTTTATTTATATATTTAGTCATACATTAAAATCAACAATGTAATTTAAAAGTCTGGTGAGTTAATTTATGTCAAATGTCAGTTGTTTATATATGGTAATCATAGTTTGGACAAAATACCATAATTTCAGGATTGGAGAGACCAAATGCACCATAATGAAAATATATTGGGTAGAAATGTATCCTTTGTCAATGGGGGACTCATGAAAATCACCCATGAAAAAGATTAAAAATAAAATTGCATTGACGTTTTTATGGAGAAAAAAATTGCATTGACGTTTTTTTTTTTTTTAAATCGTAATGGTCAATATTTTTTTCTTTCTTTTGATTTTGGAGAGAAATTTGACTGACACAGAAGTTGTTTTAATAGATTTTATTAAATTAACATCTAATGTTGTGAACCTCCCGAATATTAACCGCTGTCACAAAAGAAAGAAAAACCAAATGAAAATATGTTTTTAAAAATCTTCTCATGTTAGTATCCTAATAGTGACAGAAATTACTGTCATTTTTTTTCTAAAGTTTGAATTTTATTTTTTACTTTATTTTATAGTTTCAGGTTTTTAACTATTTAGGTTAATGTTTCTTCAAAAATGAAGCTCACGTGATCGAGGACTATTTTACCGTTTATTCCTCGCGCAATAATTTCTCAGACCGCTAAAGGACGCGTGTTCGTTTCCATAACAGCAGATAAACTAAACCGTCTCCGTTCCTATGGGTGGATTATCTGTGACTAAACACATCGAGGATCTTTTCAGTAATATGCCACTTGTCTAATTTTCGACGGATAGGAGTTCCAGCATCTATTTGGTTGTTTATTTTCAGTTTTGTGGATAAATCATGGATAACCACAGACGAAAGGTCCAAACTAGCACAACCATTGGACATATGTATTTGCAGCCTTCTCCGTTTTATTTAAAAACATGCAAGGTAGGGTCACCACCTGTCGATTTATTAAGATATACAAAATGATGGTTACAGCAGTTGTTGTTACTGTTAAGCTGGCAGCTTGCTATTTAACAACTAGGCCAGGGTTCACCAATCTCGGTCCTGGAGGGCCGCTGTCCTGCAGAGTTTAGCTCAAACCCCAATTAAACACACCTGAACCAGCTAATCAAGGTCTCACTAGGCATACTAGAAACTTTCAAACAGGTGTGTTGGAGCTGGTTGGAGCTAAACTCTGCAGGACAGCGGCCCTCCAGGACCGAGATTGGTGAACCCTGAACTAGGCTAACGTTACTTCGACCAAAAACGAAACTGAACCAAATAACAAAGAATTTCGTCTGTTTAAATTCCTAAATTAACTATATTTACATTTACAAAACAATAATTGTAGAATAAGAATTACACTTACTTTGTCATAAACTTTTAGTATGGGATTTTGTTGTTGTTAATTAGAGCTTTGATACCATGTGTACTGAACATAGACTGTAAAAGTACTGAACATGAAAGACCTGAAGAAACAAGATGTGTTACTAACAAATATAGATACCTTCAAGCATGTTCTTGTCACTGCCAGAATGGCCCTCTTCCTCCAGTCCTCCAGCGCCAGAACAGAGTGCCGGCCTCTGCTCACTTCTCTCTCACCTCACACACTGAGCACAACCGAAAGCCACTAAATGGACCTCTGTACAATGAAATCCACTCTAAAGCCCCTCCGCACTGGACCACACACTTCCTCGATGAGCTGGCCCAGAGGGTGAGATCTGTGTGTGTGTAAAAGATAGTTTTTCTTTGGAGAATGTCCTTTTTGTTTTTGGAACTGTATATACACTTTTGTCATTTATGTTTGATCCTCCGCAGGTCAGAGACCATCCAACGGTGCGAGTGGTCTCTAACCCCATCAGTGAAATGCAGGACCAGTACAGAGGTCAATTAGCAGCATGTGCACCTCTTGGTGAACACTATAGCAAGATACAGGTGAGATGATGACGCTGATCATTATAGGCCCAGGTGAAGTTAGCACTTGTCCATCCCTTTCTTTTAAAAAAGCTCAAATCTGGGTCACAGCGAAGCACTTACAATGGAAGTGATTTCTGTCAATCCTTAAACATTAAAATACGCACTATTTCAAAAGTATAGCATATGATGTAAACAATATGCATCGTAACATGATGTTAGTGTGAAAACATTAACAATCACTTAACTTGTCTGTGTAAAGTTGTATCCAATTTTACAACTACATCAGCATGAACGCAAAAGCTAAAATGACTTGGAGCTTTACAGCTTAAATAATGCACAAGATTTAACAGGAAAATTTATTATTTTAGTTCTTTTATAAAATTTAGAAGCATTTCTTGTTTTAATTCCTCCAAAAATGGCCCCATTCAATTCCATTGTAAATGTGCCACTGTAATCTAAAATTTTGCTTTATTTAAAAACAAAATGAGTGATGAACCATTTTTCTTTTTGGTAATCAGTATTAAGCTACAAATGCTGTCAAGTGAGCTTAAAGGGATAGTTCACCAAAAAAATTATCATTCTGGCAAAAGTTTCTCTCTCTGTCATGTTTTTCCAAACCTGTATGACTTTCTTTCTTATGTGAAACACAAAATAAGATATTGAAGAACCTTGGTAACCAGTTTTGGTGATCTTTGATTTCCATTGTATGGAGAATTCTGAGACATTTTTTGAAATATCTTCTTTTGTGTCCCACTGAAGAGAGAGAGTCATACAGGTTTGGAACAACATAAAGGAGAGTCAATAAAGACAAAACGTGGATTATTGAGAGAACTTTCCCTTTAACTTATATCAACCCCAGAATATTCCTTTAACTGTGCTCTATAAGTGGGCTTAAGGAGCTTTTTTGGAGAGTGGAGAATAGAAATGTATTTTAAAAATGGTGTGGATGAGGGAATTTCAAACATCAATATAAAAAAATTCTAATTCATGCAAAGTATCTTAATGGATGACTCTCACAGCAATGAGGATTCAGCAGCACTCCGGCTGTTTTATCTCCACCCGAGCTTCTGGGCTGATGGAATGACTCACACTTCTCTTGATTTTACTCAGGCACTGTACCGACAGCTGGAAACGACTCAGGCGTTCATGCAAGAGCCAGCCTGTAGCACGACCAAGGCAGACTTCAAGCACTTTCACAGGTAACTCTCCACCCCTAGAGGGCAGTGTGAATGCACTGGTGGATTAAATGCTAATTCCGAGGTCTGAGGTCAGCAGTGGTGGCTTCTCAAAAGTGATGATTGAGATCAAAAGGTTTACCGATCAGATTCAATCCCAGGATGTAAGTGGAGGATAATGTACTATTTGAGTAATCAGCTTTCTGGATACCATTGGAGCAAAGCATCCATCCCAAGAACAACACTTCAGGGGTGATGTAAATCTGTGATCTGGCCCATAGTGAATCATGCAGTTAAAGCTGCAACTGGTTCTTGACTTTTGAACGTGTACCACAGAGCTGCAGACAAGATATCTAGTTAGAATTACAGTGCGCATAATACACTTTTAGTTATCTAACTGATCAAATAATGTCTTCAAACATGTTCAGTTTAACAGACCTTCAGGGTCAGATCTACAACACAGTTTTTTAGGTGACTTAACTAAAATAGTTCAATTAAAATTCTGTTTTTATTTACTCACCCCCATTTCATTCCAAACTTGTGTGACTTTTATTCTTCTGTAGAACACACACAAAAATGGTAATATTTTTTAAAAGTTGTCTTAGCATTTGTTTTTGTCTGTACAATGTTGTTTTGAACCCCATTCACCTTCATTGTATGAACGAAGACTGTTGAAACATTCTTCAAAATAGTCATACAGGTTTGAAACAATATGAGGGTGAGTAAATGATGACAGACCTTTCATTTTTAGTGAATGATCCCATTAATAATCATTAGGCTTAAGGTTAATCCAACATTGAATATGGCACATCAGATGAATGCTTTATTCTTCATGTTGGCTTGCTGCAGGCAGATTGAAATGATTTAGTGAAGCATTGCTCATCTCATCTTCTGGCCTGGCCTCCTGAACCTTGTCAGCTCTTGATTGGTGGGCTGCACTCAAGGTCACGAACACACATTGACACTAATTCACACACTTCTTCACAGCAGGTTTATGTTTGACAGTGTTACATATGGGGAATGTCTCTTTTTGTGCATGTTTTTTTTTAAACTGGTACATCTGCTTTGCTGACTTCATAACTAAGAACAAATTGTTTTAAGACCACTTAAAGCTTCATGTGTTTTAGCTTATTTTTCATTGAGAAAGCAGTGTCATATATGGCATATATACTAAGATGTTTCCTATGCTTAGAATGAAGAGCTTTAGTTTCTTAACTTTAGTAACTTTAGAGGACCCACAATCTCCCAAATGTGTTTCCATTCACAAAGTAATATATGGGCTAAGTGAATGGTCAACATAGAGATAAGGCAAGAAGATAATGGACCTCAAAGCACTAGTGCGTGCATGCTATGTATTAATACCCTTCTGTGAGCCCTGTGCCTCTTCTTTACCCACTAAATCATTTTCTCTTTCTTTTTCTTAGTCATTGATAATCCCTTTTTTCAGGTCAGATTTGTCTCCTCGCTCCGTCCTGGATGCAGCTACCTTTAATGGAAAACTTACCAAGAGCGGGGCTCACAGCCGACTTCCTGCTCACAAAGCTCCATCCACTTTATCATGTCAACCCCGGCTGCCTCGCCCACCTCTGCCTTTGCCCCACAGGGGCAAAAGCAGTCTGTATATGGACAGTTTTATGGTACCCGTGGCTCCCTCAACATCACAAGCTGCTGATATTGCACAAAGCGGGGTGAAATGGGAAGAAGATGGTGGTAGAGGCCTGTTACTGGACATTTTAGGTGTTCCTAAAATGTATAGTACTGAGAATCAGACATATGGAAGAAATAGGATGTCTCTGGTATAAGAAAAAAGTTTGATTTTCAGTTTTGCGGTAATTGATCTGAACTTAAACAAAAAATGGTTTCATCAATATTGCTTCATTTCTGTTCTTTTCTTGCGTCACTCAGAGGGTCTGTAATACATGGAGAATAAAACATGTTAGAAGTGATTGGTGGAAACATTATTGATTTATTGATCTGGAGTGTGTACCTTTTGTGGCTATGTATTCTTTATCCTTAAAGGGATCGTGCACTCAAAAATGAACATTCAAGATTACAGGAAGTGTGCTAAAAAAAATCCTTGAGAAAAAAAGATGCAAGTAAAAAGGGAAGACCATGGGGAGGCAGACGTTTCACTGAGGAAGCAGCTGGCTGCACATCTAGACAACCAAAGAGGGCTGAGAGCCAAAAACATAACAGAGAGGGTGGTAATTTGTCCTCAGATACTATATTTTAATTAGAATATTATACAATCTAGCCTACAATTTTTAATGCAATTAAGCCAAATTTCTGAAGTTTTCCAAATGTTGGTGTGTCCCTCCAGGATATATATATTTTTTCCAATATCTACCTCCTTTTGCCTAGCTTGCATTATTTGATTTTCTTGGATGTTGAATCAGTTTGAGCAGAATTCTGAGACCTGGCCTGGTGCTTGTCCTAAGTGGTGGTCTTTCACACAGAGACACAAACTGTGTATGGAACTCCCATAAGAAAGAGACTCAAATCTGTATGGAGTGACTGTAGATCTATGGGCTACAGATTTACACCAGTAATTTACGAGCCCAGGAAAAACACACTGACACTCATACTGGCCAACAGTGGAAGTAACCTGGATGTCATTTATACTTTCTTATACTGTATACTATAATTTTTGTGTAATATTTCAAATAAATGCAGTTTAAAAGTGAATTTTAAGCTCCAAGTATTGATCCTACAATTTATGTGATCTAGTTTGTGAGTTCAAGTCTATCTATTGTAGTGGAATATTTTAATAAGGAGTTAAATGTACCTCAAAATAGACTCAGACATATGCACACACAGACACACAAGAAGCACAAAGGAAGGAAACAAAAAAACAAACATAAGAGTGACACAAGAGGACTTATCTGCAACTATGCAGAATGGCATGGTGCAAGCTAAGCATAAAAGTCACAGGACTGTTTTCCTCAGTTCCTCTGGAAAAAACCAAAGTGGCCTAAAACAGGAACAATGTTTAGGTATATATCTCAGAAAAAGAATGTTCAAGTGTGTTCATTTTTGATGTTCATAGAGAGAGTGAATTCTCTCTAGATCCTTATTTTTGCCTGCTGCTATTTCATAACCTGAGAAGCTCAAGACGAGAACAGGTTTTTTTTATCAGATTGCTTGTGTGAACTGCTTAGAAGCAAGTTACTCTTTGTACATCCATTTTCTGGGACTGCCCCGGGAATGGATTAGCTGAAGAATCTTAATCTGTAACCTTTTGATTATTTGCTAACAAGTTTTTTGTTTATTGTGTAACCAAGTATATTTCTCTTTTGTTTAAATAAACTTTTATTTTATAAAGACAAGTATTTTTTTCATCATACTTCAGCTGTACAAAGAAAGTTCAATAGCAATAGAGTAGGCACTTGTATGTCTTCACCTGACCAGGACAAAAAAAAGATCCAGGTAGCTTTCACCTGAGGGTAAGCATGAAAGATCTTTTGAGTCAATGATTGTTATTGTTGTATATGGTGTTAAGGGACATACCTTAGGTATAACAAACTAGCCAGTGTAGTAAGCCTGACCTGACAGCAAAAGACTAGGGGTTAATCAGGCAATGAGGTAAATACCAGATCTCACCACACTATCTATCTATCTATCTATCTATCTATCTATCTATCTATCTATCTATCTATCTATCTATCTATCTATCTATCGTAAACTTAATCGTTAATTTATATCCCTTTTTTAAAAATAATTCTACATGAAGTGGGTATTGGACTGTGTTCGTTTTTTAAGGGCTAAAAAAAAAATCGTGTCGTGACACTGGACGAAATGCTGGAGATAGCGACAGGTTTGATTATTGGCGTGTATATGGTTAAATAGCACAGGGTGGGGTTTGGGGAGGGGGCACCAGCTGCCATGCACCTTTCCCTTTAAAGAGCTGAGGGAACAACACAGAGGGATCCCATGTCACCTTTAGATTAAGGACTAAATTGCATGGAAATACAGATTTACAAAACCAAAAGATCGACAGAGAAAGAAGGGAGGGAAAAAACGGACGGAAGAGATTGTTTGTTCGCCTTAAATAAATTCACACAGACCTCTCAGTCTGCAACCTGGTTACGGTCTTTTTGACCCTGGACAACGGGAGCAGGTGAAGATACGGAAGAAAGGATGCTAAAACTGAGAAGAAAGGGATAGACTGTTAATGGAGTGAGTGCATGAAGATTAAAGAAATAGAGAGAGGTGTTTCCCCGCTGCTCGTTTCGCTTGGTTGGATAGACTGTTTCGTTAGTGAATAAAAGTAGCCTAATTGGTTAACACGAGCTTTGGTAAATCATAGAAATGCTTATTTGTCAGGGCGAAAATTATATAATAGATCTGTAACACCCATGCATATAACGGGAGTCATTTATTTGAGGTACAAGGGTAGCAGCTGGTCCAACATAGGCGATATATAATAAACATAGAGATATTAAGAAAGCTGGTCTTTTATATCAATTAAGGAACTGCGCGACTACGCAGTATAGCACGTTTTGAACTGCCAGTTCTTGTAGCAAGAATATATTAGCCTACATTATTCATAACTGTACACATTTTAAAACAAAATCTTATGTTTAAGTATTCTGCACAGTCATTCGGACCCCACGCCAAGAGGATCCCTCCATTCAGTCAGAAAACACTGAATTTCACGTAGCGTTTTTGTGCAGTTTGTGTGTTCATGTGTGTGTGTTCAGTAACACGCACACTGCACGCACGCGAACAGAGCCTGACCCAAAGCGAGTAAGTAGCCTATGTAATATAGGTGTTTGTGCCGTGTCTGTGTCGTGATCTTGTGTACAAGTGACAAAAGTATTTATGTCTGTGTGCCCGGTGTACCCATGCAAAGACCAGGCCTGCCTACCCCTCAACGGACTCAACAAGTAGTAGTCTAGTCAGGTTTACTTTGTTTTTCTCACTTAAACCAGCGTGCGAATTATGGAATGCTTTGATTACCATAAAAGTCACTTCACGAATAGAATTCCCGTTAGCCTGAGTAGGTATCCGTGGCGAATCAATTCATGATAGCCAATCTATTAGGCCTACTTGTCACATAATCACATATGTACACAATTATACGAGGACCTTTAGTTATTTTTATTTTTTTATGTTTATTATTTTACTGTTAGCTAAGTTTCTGACAGTAAAAAGTAGGCTCCATGAAAGTCACTCAATGATTCGCACACTGACTTAAACCCCCCCCCCCCAGGTATTTTTGGTATGTTACATTTTGAGTTGTCAGTCCAACAAATATATGTACGTTTCATGTCCCACAATGATTGAGTGTCTGATTCCCCCCCCCACATATACCCTGATATCTGTATTGGCTTGAATGTAGGTGTCTTTTCACTATGTTAGCATAAATGTCAAATCTTCTTTATACCTGTATACACACTCTTTTCTTATCCTCTGAAGCAGATCCCTATTTCTGTTTTATTTTAAAGAGAGTAGCCAAGTATATGCCCGAGGTATGTTAGAGAACTCAGTGTTCTCATTCCAGCCACTGCATAAGCAGCTTGTGTGTGAGTCAAAAGTATATTTTAGCTGTGGATGGAACTCTCTTCATCCTCCCATTTCTCCCATACCATATCTTGCTAATACTCTAACGATGATTCTCAACTGGAGGGTCCCCAAAAATGGTTCTGATAAAGTTGTAGATAATAACAATGCTAAATACAGTTAATAATAGCTAAATCAGCTGTTAAAATGGAGGATGAAACATTTCCCCTTGTTTTTTGTTGTTGAAACTTTTGACCGTGCTTCTAATTCTACTTTATTTTATGATATTAACATATGTTCATTTTTTGATAATAGGGACAGTATCTTGAACCAGTTGAGAACGACCAGTTTAAGCAACACCTTCATTCTAACTTGGTTTCAGCTTCCTCTACACTTTCTCATCGTATCACACACCAGTTAAACTTTTTCTGTTTATTTCTCTCAGTCTTTGGTCCCTCCCCTTCTGCCTCCCTCCTTCACCCACTCACATCCTATTGGCAGCACCTTATTTCAAATCATTTACTCTTCCTCCTGCTGACGCCTTTCCATGATTTCGCATCCTCACTAATATACCCCTTCCTGACAGTGTGACCCTTACCGATCACCTGAGATGACCTTCTCTGTCCTCCGTCTGGTTTTAATTCCTTTTTTTTTTTTTTTTTGGTCACCCTACTCCATTCTTTCCCACCTCTAAGAATAGTTTCCATCAAGTTCATGTGTGATTTGGCTTAACACAATTATATCCCATCTCTCTCCGGCTTCATTCCCTGAGTACTTAATAGGGGACTATAAAGGGATGGTAATTAACCAGAGAGGGCACTTTTATTAATTAGGTTTTAACGAGAGCTGGGGCTGGGGGGGGGGCTTATAACTATCTTAAGAACACTGTTAGTGTTAGATATGGGAATATAGTCATGTAGCCTACGTCTCAATGCTGTCACTGTAAGATGAGTCTTCTAAGCTCCTTTCTGTATCTCTTTCTCTCGGCTGAAAAAGAGTGGGCCTTTTGAAAAGGGCTTCTGTTCTCAGCAGTCAGAGCGGAGTGATTAGTTTCAAAGCAGAGGTCAAAGTCTGACTGATGACCTTCTGAGGATATATCGTATTATTAATGTGTGCCAGTGCTGTGTAGTTTGTCTTTGCACAGCACAAATTCATTTTAAGCTAATTAATTGTGCTGTGACATGGCTTTTTTTTGCGAATGTCACTATGTTTGTGTACGCAAGCGTCCTTGCTCTGTTAATTTATTTTCTTTTAGTGCTATTCCACAGGAGACGTCGATATGAGCAACTCGGCTAAGAGTAGCTTAGTGCACACAAATGAGAGAGAGAGAGAGAGAGAGAGAGAGAGAGAGAGAGAGAGAGAGAGAGAGAGAGCACAAGGAAGGGATTGCAAAAAGCCTCAACAATCACTGGGCTCAAGCAGCAGGTTGAGGCTGAGATAATACCTGCTTGGTTTGTATAAATCAGCAATTATATTACATTTGTTAAGTGATTTCTGTTACTTAAAAGAGTGTATGGGCTAAAAAGGGACACAACCCTGTATGCAATGCATCGACATATGCTTTGCATAAGGCATCCATACCTCAGTCGGGGAGAAAGCTTGAAGAGGAGGGGGTACTGCAGTATTTTGTGCTGTGCAGTTCCTCGATGAAGCCTCTAGGTGGCCTTTGAGCACCGCTGAGCTTCAACTGCAGTGGGATAGCAAGTAGAAATATCCAAAGAACCAACACTGCACCAGACAGAGAGAAAGGGAGTTAGAGTGAAGGTATAATGCAGACGCAGTACAGCATACTATAAGATAGAAGAACAGTAGGGTAGATATGGGTCAGATCTACTTCCTTCTCATAATAGTGCATGTATGTATCACTTCTCTTTGACAATTGTTTCTCTAAATTGAATAATTTATGAATGGAGCCTCATTTACCTTTACTGCAGTCATTCCCCTCAGTGGCCGTAACCTGTTCTCTCCGTTTTTTCCTCTCTCCTTGCTCTCTGTCGATAGAGTGCTGTTGTCTTTTATAGGCGTATCTGTCCTTACATCCAACCCCCATCCCAATGGACATGCACACTTTAATGTACTTCCCCCTTATATCCAGGCACACACTTGACAATGGTTTCCCTTTTATGGGAGCCTTTTTTTGCTTTGTTAGTACAACTGTTTTCCCACCTAGTTTCCTCTCAGTTTCAGGGTTTCCTATTCATCTTTTCTTTTCTTTTTTATATACACCCATTTGTGTTTCTTATAATTATTTATTTTACCACCATAAGCTTGTTATATCTAAACACGTTACAAATACTCCATTGGTTTAGCCAATGTTGAATGTTGGGCTGCTCAGGCAAACATAGTGTTTTGATAGTGCAGCAGAAAGCCAAAGTGTTTAGACTTTTGAGGATTTAGTTATATATAATGAAATACTGTACATTTAAACAACATGTATAACACCTGCACAGTTGTGTTGATTTTTTTATTTTTTATTATTACTTTATTTTTATGTTATTATTAATATTTATTATTGGTGTGATTTTTTTAGTATGTTTTTTTTGTTTTTGTTTAAGACACTTCCTTGGATGTCTGGTATAATTTTTTTTTTAATTGCTCAACTTTTAACTATATCTCCAGTGCTTATACAGTCCTTAGCTTTAAATGATTAACTGAAACTCATACGCTGTCCGTGGTGCTGAATGTAGAAGCCAACCTAACTATCTTCATTTACAGAAGCAGCGAATCAATTTACCTTGTTTCATGTGATTCAGCCTCTCTCTTTCCTACGGTTCTCACTCTCCTGTGGTCTTTGTTGTTTTAACAGTTAATCACAGTGGGACATAAGGGCAAGCAAGGGAAAGAGTGAGCTGAGCAGAGTGGATAAGAGTGGATAAGTAATGAGGGAAGACAGTTTGACAGATATGTATGGAGCAGCCGTGCAGCACAGCCAAACAAGAGGCACAGATATAGGAGTTATTGTGAAAGCCGGAAAAGACAGCACAGCAAAACAAGGGAGGAGGACATTTGTCTGTGAAATCTGACCCTTGTACACTGTTTTGCTAGGCAATCTAAAAAAATTGCTTTGTGTAGTTACTTCTAAATTAACTTGTTTTATTCCATTTACAAATCTGGTTTAACTAGCTGAATTTGACTACACTAACAAAAGTCATTTTTAAAGTTTAAATCAGGTACAAATAGATCCAATGGCACGTTACCACTTTTTTACAGTGTTTGATAATCCCAAGAGAAAAAGATAATAGCTTCCCTGCTCCATATTTCCAAAATGGGACATTTTGATTGGAAAAAGAGCGGCAGTACTCATTTGTTTCACAATACGGCTAAGAAGTAAAAACATTACATTTTTCAAGCATCTTCTCAGTGTAATGCCATGAAAATATGAATGCATGTTTGTGCATATGAATCTAACCCTTTTTAATTTTGAAGATTGCATCCTCAAACAATTATGACTGCAACAAAGGTTAATACTGTACACTGACTGTACTGAATGGTCTGCATAACATTAGCACTGCCCAAAGAGAGAAAGCGAGGGATAGTGTAAGAGTTAATGCTCTGCAGTCTTTTCTCCCTATTTTGTGTAGCTCAGCAAATAATCGTTCTGCCTTTAGCTTTTCTCCCTCTTCCTCCCACCCTTCTTCTCGCTCTCATTCTCTTCCTCTCCCTCTTTCTATTGGATACACTGAGAGCATGGTGTGAGGAGGGGGGTGGCTGTGAAACATTCAGTCATTTTCATCTCCCTTCGCTGTAATTGAGCAGAGTGTTTTAGTGAATTGAGGGACATGAGAGCTGAGTGATGGTAAAAGATGGAAATTGAGAGATGGGTGGGCATTTCAAAAGAGGAGGGGTCTCGTTCCCGTTTATTATGTGAAACTCACTCCTTCATTAGAAAGCTTATCCCATATACCTGCATCAACATTCATCAAATTTTGTGTGTTTGCCAGGGTCGTCACTAAAATTACACAATGTTTATGGACGGGTCCTTTCCTTTTCAGGCCCATTGAGTAGACTATACCATAAAAGACCGTAGTGGGCCCCCTCATGATGTTCCCAACAGCCTTAGGCTATATTTGCACTTTCTCCAGAATTTTAATAGGAATTTGACCATTGCAATTGCATTGTACCACCCATACAGAGCCACATTAGCGACTGGTGCAAGAACTAATGATGTGATGAGTTAAAAGCAAGTTACTTTTACCAACTTGATGATGTATAAAAGTATGAGCATCACTAATTTTATTTTCTCTCCTTCTCTCCCACCGCAGGCTCCTCCTCCCCCCCTCCCTTCTCGGTTCTCTCTCCTCCTCTCCCTCCCCCTGCTCCTCTATGCTCAGTTCGGTGTGTGTCTCCTCTTTCAAAGGGCGCAAGGGTGGGAACAAGTCGTCCAACAAAGCATGTTACAGCGCAGACATGACTTGTCCTTCAGACAGCGAGAAAATAGTGATAAACTGCGGGGGGGTTCGGCACGAGACGTACCGCAGCACACTGAAGACGCTGCCTGGGACCCGCTTGTCCTGGCTCACGGAGCCAGATGCGTTCAGTAACTTTGACTATGACCCCAAATCCGACGAGTTTTTCTTTGACCGTCACCCTGCCACCTTTGCTTTCATCCTCAACTATTACCGCACTGGGAAGTTGCATTGTCCCAACGATGTCTGCGGTCCTCTCTTCGAGGAGGAGCTCGCGTTCTGGGGTATCGATGAGACGGACGTGGAGGCTTGCTGCTGGATGAACTACCGACAGCATCGGGACGCAGAGGAAGCGCTGGACAGCTTCGAGACGCCCGAGCCGGACCTGCCAGAGGACGACCCGGCGCTAACGGGCGGTGCGGACGGGGACTTGAAGAGGTTGTGTCTACAGGAGGATGGTCGCAACACCAGCAGGTGGAGTATCTGGCGACCCCGCATGTGGGCGCTGTTTGAGGACCCCTACTCCTCGAAATACGCCAGGGTGAGTGCGTCTATCGGCATCTTTCGAAATCTACTTTATTATTAAACCTGTCTGTATTAGATTTTGAGCGCGCTTCACGTGAACTTATTGTAGTATGACCCTGTGTGAGTGTAGGCTACATGGAATCACAAGCTAGTTTGCAACAATCGGAATAGCCCGCTGTCGTACTTGGCTTGAGCTGATAAGTTGTAAACCTCTGGGAAGTTTGCTACCTAAGTTTGGAGAGAAAAATACTTTGGCTCGTTATGTGGAGTCTTTCTCTGTCACTCTCTCTAAAAATGCAGTATTTTGTCTCGCTGTCACGCTCCACGCACATTATTTGGCAGTGAACATAACTCGAGCTCTCAGCATGCGCAGTGGGCTCCTCGGCACCTTTCTAAAACTTACCTTTTTGGTTCGGCTGTTCGTGTAAATGATGAAATGTTGAAAAAAAAAATCTATTTTAATGTTTTGAAGAACGTTGTTATTCAGTTTGATTTCATACTCAAGAATACGTTACTTTATTCTGGTTGATCAGTCGCTGCATTCAGCCATCAAGTATTTCTGAATAATTATGAGTGGCAACGCTGTAAAACTGACTGTTTTCCTTCATGGATGTGGTCGTATTCAGTTCTCTCTGCAGTCTCTACAAGCTAACATTTTCCTCCCAAATCAATATTTAATGTCCATTTATTTATAAGTATGCGTGTAGCAAGCCAAATAATCCACTGCCAGACGGTCATTATCGTAAAAACCTTAATTAATATACACGCATTCAGATCACAACCGCCAGTCATTGCGCATGCGCAAAGAGTATGCACATTTCGCTGTTGTCCATACTGCAGAACGGCACCTGGCAGACCCCTACGACATTGAACGCCAGGACATTTACCCTGAGGTGTACACCATTGAGTTTTGGCTATGAACATTGCATTACCTTGCAGATCTTGAAAGTTAGAAAAACGTTTCAGCAAAGCAGGAACAAGTGAGAAAACAACTGTTCATGCCTGAATGAGTACGTCTAATTCAGCTCCCTTGGTCATGAGTCAATATATCATGTGCATGAAATCGGGCACTGGTGAGGACCCTGACTCACTACACATTGGGACACTGATGGCTCTATTTAATTTCTGTGGGGTATCCGGGGCCCTGGTACAGGTTGTTGCTGTGGGTCCCCCTCGGTTGAAATCACAGGGCCTTCCTAAGGCCGGGGGTCCTGGCAATGTCCTCGTTGTACACCATCCTTACTGGCATTTATGAACAACAGCATCATGGATTTTTTTTTGTTATTTAAAAGTACATTATGATAAATACTTTGATTGCTGCAACAATTCAGCTGTAAATTATTTATAAATGTTAGCTAGATTATGTTCATTACCTGTCTAGCTGATACATAATTAAATAATTGTTTGTTTTTTTAAAACATCTTTCACGTGTTGTCATATGCGGTGAGTAGCTGGCTCACATGATTATGTTTTTTGCTGTAGAACTTCCATCAAGGTGCATTATGCACAGTCCTTAAAATAACCAACTCCCTGATCAGTGCCCTGATTGAGCTGATTGAAACTCTGATAGTGAACATGTTTATTAAAGGTGCTCTAAGCGATGTCACACATTTTTTAGGATGACTTTTTTTTTGTCACATACAGCAAACATCTACTCACTATCCGCTAGCTGCCTGTCCCCTGAACACACTGTAAAACAATGCGGTCTCTGTAGACAGCCCAGGATCCACAAACGGCAACAAAAACAAACTGGGCCAACCTGCACCACGAAACATAACAAACTGTGTTCTAGCCAATAACTGTTTCGCTAAGCATTTTTTAATTTTGTTTGACAATACTTCGAACGTCAACAAGAAGTGACGTCACCCAACATCGCTTAGAGCACCTTTAATGATGTGACCCATACCAGTGGTAAGTCAGCCTATATGTTTAACCACAAGATATTTGAGAAAATTCTAGCTTATCAAAGCAAGTTACTGGTATCAGGTTGTGCTTATGTATGTATCCACATTGGGAGTACAGGATATTCGCGGTATACCAGAAACTAGAGATTCCCGTGGGTCTTGCTTTTAACTGAATCAGTTTCCTGCTTACTCGGCAGAAGCCCCGTATATCACTGCCACCACAATCACCTGATAATCACTACACCTGAAGCTTAAGTTAGATTTTTTTCTGGGTGTCACGCTTGTGATCCCAATTTTGGGATACTGAGCATAATAAGGTCATGTGAATTCGAAAACTTTACACAGCCCAATTAGATGCACCAAACTATTTGCTTGCCATGTTAAGTGATTAATCATATCATCTTTTTTTCCAGTCAGACAATAATCTCTGTCATTATAAAAAAATCTGTTACGACTTTAGGAAAACAAAGTCACTTACTGACCCTTGTTTGAGAGATGTCTCAGCTGGAGCACATGAAAGGTAATTCACCCTTTGGCTCTCAGAACGTCATTCACGAGCTAGTGAACAGCCACCATTTATCTCCTTTATCATTGCAGGCTGGTTATTTAAGATATTTATCTCCCTCGTCACATCTAGGTCAATAGATCATAGTCATGAGCAGTCGATACATACTTGCTTTCTTAAATCCCCAGGGTTCCATTTAACTGTTCAGTTTTACTTTGTATTTTTGTCTGCATTTAATTGCATTTCAAACTAATGCGTTTGAAGGGTCTGCGATTGTAAGTTACCCAGCTCTTCTCACTGTTCTCAAGGGGAGGGAGAGATGCCGTCATCGTTTTACTGCGTCGTCATTGAACGGAGGTCTTTTATCAACCGTGACACGCATAGTGTTTTATTAGCGGGCTGCTGCATGGGTGCAGGGCCTCGTGCCGGATTGCTAATCATCACTTACAACCTCCATGTCCCTTTCTCTGGCTGTGCTATAGCGTAACACTGCGGCGTCTCATACTAGCTGACTGCGCTCTGATTTCTGCTGCAGAGCAACAGAGGCAGAGCCTGTGCATTTGTGTATGTGCGTGCAGCGTGCAGGCAATGCTGTTAGTCACTTTTTCAATCTGAAAATATGCAAATGCATGCAAGATGTGTATTATCTAGATTTTTGGCTACATTTTTAACTGATTCAGTTTTCATTTTAGGCACTTATGAAGATAGAAGATGTCTTCAAAGTAAATGCTGACTTTTAAAAGACTGTAGTGTCGGGAACCATAAAATAAATAGCATGCGTATCTGAGTTGATCTATGGTGTCAGGACTAGGAGCTCTCTCTCTCTCTCTCTCTCTGGTTAAATCCGTGGTTTAAATCAGATGATCCAGTGAGCCCATACATAAGTGAAGAGTTGCAGTAAACCCTGGCTCCGTATTGGCCAGATTAAAGGTTTCAGATAACAAAGGTTTTCGATACACAAAAGTATGGTAAAAATATTATGATGCAATTTATCATAACATGTTGTACACCACTGATTATAAAATCAAAAGAGGATTCTTTTGATACCAAGAAAGATAGGGATTTGAAGACATTAAAGCAGCAGTGATGCATCATCTTTGGAGATCAACATTTGAAGTTACCCTAACATAATTGAAGAATCATAACTAGGCTAATACAACATAGGGACATGCATAAAACACAGGAGAAATGCTATAAACATTTGGGAAAGTCAATGT
This sequence comes from Abramis brama, assembly GCF_963993115.1. Taxonomy (NCBI): domain Eukaryota; kingdom Metazoa; phylum Chordata; class Actinopteri; order Cypriniformes; family Leuciscidae; genus Abramis; species Abramis brama. The sequence goes on from NC_139963.1 coordinate 29,932,994, forward strand.
CCTTGTGTATTGGAAGTTTATCTCTATAGTCTTTGACCAAATGGCTAGTGCTGTCTGGTCTCCTGTGCTGTCTTTGAGGGTTGCAGACAATCCGTGAGCTTAGAATTATAAGGTTCTATCTCCACTTTTGGTCGAAATTGAGTTTTTGACATAATCTGATCCATTAGGTGTTTATTAATGCCTGTGTGGTGTTATTTTTGTAAAAAAATATGTTGTTAGTAGTTATTAATAAAATAAAAAGGTTCCATCTCTCCATTGCCAGCTAGGATGTAAAAACTTTGATGCTCAATATCTCAGAACTACCCTAAATGGAGATAGAACCTTATAATTCTAAGATCACGAATCTCTTGCTCAGATCGTTCAGGGGAGCAGAGGTGATAACGGCCTTTGAAGAGAACTGGTTTGAGGGCCGATGACAACAGGGGAGAGGGGGAAGGTTTTATGATGTTTTGAGCATTTTGATTTAAGTCCATTCGTTACATATTTCCCCCCTTTCGAACGACGAGGTTCAGGTGGAGACATCGTCGGACGATGGTCAGTTGGATCGTGATGGACAAGGGAATCATGATGCTCGAGTCTCTGGTGGTTCCTAATTGTCAGTCAGAGTTGTAGTGTTTTCACCAGTCTCACAGGTGAAGTAATTAGATATTGTGGACACTGCAAGGTGTTTATCCTCAGTTAGCTTCATCCTGTGCACCTGTTCTTGGCCCAGGCAGGACAAAATTGATGGAGATGGTTTTCGAAGGATGCCATGAACACTGTGTTGTCTGAGCCTCTTTGGTCTCTTAGTCTCTTACTCTCTTAGTCCCTTTCTGAAATCCTGATGTGAAGATGATGCTGAACTAGAAGTTTTCTAAGGACCCCCAAGCTTGTGGTGGTTCTCTCACACTGGTTCTCTCTCATCAAGACAACATCAGCAAAGATCAACTGGAGCCTCAACAAATTGCTTCAGGACAGTTTAATTCAAGTGGGCGAGACATGCAAGTATCAAACTTAGTCTCATTATTTGATACATTAAGTATCCTTACCCCTTTAAAGAAGGGCGTGTTAGAACTAAACTGATGGTTTGCTCAAGGCTGTTGATCTGCTGAATTTCAAACGATGCTATGACTTCTTGCGTTCCTGTATTCTGCTTCAGCTCTTTTTCCCTTGGTAAACTGTATGCATGTATGTGTATGTTAGAGTAGTTAAGTGTTTAGTCTAGCTAATAAAATCTTGTTCATGTCACACGTAAAGTTGTCCGTGTTTCAAGCTCATATATACTGGAGTCACTAATCATGCAGATGTTGACTACTAGCTCTTAGTAGTACTGTACAGTAAGAAAGACATTTCCCATACTCCGGAAATGTACATTTCTTAGAATTAATAAACAATTAACACTGAGTGTTCACGGGACAAACAGGTTAATTGATTGTAATATTAATTTTACAACATTAAGTTAATTCTATTAACTGATACAAATAATATTCATAATCAATTATAAGTTATGATTGATTATTAATATTTCTTTAGAGCTAATTTGCTACAATGATGATCCTCTTGAGACAAAAAAGTATTATAAAGCTGTCTAAAATATTACCTGGAAAATATTTACTTTAAATTAACTTGACACTGTATTTTTTCCTTCCCTCATTTAGAGTTTTATTTTATTTTATTTTACTGTGAAAAGAATATATAATAAATATGTGAAATATATCTGGAAACTATTTACTTTCTATTAAGCAGACACTGTATGTACAAAAAATGTGTAAAATCTTATCTGGAAAATTGTTTACTGTATTTTTTCTACCCATATTATAGGTTTTTTATTTTATCTTACCATTTATATTATGAAACTAATATGATAAAGAAATGTAGTTTCTATTACGTTGACACTATATATTTTCCTTCCCACCATTAGAGTTATTTTATTTTATTTTCATTTTTATTTTTATAGCACACTTTTGTGGCCCCCACTGGGGGGCCCAAACTCCAGCTTCACAACCACTCACTGATCTAATTGACAATTGTCACTATTGCGTAATTTGTAATTCATGTGTGAAGAACTAGTGTAAAAGGTGCTTCATTTGGAGAGAAGACACAAATGATACTTTACACACTGTTGTAGGGCAGATTAATAAAGGAAGATCACACAATAAAACATCCTCAATGACCGTTACCTGAGGAGCAAATGCATAGTTTGCAGAATGATCGGAATGACTTTACTGTTGTTCAGCATCTCAAGCTTGTAGGTGAGCACATGTTGTATGGATAACAACCTGCGGGTGCATAGTCATTCACGTGCAAAATCCTATTCGATAAGGATGAACAACTATTAAATGAACTACAGAGCTCTAGCAGCGTTTCTTAGCAACAGCCCGTAGTCAAAATAATCCCGCTTTGCAGTGCTCTGTGTATTTTGTACCCACGTGTGAATATATATATATATATATGAATAAAGCCTTTAATTAATGTCACAGTTCACCTTGCTTAAGATAGATGATCCAGTATGTATTTAGAAATGTATGTTTGTTTTTTCGCTTTGCATTTGTCATGACACTCATTACTAAATAACTACTTTTACATACGTTATGTCAGTAGGTCAACCCCTGGAGTTTCCCAAACCTTAGTGAGCTCCCTAACTAGACAGCATTTGTGGGCTTCATATCGGCATGCGCACCAATGTTTGATTGTACTGCCACCAGGACAAGTATGACGTCACTTCTGGAGCTGTCCAGTGCTGAAAGGCAGAATGATATTCCGGAGATTAACGCTGCTTTAACTAAAAGAAAAAAGTGCCAGTTTTACATTGCCAGTACTTTTATTCTAATCTAATTCTATTCTAATCAAAGGCTTAACCAAATATTTAGTTTACCTTACCAATATTTAGTTTCCAAAACATTTAATCACCCTTTTCTAAAAGACAATTCATTTGAATAAATAAAAATAATCGCTAAATAAATAAATTAAGCATTGCCTTAATTAGGCTTTGCCAGTACTTCTATTGTTCACTGTTCACCTTACCATTATTTAGTACTATGAATAATATTCCATTTTTAGGTGTTGCATATGGCAAATATTTGACCAACCTTTATCTAAATGACAAATAATTTCTACGAAAAAAAAAAAGAATCACTTAAAGTCCCCCTGTAGTGAAAATCAAGTATTTAATGTTGTTTATATGTCTATGTGGTGCTGTTAATATGCTTTAAGACAAACCATGTGCAAATTCATGTCAACACCATTGCTTAGTATTTTCTCCTTAAAACTGCAGTGAAACAAGGACTGTCTCAAGAACGTGGTTTAAAATCGCTGGTGTTTCTGACGTCAAAAACTACCCTGTAACCAATCAGGTCAACATGTGATCGTCAACGAGTGGATCTCTGAGCTGAGTGGGTGGAGGTGGGGCTAATTTGCATATTCATAGAACCTCATATACTAAATGAGACAAGGGTGTAGAGTTACATTCAAGCTATTTTAAGGCATGAAGACACAAAAAAATTTTAAATATGTAATTTTGGTGATCAAAGATGAGTTTTAAGGGATACAATTGACTACAAGGGGACTTTAATAAATAATTAAAGAAATGTATTGGGGAAGATTTTGTGGGAAAACTTAAAAAAAAGAAAAAAGTCTTCTATTCTAATTTAATGCTATTCTGATCAAAGTAAGTGACAAAAACGGTTCACCTTCTCAAAAAATTAGTTCACAGTACAAATCATTTTTAGGTCCAATTTATAGGTGTAGCTTACCGCAAACATTTAATGAACCTTTGTCTAAAAGACAAACGCAAAGATTTTGTGGGACAACTAGAAAAAAATGATTTGAATGCGTTTTTCTCAGTGTTTAAGTTGGATTTCCCAATAGCACAAATGTCCCAAAAGCGCCGTATAGTGCTGTCTCCCCACCAGGTGTTTGTAAACAGTTAGCGACCTGAATGTGCCAAAAATAACCTTAAATGTCAGGACTCCAGGGTCCCTCCTTGCGTGAGATGGAAAATGAATATTACTTCTTGCTTCTTTTGCAATGTGTGATTTATTCATTGCAAACACGTTTGAAGTGCATCCTCGAGAGCCGCAAAGACCACGGCAGCCCCCTGTGTACAACACATGGAATATGACTGGATTCCTTTTAACCGCATGCTTTTTCTTTTAAAATGGGCTTGTGTTTATCAGTTCCTTAGAAGTAATTACCTTTGTGTTCCCAGTAATGATCATGCTCATTTGTAACCCGAGTTAGTCTGCCTGTAAAATCCTTCTTTTCAGATGAGACCTCTTTTGGCACCCGTGCTCACACCTCCAGTCTTCCCCCACTGTTTTTCCTCTTCTACTTTTACTACATCTCTAAAAATAGTAAGAAAATGAGGAGATATGTGGGACAAGATCTCACTCAGTAACAAGCAGGCCTCCACTCTTCCTCCTGTACTGTTCATTTTCACAATACAGGCAGCAAAAGCTCAACCGAGCCACCAAGATAACTTGGTTTTATGCGGTATCTGTACATGTCTTCTAGCCACACATTGCAGCAGCAAAATGCATGATAATAAAGATTATTGAACCAGTCACTCTGAGACCAATAAATCGGTGAATAAGAGGTCGGGTGCTGAATGCGCAGTGTGCTTTTTTTCCCCTCACTGGTTGCGGTCCAGCTCGCCGGTGAATTATTCTGTTCGAGTTGCAGCGTATTTGCTTTTACAAGGCATCTTTTCTTGGCTCAATAGATTCTGTTTGCTTTGGTCTTTTCTAAACCCCCCCCAGGTCATCCACCCTAAAGTCTAGTCAGCCAGTGAACTTGTAAATGCCGGCATATGCTGTGCAGTGCTCCTACTTTTTAAATAGGTGTTAAAGACCGGCCAATGCCAGAGCCAACAAGTTATTAGTGTGAAACCGCCTACATTAGGAGTTTTTCATTGCAAGACAATTATACTGCCAAAATAATCACAGGATGGCCAGCAATGTCCAGAACCCCTGCTCATTTTAGTTCACCTTTGCACCACTTCAGCATTTTGTTCACAAGGCAAATGGAAAACCCCATTCCCTAGAGCAGTCGTTGGTCACAGGGGAACAGCCGGGTAAAAACAGAAAAGAAAAGCCTTGTATTCCAGCCCTATGCACCTCCCAGAGGTTCATGTGGGCCTAATGGGCCTTTAACTCTTCTGACCTGATCAATCCAACAGTGGAATTTGTCATTAGCATGTTAATAACTAGCATAAAAATACAAAGCATATTATTTTATTGCACATTTTTTGGGGAGATTCAATAATTAAATGTTTATTTATACTTTATTTTTCAATGCGGAACTAAGCTATTTTTTTTAATGTGTGAGACTTATACTCTATAGGTAAATGACTAAAAGAATAACAAAATGCAGTAAGTGGTAAAACCATTTGTGCTGCAAGCCAGTGTGTTTTTGATTACGATAATGAATACAAATAATATGATATCTTAACATATACCAGTTTGTAACATGAGCTAAAATTACTGCAACTGGCTTGTAACAGAAGCCCTGCACATTCAAGTTAAAAATGGCTGTAGCCGCTCTTACTTTAAAAATAAGACAGATAATCGTTTGTCTCAGATTATTCACAATCTTTGATTTAGTTATTTTTTTATTTTACTTTTACTGTCTTTCGTCTTTGAATTGGGTTTTTTGTGTCTAAACAGAAAAAGCTATTTTTTGAATGATGACCTACAAACCAAAAGGAATTTCCCATTTAAGGGAACTTTAGACTTGTTTAATACTTAAAGGGATAGTTCACCCAAAAATTTTAAATTTCATTTTAATTTACTCACCTTCATGTTGTTCCAAACCTGTATGACTTTCTTTTTTCTTTCTTTTTTCTGTGGAACATCTGTAAATATTTTAAAGAATGTTTTAACTGTTTTTTGTTGTTGTTGATTTGTACATAATACTATTCTACCTCATTGATTTGCATTGTATGGACAAAAAAACTCTGAGGCATTTTTCAAAATGTCTTCTTCTTTGTTCCAAGTCATACAGGTTTGGAAGAGCATGAAAGTGAGTAAATGATTTTCGTTGTTAGGTGAAGTATATTTTTAATGCTGTTAGTGATACTGACAGCAACAAAAAACTGACACGCACCCCCCAAACGGGAGTGAAAACATCTATTTGGATGTCTGTGCTCATGGCATATGAAAATATATTCAAAACAGTCACAAGAGGGACTCTGCGGTCTCTGATGAAAACAGCCTACATGACACACACACTCTTTATCTCTCTCCACCCCCACCCCTCTGTTTCCCACCAAATCCCTTGCGTTTTTTAAGGCACACTTCCCACAAGACTTTATTTTTGCACAGGGCATAAGAAACTGATCTATGACTGCAAATGAGAAGGAGAGTTAGAAAGGGAATAAGAAAGAGAGGGTTAGAGAAAGAAAGAAAGAAAGAAAGAAAGAAAGAAAGAATGGGGGAAGGGAACAAGCATGATGCTGTAATGTATCATGGCACTTTTATTTTATATATAGTATACCCTTGTTTTGCCATGCTAATCCCAATAAGACACTGCCATTCCATTACACACACACACACACACACACACATACACACACACACCAGACTATTGCTATGAAACACTTTTTTCCCCCTGCCAGTTACAGACAAGCCTTTTCCCCATGGATGTGGCTAGATTGCATGTTGGTGTGTCTGTGTGAGCGCAGTGGAACCGAGGAGAGAAAGAGCAGCGCTCACAAGATGCTGATGGTGGTAATACTGCAGCATGCTGGATGGAGGAGCAAGAAAGGGAGAGGGGAATTGCAAATGAGAAATGAGGGAGTAAGGCTGAATGAGAGCAAAGATAAGGTGGTAAATGGAGAGATGATGCTCTCGTTGGAGATATAGAGAGAAGAAACTTTAGGGAAAACAGAAAAATGGTAAAAGGAGCATTGGGCAATGAAAGAGTAAAGATGACCGACACAATGTTTGTTAGCTCAATGGCAATAGAATGGCTTTTTTATTTATTTATTTTATTTTGCGCAGGCTGATGTTTGCCTTTGCAAGTATACTGACACCTAGTGGTGTGGATGCAGCTTAACATAAAATCAAACGTTGTCAGTTAATAATGTCATTGTAGAAATGCTCTGTTCACAGTAAACCATAATTGGCTCAAATTCCAGAAAGCTTAATTTCTTTTATTCATTCAATATTCATTCATGTTTGTCATTTTAGGTTTCGCCCCCTTTGTGGTCGATATGCGCCCTCGATGCGCAGTTTTGCCGAGCCCGCACTGAAGCGAGCTCCACAGCAGACTTCTACCCGACAGTCAAAGCGGCGTTACTGCGAGTGTTTAGGGTGCCATTTGGGACAGGGCCTAAGATAAAGTATGTAGTATTCAGCTGGTCATGTGATCTCAACATGTCAACCCGCTGACTGTAAAATAAAACATCTTTATTAGTCAAGTGTTATGACATCTAATGTGGCCTTACACCATTTTTTAAACATGCTTTGAACAGTACTATTATTTTCTTTATGTGAAACTTTTTAATAAGGTTCAAATTACCAAGTATGTATTTAAGACAGCTTGCTAATGCTTACAGAAACCGAGGAAAGATGACCTGAGTATGAATGAAAGATAAAGGGTTATGTGATTACAACAGGCTCTTTTTTTTCTGTGAACTTGATGTTTTCTCAAAAAAAGTACATGTGCAAATGTTTTTTTTGTGTTTTTTTTTAAGTAAATTAATCTTGTTTTAGTGACGTTGACATAAGTTTTACTGAAAAACTGGACAAAAATACTGATTATCTGCTTGGGGGATACAAATGTTAAAAAGGGCTACACTGGTTTGCAGGTCTTAGTAGATCATCCTTAAGATCATCTTAGCTGATTTAAGCTCTAAAACCAGTCAACAGAGCTGGGAGAACAACTAAGACCAGGAAATCAGGTTTGGTGGGTTAAAATAACAGTTTTGCAGTGTTCGGTGAAATTGCTGTCCGTGTATGAATGTGCACTTCCACTTCTGGGTGTTTTTCTTCTACCGTTGTGTATGCGTACATCTGCGAGAGGTTTGTGCATCTCTGTGCATTTGGAACTAGCTACTGCATGCTAGCTTTTAGCATTTTCTCAGAGTGGGGCTCTCACTTGGATTAAGGACAAAGGGAAAGGCACTCTATCATTCCAGCTAATGGCATAGAGTACAGAGAGAAGGAGAACACTGCCAAACTGTGGCCCAGACCGGGAGAGAGAAGTGACATGCAAGGAGGAGAGAGTGTTAGAGCGATGGGAAGAGATTTGGAAGGAGTGATTACAAGGAGCGCAATGATGAAGAGAGGAAGGGAGACGGAACATTTGCAAGGACAAATGTGTGTAGTGTGCTGCAGTTATCAGGATCGAATACTAAGCAGAAAAAAATGCTGTGCTACTTATTTCCTCTGTTTCACCTCGATGGAGCGAGTGTGTGTGTGTAAGCGAGTGAAAGAGTGTGTGGTTTTTGTTTATGTCAGGGAGTTAGATGGTTTTTGCATGCGTGTTTGTCAATACTTCAAATGTGGTACATGAGCAGTTTTGGACAAAGAGTTAGACAATTTGCAGGTTCAATAGTTTATGCTAAACACAAGTTAACAAAGACAATAAAGCAATATAGTAGCTTATATAATAAATGTCTATATATGTATTATGTAATTTTACAAACAATATAATAATAATAAATATATTTAATTTTATTAGTACTATTATTGTGCAGACATTACACACTATAAAAAGTGAAATAATCATAACGAATATTGACTATAATACAATACATTAATACATTAATTTCAAATGATTTATTTCTTATTATTTATTTGCTTTCATTTTTGTGAAATGACATTTATTTTTAACACACAAACCATGGGATCTTATTTTTATTGAGAATAATAATATAAATATCTTGATATATTCATTGAGTGAACAGGCTGTAGAAATTCTCTTCTTTACGTCTTTGTTGTAGCCTCATCATTTCCAAAAGGTCCTGGGAAATGTATATGTGGAAATGAGAAAGAGGACAATACAATCTGGTGGGAGTGTGAGTCACTCTCTTGTCCTCCATTAGGCCGAGACCCTCTGTTTTTATCAATGAGAACCAATGCGTCATTCCCAACACACACACACACACACACACACACACACACACACAAACACTTACGCTCAATAGTAGATTTTCTCTCTTTCACTCTCTGTATGTCTATATCCCCGAGCTACTTCGATCACACTGCATCAACTACTGTTATGCAATATACTCATCTTCAGTCTCAAAGGTTCATCTTTTACTCTCCCTGAGCTGTCAATCACCACACCACAATCCACACTCGCACCACAGACATGAGGATGTTTACTCGCACATATGCAGGCTATACTACACCAGTGCTACCCTTTTGTACAGACGGTAAGATGTTGGAGAAGATGCCCTTTGGAACTTCTCAAATCGTGCTGGAGAACATGAGAACATCAGGTTTTACTCAAACTTGTGGAGTTCAAGCAGCTCAAGTACTGCCATCATTAAAGCAAAAAGGACAACCTAAACATGTTATTCTGATAATACAATTTGCTATGACAAATTTAGTGTTAATGTAAAATGCATTTTCAGTAGTTCTCTCAGACTGTAGGAAAGAAGTAATCAGATGGATTGTTTGAGTATGTCTGTGTTTGTAAGAGCCGCTGTATCTGCTGCTTTTCTCTTGCGCTGATTTGAGAGGGTTCATTCCATCCTGTCAGTCAGTGGCTGTAATTAATCTGTTAAAGTGCTGAGCTGTGTTTGTGTGTGTGTGTGTGTGTGTGAGAGAGAGAGAGAGAGAGAGAGAGAGAGAGAGAGAGAAATCTCTGCTACAGCGGCACAACTGACCACTGCCTGTGAGTGAGTGTGTATGTGTAAGACATAATAACATCTGGCTGTATTGTTGCTCTGCTGAATGAAGCATGTTTGCTATGATACATATTGATGTAACATGAGAGCGTTGAATTATAGGGATTGGTGTTGAAACGAATATCAAATTGGTTTTGCTCCGTAAACACTTTGAAGATCAATTCAGTGTTTGCTTTAAATCATACAAGAAGAATTCAGCCTGTCAATGTAAAGGTATGTACAACATAAGTATTAGTACTACTATATGAATAAAGATGCAAAAAACGGCCAAAACATTACTAATGATTGACAATTATTATGTTCACGTTTTCTTGTTTTTATCTGCAGCAAGTGCGCACTTTGAGTGAAAGGCTTGTGTTCTGGCCATAGTTTGTTTGTTTTTCTCTTCACTTGGACAGTGGGATCCCCTTTATCCTTCATTTATTCCAAATGATATGTACTTACCAAGTCACTGTGTGCTGCCATTAACGTCTTGTTAAATTTACTTTAGCCTCTGCCCTCTATCATTATTTGTGTCCATGTGGTGGCTATATCAGGAGGATCCAGAGCACACATGCCGCATGACCATAGTGCTTGAGTTTGCTTCTGTCTGTAACTGGATTCCTGGAGACCTGGACTAGCGCTCAGGCGTCCCGCACTAGTAGTTAGGTGCGGTTTTTAAGTTCTAGGTGTGCAAAAGCACTGTACTCTTCTTGATTCTGTTAACACTTTTTTTATTTTGGCAGAGATAGTAGAAGTTCTTTATGTTTAAGTTTTTATTTATATATTTTTAGCTTCATTTCAATAAACATTTTTTGGATACACTGGATAAGACTTGATTTGAACTTTCACATTTGTGATTGGGCGATCAGAAACTAAAACTTTATGCTGTTCCTGGTACATGCATATTCTTCAGAAGAATCACAACGTTAGAAACACATTATGGAAATGTATTTTTAATATGCTAATCAGATCAACCCCCCCCCCCCCCCAACATTTTACACACAAAGGGATTGTGTCTTAAAGGCACAACAACAAAAAAGTGGACACTTCAGCGAGAGGGAGGAAAATGGTTGTGAAGAATTAAATTATGACTGTTTTTGCTAAGAAAACAACAACCCATAAAGGCCTAATTCACACTTATGAACAATCACCAGATTACATTTATAGTGCGTCACTTCTCAGACATTCCACGACCCGACGAATGCCTTTTGAACATGTTGACGGAGAAAAAACTGATCCGACACAACCCGACAAAGTGTCTGTTGCCGTTGGTCAGCATTTGTTGGTGCATTAGCCTTAAGTGGACCTCAGGGGAAAAATAACAATAGAAATATATTTTTAAGACCCCTCAAAATGTGAAAGGATTGATGAAAGATAGATGTATTTAGGTAACAACTACTTTTTCCCTCGCTCTCTTTCAAACGTATTTCTCTCACTCTTTCTCTTTCTCTGGGTGGTGGAGGTACCAGATGCTGATCCATTGGGGTTCCAGGGCTCTGGCCTTCTCCCCACCCTGGTGTCCTGCCAGATCAGAGAGAGAGGGACATGGAGATGGGTTGAGGGTGGAGCACAGCTTGTCCTCCTCTCTTCCCAGATGGCTGTTGCGGCAGATCTCCCTCTCTCTCTCTCTCTCTCTCTCTCTCTCTCTCTCTCACTGTCCACTTTTTCTCTTATTTTGTTGAATTCATCTACTGTTTTTTTCTCATTCAGTCACATTATGCTTCTAATCAAACACTATCACACATGCATGCGCTCTCGCACAGCCTCGTTCATGTAAACTCAGCAGTTCAGCTGACAGCAGATCAATATGAAAAGTGTTATGAGAATGACACACGTACACCTCACTGCAATAGGCGATCCTGCTCGTTTTATGCTAATAAGAGATGTCTAATAGTGTTTAATTCTACATCTACTTCTGAATTTCACTCAGATAAAGCTTACTGCACTGTAAAAAGTGAATGTGGGTTAAGATATTTCTCTACCTGATCTGACTTTTAAAAATTGTTTTTTGCTGTTACCTAAAGCAATTTGATTCAGTCTTATTAAATATTTAAATTATTTAGATGTTACCACATGTGTGTTTTTTAAATAGAATTTGACAAAACATTTTAGGTAAATGCACTTTACAATAAGGGTCTATACGTTAAAATTAGTTAATGCATTAGGTCTCACAAACCTACGGTGAAAGGGAGTGGCTTGTTTTGGTCCACAACATATGTGACCCTGGACCACAAAATCAGTCTTATGGGTATTTTTTTTTTAAATTGAGATTTATACATCACATGAAAGCTGAATAAATAAGCTTTCCATTGCTGTATGGTTTGTTAGGATAGGACAATATTTGGCCGAGATACAACTATTGAAAATCTGGAATCTGAGGGTGCAAAAAAATCTAAACATTGAGAAAATCATCTTTAAAGTTGTCCATTTCTGTTGGCGATTTTGCTGCATCCACTCACTAAAATACATTTTTGATATATTTAAGGTTGGAAATTTACAAAATATCTTCATGGATCATGATCTTTACTTAATATCCTAATGATTTTTGGCATAAAAGAAAAATCGATAATGTTGACCCATACAATGTATTGTTGGCTATTGCCACAAATATACCCGTGCGACTTATGACTGGTTTTGTGATCCTGGGTCACATATTATTAAGTTGTGAAAACATAATATATGTCACTGTGCAGCATATTTTTTTAAATTATATTATATTATATTATATTATATTATATTATATTATATTATATTATATTATATTATATTATATTATATTAAAGCTACACCATATTACTTTTTTAATAAAAAATAACAAAATGTTATTAATGAGAGAGTGCAAATACAAAATACATCTTCAAAGCCATGTTTTTACTTCACCCAAAAACGTAATATAATTAATAAATATGATACATTTATATTTTAGAGCTGTTGGGATGAATTTCGCTGGAAATGTATGTCTCATAAAATGTCACCTCGATGTAGCCATAAGCTCTCATGGTTAGCTAAAGCAACATATACAGTTTGAATCGACAAGTTACAGTACGACCTCGCGCCTGTCAGTGATTTCCCTAAACCCCTCTTTCTCATCCCTCCCGTTGTAGCTGTTATATCGTCGTGCCGTGTAGGTGTGTGTGAGACGGTGCTCCCAGCATCCCTGCACCAGAGCCTCTCGCTGACGATATCGGGGGGATCTCAGCTTGGCAGCCTAATGCTGTACGGCCTTGGCTGTGTGCTGCAGGAAAGAGGAGGAGGATCTGGCAGGTGTCCGTGTCATTTTTACAAAGCTCCGCACCAGCCACTGCACAGAATCCCCAACCAATCAGTGCTCGGCACACAGAGCTGCTCCTTACACAGCAGAACGAGCCGCCACTCGCTTCTCCCCCTCCTCCCGTATCGCCGTTCCCTCCTCTGCGTTTCACATCCCTCCGTCTCCCCCTCAACATTCATTTGATGTCTTTTCATCAGCGGTGTGCTCTTCTGTTGTTTCCATCATCACACCCGCTAACCCCTTTATGCATCTCCACACTGACTCAAAGTGGGTTTGGTGCCGGTTATAGGTTGTTTTTGCATTATGGATGGGTTCTCTTTAGAAAACGACCGTTTCAGCATCCCACTCTCCCATCTCTTTTACTTTCTCCCACCCATTTCTCTTCTCATGCCCCTCCTCCATCTGTTTTCCACCTTGGGTATCCGTTGGTTCATGTCGTTATGGTGCAGTAAGGCAAAAGAGGGAGAGGGCTTGAGGCGATACATTACTGTGACGCTCCAGAACTCTTCCCCCTCCCTCTGTACCTTTCCCTTTCCGTCTCACTAACATGCTTGCTTAGCAGATTACATTAGTGGCCAAGTATGAAATTTTGTCCGGTAAGTCCCTGTGTGTCCTCTGGTATACGTATAGCAGAAGGCTGCATATTTTTGACATATTAAGTGAGATGCTTTTAGTCGATGGATTTATCAATTGATTTATAATGAAATCCTCTCCACCACTCTTTGTTTTTCATTTAAATTATCCTATTGATTTTTTTTTTTGTGCTGATTCAGTACAGTGATCAGCCGCAAGCACTGAGTGGTACCAATTACACTCCCGAGAGGTGTGTGTGTGTGTGTGTGTTTATGATGTGCATGCGCTTGATTAGATCAGAGATTCTCAACTGGTTTCGCTTAAGGATCCAGATTTCATATTGGATGAGCCAACACGATACCAAAAGTGTTTATTGCACTACTGTCTTTACAACCATGTATCATTTGAGCCATAGCCTTGTGGGCACTGCTCTGACATATAGCGCTTCAGATGACCCGAGTTTGAGTCCCGGCTCGTGGTCCTTACCCGATCTGGTGCGGATCGGGTAACCCCCCCCCCATCGCTTCCTGTCTCTCTTTGACTGTCCTATCCAAAAAAGGCAAAAATGCCCGAAATATAACTTATCATGTACCGATAAATAAAACTCATGTACCAAAATGTATTGCTGCATAATAATATGTATAATAACATGACTTACAGTAATAGTTTACCCAAAAAGGAAAATTCTGTCATTATTTACTCGCCCTCCAGTTGTTCCAAACCTGCATGAGTTTCATTTATCTTCTGAACACAAAAAAGATATTTTGAAGAATGTCTGTAACCAAACAGTTGATGGTCCCCATTGACTTACATAGTATTTTTTTCCACATACTATGGAAGTCAATGTGGTCCATCAACTGTTTGGTTACCCATATCTTTAAAATACCTTCTTTTGTGTTCAACAGAAGAAAGAAACTCCTAGAGGTTTGGAACAACTTGAGGGTGAGTAAATGATGACAGAATTAGAATTTTTGGGTGAACTATCCCATTAAGGTGTGATCATATTAGGAAAAAATTTTGGGGGAAAAAGGTCCATTGTCAATAAAATTACATTTACGCATTTAGCAGAAGCTTTTATCCAAAGCAACTTACAATAGAGGAACAAAAGCAATTCGTCACAGAGCCAATGATATTCGTAATATACAATGGCAGGTTTATTAGACAAAGCAAGCAATAGTGCAGCGATCACATAGAAGTCACTTTCAAACCAAGCAGCTTTCTGTTGGTCTTTGCAGCAAATTTGCATGAAAACAAATGTAACCTGTGCGAAATCTTTCGGTCTCGTGCAAAATTCCAGATTCCTATTAAAATAACTGGATTTCGCATGCAAAATTTCACAGAGCAATGGTAGATGTGACTGTACCTTTAGTCTAAATAGCAAAATTGAACAAAAGAACTGTGATTTTTCAGCCATGGAATAAATACTAAGATAATCACTGTGTTTGCTTTATCAAGTGACAGTGATTTTTATTGGATGGATTTTAATTGGTTTGACATCAACAACAACATACATTAATCATTTTCTCCTCTTTTGAAAAGTTTACAAGCCTGTTTTTCACTATCCAAACTATGCACAATTGCATGTTTGAATTTTAATCAGTTGTACTGTTTTAGTTTTTTTTCCATATGTTTAGGTAACATGATCACGAGTCCTCTCTAGTAAAGATGGAATGCAATAATGGGGTTTTTGTGTCGTTGGCCTCTTTTTATGAATGGAGTGAATAGTGGGAACAGTTTTTTGAAAGGTCAGTGTTTGTAGGTGAAGAATGAATTTCTAAAAGTAAGTGCCTTTTCCTGTCACATTAAAGACCGTAACATAAATAGTCCATTTAACCTGAAACAAGTTTATTTAGAGGTGATTTGATACAGTACATAGTTCTGAATTCTGTTATGGGGGTGTGACAAATTTCAAATGCTATTTGTCCATTTTAAATGTCAGTCTAAATAATTTAATGCATTAAAATCATATTTTTAAATGACTTGTTTTTTAAAATCTTCTATAATTTTAAGCCTCACCAGATTAGACTACCAGTTATGCATTTTAATTATACTTTCTGCTTTATATACTTTATACTTTTTTTCTTATAATTGTGTTTAGATTCTTAGATTATAAAATACTTTTGCTTGACATAGCCATAAGGTTTAATCGGTTTTCTGAAACAGCAACCTCAGTCCAAATATATGCTGTAATGTTTACTCAGTGAAGAGTATGTTGGAATAAGAATATAAATAGACAAATATAAATAGACACCAAGTCCATAAAACTATTTTACAAATGTTGACATGTTTTGATTTCCATACATTTTTATGCTAATATAAACAATTTAATGCATTAAATTTCATTTTGAGGTACCGATATAATTTCATATGGGGAAATATATACACTTTTACCTGTTACGTATTTGAGGACTAAGTTTTTTCCCATCTTGCTATGGGAATGTGGCACAACCGTTGGCGTTGTTGTATCTGCCAGCGGCACAGTGTTGTGATGTTGGCGGTCATGACCCTGCGTGACAGAGGTGACTGTTTGTCTGTGTTCTCTCACTGTGTTCTGTGCTCCGTAATGATTCCTAATATGTCTTCACCTGCGTGTATGCTTTTTTATTTTTCCATGTGATTCACAACATTCTTGTCCGTATGTGCAGTTGCATCAGGCAAATGCTGCAGTGCTCTGGCATATAACAGATTAGGTTAGCGCAGGATTTCTCTCTTTCTTTATTTCCCTCGCTCTCTCTCTCTCACACACACACACACGGCGCTGCTGGATATGAATAGAACAGACCTGGGGTGCAGGGAGCAACAACGGGCAGAAACATGAGCGCTGTATGGGAGAACAGCAGGGCCTCAGTTTTCGGAGACCTGCGCTTCCACCTCTGACATAAAGAGGGCGCTTTTTAAATGAACCCCATAAACACCCTCTGCATCCCCAGTATCTAGTTCCACTCCATCTCTCTCTCTCTCTCTCTCTCTCTCTCTCTCTCTCTCATACTCTTATATCTCTGCAGTGAATGCAGAATTTGTGGCTTGCAGCAACATGTACACGCACACACTTCCCAGTCACTGTAGAAACAGACAATTGCTGTGTGACCTGAGAGTTCTCCACACCATTACACACTGCGATTATATTCACACTTACATGCTATTTACTGTATGGCGTGCAGGTAAAAACAGATTAAGCCAAAAAGATGTTTGAGATAATAAAAGCCAATTTACTGATTGAAAAAGCCTAAATTAAGCTCTTTAAGAAAATTCAAGTAAATGATTTCTTTAAATGTAACATATCTTCTTTTGTTTGTATTAAATGTTCTAGTAGTATATTAATCATTTTGAATGCTACAGTTTAATGCATAAAGCCTATCTTTAGTTTTATATTTCATATCCATTCAAGGTGTCGCATTCATTTAAAAATCTATATAGTTGAACGTTTCCTACAGAGCTCTAGTGAGTTAAATGTAATTCAATAAGAGTTAAGAGTGTTTTTACTGTGTCTCTCTGTTCTCTTGTAAATACCTTCCCTTGTTTACTGTGTGAGGTAGGAAGGTACATCACAGTATATGGAAAATAGTTTTGGAATGTGAATTTCTGTGTAATATTAGGCTAATATTATTGTTTTATTAGGCTACTCTTGACTGGAGTCTTCATGTGAATGTACCTAATTTGATACATTTTTCAAAATTATTTCTTCAGAACTTTTTAAGGAGTTTTCCTTTAAGCAATCACTGTACAGAATTGCTTATTTCTGAAAAATACACAATGGGACTTGCATCCATGCATTAAACCTAAAATAGCAAAGGTGCCTGAAAATTTTACAGTGGCATTATTTTTCTGGCTGCTGGATCATTCCTTTGCACACGGTGTAGAGAAAGAGCAGGTGAGCTGACTCAATAGTGTTGTACATTTGAGATCTGAATGCTGCTTTTTATGAAGGCAGGGTTTTTCTGCGCATTCTCCTTTCTGGATTAACATTCTTATGATCTGATCTATTCCTGATGAATTCTGATGTACTCTCTTCCTGTCCTGCTTTTGCTAGTTTCTTTCCCTCACATTCTTTCTTTTTCTTTTCACGTCTCAGTATCACCATCTCTGTGGCATAGTTAGGTCAAGTATGCATCACCGGGCTCTGATTAGTATAGACCCGTCTGTAGGGCTTTATACATCCCAGTTAATTGATGCTAATAGTCTGTGTTAATCTTCTGTCGGAAATGCTGTTTCTCCTTCCCTTAATCCTACTGTACTTCTCTCGACTCTTCCACTTGCACTTCTCTTTTCCACTTTTTGTTAATTCTCTTAAATCTTTCACTGACAAACACACTTTTACCTTTCTTTGTATTTTTCTCCATTTCGTCTAGAGTCACTTCTTAGACATTACCATCTCAGATTCTAGTATTTTTTGTCTTATATACTGTACCATATTTGGAGGCAAAACACATGTACAGCAATTGGGTGTTTCTTCAACTATTGGCAGTTCTGGCCTTCTGGACTTGAATATTATTGTTAACTATTGTATTTTAATATACATTTTGTGGTGGTGGGAAAGACTTAAGGCCTATATCATTTTATGTATCCATAGACATAATGAATCACTACTTTCACACGTTTTGCGTAATTTAACACTGACAGTGCGACTGGAAATGATAAATAATTTTTTTTTTTTTTTAAATGTCCTCCAGCCTTAATTTGTCTTTATTTGTGTCATATTTCATCTTAAGCTGTTATTCACTGACAGTGTTGTTTTCTGGGTGATTGAGGATTCTACACTAACTTCTAAAGAAAACTGTATTGGGTTACAAATTTGTTGGTCATGATACAGTTGATGCCACAACTGAGAAACAGTAGAATGGTTTATTTATTCCACTCTTTGTTGAGATTATAATGGTTTTGGAAATGTAATTTATATTTTTTACTCTGCTTTACGGACCAGGTAAAAAAAAAAAAAAGTAAAAAACATTCAAGTAAAAAATAATGCTTTAGAAAAAAAAAAAAGAAAAAAAAGAAAACAACATTTGTGAAAATTATGCTGAGTGGTCTTTTGTCTGTGAGGTCAGGCTTTTGACTAATGCTAAGTGTGTTTTGTCAGACATGACCTATTTACACTTGTATTCATTATTCATGATGAAAGAAAACAGGAACAGAGGGATGGACAGAGAAGAGAGATAAATAGAACTATGAGAATATGACGGCAAGATTAAGGGAAAGTGGGAGTCCTGCAAACTATGATGTGCGTAAGTGTGGTCTGTAATATTTATGGTGTACTGTACAGTGCTAATAAAAATTAGGTTGCTTCATGTCAAATGAAAGCTGTGGATAGAGGAGAAAACAGAGACATGAAGAAGGAGGGTGAAGAGGATGAGGATACAGAAATGGCTGGAATATAAAGGAGGGATTTTCTCCTGATAGATTAGAAAAGATCAGAACATTTTGTAGATGTAGTGGAGTAGTGGAGGGATGTGATGGATGGCAAAGAGTTCTGGTTCTTTAAACTACGACATCTGCCTCCTCTATTGTATCCACTTCCCATCTCCTCTCCAGTCATCTGCTCTTTAAACTTGCGCGCCTGCGGCCAGATTGCTCCTTTTACTAGAGACTCTGCCTTCTGTTTCCAATACTCCAGACAAATCTAGACTTCTATTTTTAGCCCAGAGCCTATGTATATTCATAAACACCAACTGTAGATGATTTATTAATGATAGAAAAAATTATTCAGCTGTGGTTTTAGCTTTGCATACCATGGACAATTCCTATTCATTTCAGTGGTTACTCACCCTCTCTGCAGTTCCTTAGCAGTGGTCCAGTACTGTGCAGTAACTGGCTAAGGCAAGATGGTAAATGCTGTGCTGCAGTGTTTGTGGTTGATATACAGTGTTGTCCAAAAGTCTGAGGACACATTAAAAAATCTGGGATTTAAAATGTACATTTGTAAAAAAAAAAAAAAAAAAAAAAGTTTAAAACAAAGAAAAATGATCGTGTTAGTGTAACAGTTGTGATTCCCAAGCTGTCCTAGTTAACAGCTAATATACATTATTCAACCCATTTGGTATGAAGGACACTTTTGTATTCTCGCGATAGCCGCGAATATCACTGGTAACCACATTAACCATAGTGACTGTGGCTAAAGTAAATAGAAATAGAAATAGTGACGTCCATAGCAGGGAAGAAGCAGACATTTTAAAAGTGAGGGGGACACAGCTGTCAGTCAACGTAACCATCAAGCGACCAAATAAATAATACAGTATGTACATTCATAAATCAGGTGAAGAAAAACTCTCCATGGAAAAAGGGCTTAATTTGTATTTTCCAGAAAGCTATTTAAGAACTATTAAACAATGAACATTTAATGAAATGCTGTCTAACGGTAGCATTCAGGTAAAATACTACAGAAACTGAATAAAGTAATCAAAAGTAAAAATGCATAGTATTCACTGTATGAATGAGATATAGATGAATCCTTTTTAAAGCTACAAAAGCCTTTCAGACAGGAACAGTGAGTGATTTTCAGGTATATTAGGTTGTTGTCACTTTAAGACCTAATGCACTGATCCAATATATTGATGCACATCAAATTTGTTTCCCAGTCCCAACAATTTACATTCACTTAAAGGGTTAGTTCAACCTAAAATGAAAAAAAATTGACATTAATTACTCACCCTCATGTCGTTCAAACCCGTAAGACTTTAGCTCATCTTCGAACGCAAATGATGATATTTTAAATGAAATCTGAGACATTTCTGTGCCTCTATTGATATGCAGCTACCACTTTTGATGCTTCAAAAAGTTCATAAAAAGATTCATATGAATCAAGCGCTTTAGTCCAAATTTTCTGAAGAGACTTGATCACTTTATATGATTAACAGATTCATAGACAAGCACACTACTCGCTTTATTTTCTCAATCATGCATTTATCTTAATCAATCTAACATGTCAATAACTTTAAGTACTGCTCTTTTGGAGATAAGAAAGCCTGCCGTCTCCATCATTTTTGTATCCCTGCCCACGGACAGTCGGATCGATAGAGGGTTATTAACAAAACAGTTATTGTAAGGGTAGGTTTATCACTAAAAATTGTATCGTACTATGTCTACTCTTTCTGCAGGCTGCTCACTGCAGTCAATGGGTGGAGCTTGACATCTAGCTCCCCCTCACTGGATGTAATGTGTGGAGATAGACAGTTCAACCGCACCCTAACCCTATCGGTAAACATAACTCCACCCATTAGGTCCACAGAGATGGAGCTGGACTAGGTCGAGATCAAACCATTACATCCAGAGAGGGGGAGCTGGATGTCATTTGGCTCTGCAGTGAGCACCACTTGTCTTTAAACAGCATTATGGTAAAAATGTAACACTGTGGCAACAGCTTTCTTACCAGTACGCATTTCTTACCCTACATTTCTCTTGTTCAAGAAGCCATTTACTCTGATATATATATCACTATAGGGAAGAAAAGACTATCGCAACTTTCATGTCATGCCGACTTTAAAAGTTTTTTATACACAAGAACATGTAAATGGCCCATAAAACATGACTGGCAGCTGTAATGTGCTGCTCACTAATCAAATACACAACTTTGTGACATTGCCCATATTAATTTGACTTGTTTCACTCGTGGTATCAGACTTTTGATCTCTACTGTAACAAGATGTGTGTGATGGTACAGCAACGTGTAGAGGGTATGCAATAATCTCAGTGTGGCTGACAATGAAAGTGTGCTGTCCTAAGTCAGAATCAACATGTATATTATTTAACTAGTGTAGGTTTTTAATATATATATATATATATATATTAGATTTGTGAAGGAATTTTATGTGCAAGTGCGAGCCGTCACAAGGACACCTTGGGCCCTATTTTAACGATCTGAAACGCAAGTGTCAAAGCGCAAAGCGCAAGTAACTTTGTGGGCGGGTCTTGGCGCTGTTGCTATTTTCCCGGCGGGATAAATGACTCTTGCGCCAGGCGCAAATCTAAAATGGGTTGGTCTGAAGTAGCTTCATTATTCATAGGTGTGGTTTGGGCGTAACGTGAAATAAACCAATCAGAGCGTCATCTCACATTCCCTTTAAGAGCAGGCGCGCTTTTTCTAAAGCGGATTCCTATTGTAACGGCGGATTTGCCAGGCGCGCGCCAGGAGCGGTTCACATCCGAGGAGAGCAACGCTCTCGTCAGGGACGTTGGGGATGGAGAAACCCACCCAAATTAACTTCGGTTAAAAGGGCGTATGATAATTTGGGTAAATGTGTAAGCTAGATGTATGCTTTTATAATAAATTGTCTATCTATCTATCTATCTATCTATCTATCTATCTATCTATCGTAATAATGTATGATTTGCAAAAATGAAAACTGCTGCTTCTGTGTAGATAAGAGAATCAAAGTGTATGCGCATTGTGCTCACGCTACATTGATTATGGCCCAGCATGTGCCCTTAAAATAGCATATGAATAACATGCGCAACGCGCCACTGACTTTAAACTATTTTTTCCTGGTTAGTGGCGCAATTGTTTTCTAAACCTGCAAAATAGCATGAAGGAACGTTTGCGCCGGAACACGCCTCCTTTTTTGCGCTGAACCGCCCAGGGAGCGCAAGTTCATTCCCAAGTTTAGCGACGTGCTTCTGTGGAGGGAAAAGCGCGCTTTGCGCGGGTGCAAAATAGGAATGATACATGCGTCGGTGTACAAAGTCAATTGCGCTGGGTGCAAGATAGGGCCCCTTGTCTACACCGGACGCGAGCGACGCAGCTAAAAAAAATACAACTTATTATAAACAGTGATTCTGTCTACACTGGATGCGGCGCAATGCGAGCGACAAATCTCAGACAGTAAACTGATGCCTCGTTCTGTTTATGACGTACTGACACAAAGGACAAATTCTTTGCAGTGGGCGCTTTAACAGTCGCGTCCGGTGTAGACATGGTGTAACACAATGCAGCACACACACACACACACACACTGCTGATCTGAGAACAATGTTCAGAGGGATCTAAGACCAAAGCTTTGACCTTTTGTGCTTCAAGTGCAGTTCTGTGTTCTATGCAGTGTTCTGCACGATACAACAAAATATTGTTGTTTTGTAAGACATGATGCATTGGTTTTTGATCTCATCAGGCCTTCTGATTTGCTAGAGCATGTTTTTTTAGTATTTGCTCTGCAGGCAATTCCTGCAGAAATCTAGCAGGCGTGTCCCACAGAGCTGACACAGTGTCTCTGGGAAAAGCAACACTTAAATGCTCCTCTTGGAATAGCTCGCTTTACTTACTTACAGTTTCTGCAATTTTCTGTGGAAAAATGATGATTGTGATAATCCTAAATGGAGTGTGGACTTTCACTTGGTCTTGTGAATGCACTCCACTGTAAAGAGAAAGGATTTCTCATAAATATGCAATTAGTTCTTGAAATAATTTGGAATCATATACTTGATGATCTTATGCTATGTATTACATATTGCATAAAGAAAGTAGGAAAACTGTATTGTGACAATTTTTATTGACATTTGAGCTTTTAAGTTTTCTCTTGCAGTTTTCATTACTCTAATGCAATATACAGTGTCTCATTTTAATGCAGTCACATGACAAAATATGAAAATATTATTTTTTTGTCTTTAAAGAATAATTAATTAAAGAAATTTTAAAATCACTGCAAACATAATTTCAGTGTGCTTATTTGTCCTGAAAATAATGTCACTATGAAAAATAATAATATACAAAAAGCTCCTAGTTTTTGGCCTTATTCTCTCTCTTTTTTCTTGGTGGGTGAGATTTAGATGTAAAAATGCATTAAAGTTATGAGCTTAGCTTAGGGTTCATGGTGGCAGCTTCATGCTTATATTCATTGTCTGACTAGTAGGCTAAAGTCTTAGCAGAACTCTAGCCTGAGCCTGTTCCCTTCTCTTCATAAACCTTTATACCCACACTCAAATATAAAGACGTATAGGGCCCAAAACAGTATGAAATTCTATGTTAAACTTATCTGATGATCATCTTTATTGGTGCGCTTAGGGGATGGTTATACTGTACACTCATTCCAATGTGTAAAATCCATTCTCATTCTCCTACGGTTCAGATATTGGTGTCTTATACACCGTTCATTTTTATGAGGTTGGTTTTAGGACCCAACATTCAGATGCATGCACAGACATTCAAGTTTGTGTAAGTCGTTCATCCCATGAACTTTTTGCATGGTATGTTTCAGCGTGTTCTTAGAAAGTTTGACAGTATCGAGTCAGCAGACACCATCTCAAGGGGTCATATTTCATTCAACCTTTCTTACAGAAAAAGCTGGTCATGATGGTTACAAACATGTTCATATTGGCGGTGGATCTTGTAATGGAATACAGGAACAAGAGCAGATATGTGGGCAGCAAACAGCCATTAGGAGCGTGTCTACACTCCCAGGAGTGGCATTAAGGCATTATGGTGAAGAGTTACTTCATTCCAGGAGAGTCTCTCCTGCTCGAGTCCTTATTCATCCTCTAAATCTTTAAACAGTGATGCTCTTAGACTTCGTTCCACAACTGTGGAGCCAGACTGCAGTGATACAAGAAAATATGAATTCTGCTGAGGTTTTGTGACCTTCAAGAATCTAGGAGGTGTTCACTCACTCATACAGTGCTCTGCAGTGTGGAAGCGAACTGAAAGATATTCATTTTCAAAGAGAGTTGCCACATTTCTAGTCACTTGAGCGACTTGCTCTTTGGTGATGTGAGTCGAGCGACATGACAACAAAGTTGAGAAAAAAGTTGAACTTTATGCAAATGAGTGTTGACTTTCAGAGTGTTGACTGTTGTCAGGTGTAGGCAAAACAGAGATGTATGAAATGATAGAAAATGATAGAAAAATTAAATGATATATGATACATAATAGGCGCATATATATATATATATATATATATATATATATTTATTACATGGCTTGGTTGAATTCCAATGTAGAATGCGTTGTGTTATTTATTGATAACAGACGCTGCGAAGTATAACACACCGTTGCCATGAAAAACAGAGCGTTGCTATGGACGCAGGATTCTAACCGTAGAGACGGAACGGACTATTTTCTTTAGCGGAAGCAATACAATCGTTTTTAAATCAATAAACTCCTTTTTAAACCAATATTTTGTGTCAAATTATTGATTTATTTGGTAGGTAGCCATGTAATAAGCGGGATAATGTAGAGCGAGGCGGTTGTTATAGTGAATACAACCCCTTCAGCCTGATCAGCCTGTCAGGGTTGTATTCGCTATAACAACCGCCTCGCTCTACATTATCCCTTAAATATATATATATATATATATATATATATATATATATATATATATATATATATGCTTTTGTGTCAGAAATTGATGGCATTCAGACGAGTTAGCTTAATTCATTGATGTTCTTGTCCATGGAATGATGCACTCTGCGCTGGTGCAATTTATATACAAACACTTTCCTTTCCAGAATATTAAAGAAAACTGATTTGTGATCAGAGGGTTGGGAGATTGGAGCCTGCTTGTATCTAGAGCAGAACGTGTGGAGTGCTGGTGACATTGTGCGTGGTGGTGGAGTGTCTGCTTGACACACAAACGGGTCCCTCATCAGGATTTTGAGGGCACGACAAGATAGGCTCGTTAAATTAGTTCATGCTAATCGGGTTGGGGAATTAGTTAATTCTCACAGGATGCCACAGTCCTTCATTTGACTGCTTCTCGTTCGTCATGGGAGGATTGACCTGACTGCAGCTATTTGAGAGATGTCCTTAAAACATTTTTTAGGTGTCTTAATTCAAATGGTTAAGTAACTGTGTTTTTGTTTGTATCTGTTTTCTCCATTTGTTATTGTTTTTAATGGGTACTGAAAGGAATTGAAAGCGGTGCATATGTGCATCTAGACTGCAAAAATCATTTTCATGATCAGTATTTTTTGCCTAATTTTCTAGTACAAACATCTTTAAAATAATAAATTTACTTAAATAAATTTACTTATTAGATTAATTTACTTAAGTCAGCATGAAATAGTGCTGCACAATTCTGGATAAATTTGTTTCAAATAGAGATCACGATTCTCCCAGGACTCTGAACAGACAACTAAACTAAATAATATGTAATCTACTAGGGGTTCTGACAAAATGTTAATTGCTTAATTAATAATTATTTGGAATAAATTATTAAAAATCGGTTTGAATGAATGATTCAATGACTCACTCATAATTACTTGACAGTTGTGTTTGACTTGAAGCAGCTCTGCACAGACCGGTTGTTGTATGACATCAAAGTACAGCGAGAGTGTTTGGGGAGCAGATGGCATATCATTTGATGTCATACACCGATCAGTCTGCACAGCGCCGCTTCAAGTCAAACACACCTTACTCGTTTCATTACTGGATGAATCAGCGTTTTTGCATGAAAAAGGCTAATCGTCGTCTTTTAAGAATAAGATCTTGTGGGTCTTTGAATTGAGATCACAATCTTTACACTTAATCATGCAGCTCTAGCATGAAATTCAAATTCACCATATTGATTTTTTAAATGCATGTTATAGATCTTATTATCAATGTTGCAATCAAAATTATTCAACCCCCTTGACCTGCAAGACATTTGCTGCTGAGAACCAAATTTTATGAAAACAATTCAACAAAGGGATCAGTAAAATATTGTAGGAAGTTTATTAATGCACATTTGAGCGATTCTGAGAATGTTAAGATGATGAAAAATGGAAGAAGAAAAATCTAATTGGCTCTAAACATTCGTGTGCAAAATTATTCAACCCCCAAAAGTCAAATTGTGTGCAGAATCTTTTTTATTCTTTATAACATCCAATAAACGCTGTCTGTAAGTGCTTAGAAGCTTCTGTCGCCTCTCTACTGCAATCTTTGCCCATTCCTTGCTTGAAAAAGCTTACAGATCACTGATAATCTTTGATTTTTATGTTGCCACTGCTTTCTTCAAATTACACTAAATATTTTGAATGAGTTTTAAATCTAAAGACTTTACAGGCCACTCAAGAAAATTCTACGACTGATCCCTGAACCAAGCTTCAGTAGATTTGGATGTATACTTTGGTTGAAAGCGTTTCTTTTTGAAAGTCAAAAAGATTGAAAGTCCATCACCATTGAAAGTCCATCACCATCTTTGCCAAAATAGCTTGATACTTCAAAGAATTCATGATGTCCTTCATACAGTCAAGATTTCCACTTCTTGCAACAGCAAAGCACCCCCATAACAATACTGGAGCACCTCCGTGTTTGACCATGGAGATGGTGTTCTTCTGCTCATAAGCTTTGCCTTTTTTGCACCAGACACACCACAGATCCATGGGTCCAAAAAGTTCACTCCATAAATCATTCTTCCAGAACTCCACAGGTCAAATTCATTTGAGCATATTCAAGTCTGCCTTTTATGTTCTTCTTGGTCAAGAGTGGGATTCTGCAAGATATCATAGTGTTCTTCTTATATTATGCATTGAAAAGTTTTTTCCTACTTGCATCAGGTCCTCTCGCAATTCTTTGGAAGAAAATTGAGTTGCTCTGAGAATTTGGTTTCTCAGTTGCTCTGATCAAACATTTTTTCCCCTTAATGATATTGTGCTTTTTCTTCACCACCTTAAAAGTTTTCTGGTACAACAAATTTTAAACTTATGAATAAGTCTGCCAGCTGTGTCTCTAGGAACTTTGTGTTTTGGAATTTGTTGTAGCCATATAATTTTTTATGTAATAAAACAATTTGTTCTCTCTAGCTTTTGTGAGAGCTCTTTTGACTTGGCTATTTTCTACTCAACTTTAGCACTTGCATTGAATAAATGTATGTATGTGTAACAGAACAAGCTCATTCAGTTTTGCTATTTTGCAGTTTTGAGTTTCCAAAGGCTTAATTGTGTTTTAACACAATTTTATACCATATACCATAATTAAGTGACTTAAAACAGCACGTCGAATAGGGATTGAATAATTATGACAGCTATATTACCAAAAAATGTATATATAGCTCAAAAGCATTACATTATATATTGACATTATCACATTTAAACTATTATAGATGCCACTAAACTATTATAGATGCAATTTTTTTAAAACTATATTTAGAAAAGGGGGGGGGGGGGGGTTATAATTTAATAATTTAGATTGTTAATAATTTAGATTGCAACTGTATACATTTTTTACCTCATAATGATTAATCAAAATGTAATATTTAATTTATTTTTGAGTGCAATGTCTACATCTCAAAATCCAGTCAACATCTGATAGAACCAAGTCCCCCTCCTACATTTGTTTTTGTTTTTATTTTTCATAATTCGTTTCACTCGGATGTACGTCACAATACGGAAGAAAAGATCTGTCCATACTTCGGTTTCATTGCAACCCTTAAGAAACAAAATAATGATGATAAAGATACTTAATCTTCCTTTCAGAGAATAAATATTATATTTATTTTTCTTACCCCATTGGCAAGTTTTTCTTTTTCTTTTTTTGTTTCATCAAAATTTTGTGATATTCATTCTTTAAAAAACAATTTGGCAATGGTGTAAGATAAATAAACTTTATTCACAATATATTCTCTGAAAATAAATATCAGGTAAATATATTTAGTTTAGATATTTTTACTGGAAAAATCAGCTAAAACACTTGACTAGTATGACATTTTATTTTTGCACTGTAAATGTCTGCCATGCCATTGTGAAATGTGTGGGACATCTGGGCAGGAAAGCCACAGAGACAGAAAAATTGAAAAGATGGTAGGAGGACTGTCAGTGCAGAGGAGCCAGAAGACTGGAGGCAGAAAAGAAGGTGGAGAGATATTCCTCTGCAAAAGGAATGGTTTACCCCAGTAAAGGGAGGAGGGGCAAGTGTGGACTGACAGAGAGGAGGGGGAGAAATGAGGAGCGGGGAGTGGGGAGAATAATGCGAGCACTGCAGAGGGGTAATGGCAGCAGCAGCGTTTCACACACACACACACACACACACACCTACACTTCCAAATAAATGGCACGGGCTACATAAAAAAATCACAGTATGGATTCTGCCACTGAGGTGGACTGAGATAAACAGATTATATTGATTGCAGGTGATAGGAGAAGAGGCTGTGGGCTTTAACAAGAGATGTGCACCAGCCAATCAATGCACATCTATCTACAGGAGAGACAACATGACATCTCTTTTTTCAGAATGGTGACCACGCACGCACACTGCTATAATTCACTGGCCCCTCACTTCCCCTTATATCCCTCTTCCATTTCCTTATGCGCTCAGATTTTTTTTATTTCTATATATCATTTTTTCTCTCTCTTCTTCCCCTCCATTACAGAACTTTGTATACATACCCATCTCTTCTCTCATTTACTGCCTCCATCATCTATTCTCCTCGTCTTCACACTCATTTCACAAAGTCTGCTTTACCCCCATCTTCCTTCTCTGTGGTGTTTCCTCAGTGCAGCATCAATGAGACTGCTGCATTAACACCAGTCTCACTATTCGCAGAGCACTTTTGCTGTTTTGTTGTAGTATTTGGCGCCCTCTATCTGCGGTACATCTCTTTGTGATTGAGAACGACCTCTGCAGTGGTCCAAACTGCATCACAGCAGCCCCTGGATGTTAAAGCGCTTATTCTGTCATGTATATGCTTGTTTTCAGTGTTATTTTGTACCTGCTGCCAACAGCTTACGGTTTTGAGCACAGAAAGAGAATCCCAGCATGCTATTTTGATTTATAAAATCTATCTAGAAAAGGTGTCTTCAACATTTTTCAGTCCAAGGACACTTTGTTGTATAGAAAGACCAAGAGGGACCCTCTGTTAAATATTGTTTCAATTGAGTGTTGCATTTTAAGCCTGGCCTATAATAATGCGTGTTGTTTCATATTAATCCATTTGCATACTTTATGATACTTAAGTTGCAAAGCCATTAAAAGAACTATTATTATTTCATTTAAATTTTACATGGTATATTTTAATCTGTGAGGAACAATGAAACGTTTAGTGGAACTCAGCTTCTTAAGTTTAGGTTTAGCTTGGTTAATTTTCCACAAAATTTAAGGTGCGTCCCAATTTGCGTGCTTGTGCACTATTCCATGGTAGCCATTTTGTAGTATACCGTAAATAGTGTGAATAGTGTGTTCACACTGAAAATACCAACAAGAAACAGTGCACTTAAAATACTGGGATGATGCACTTTTTAACTGAACAAACAAAGTTTGTTTCCAGATCTCCTTACAGGGGAAGGGCTTTCAGACTCTGAAGCTGGACGACAAAATAATCTTTTAAAATTCATACATTAAGCTGCGGCCACATTTACTGTTGGTGAAATTCAAGTCAATTTAATAGGAATCCACTCGCATGAGGTTGAAAGATTTCGCAATGGGTTCGAGTTAGTCATGCAGAGTTTGCGGATTCCCCACATTGACAAACGTGCTTCATACATCGCTACACTGCTGACTATAGACAATGAGCGTTTTTTTGTCCGCAAAATTTCACTAATGTTAAATTGTAGAGTACATAGTGCATAGTACGTCATTTGGGACACAACTCAGTGTTTGGTATAAAACAATAATTGCCAGAGCCCCTGTTGAAGACCCCTGATCTAGATCATGTTGATGATCAGACTGTCATTGTTTTTGCAATTTTACCATAGAAATGACACTGTAACAGTTCTTAATTTAAATAGTGATCCAATAGTGATCTCACTGATTTCTCTGTATAATATAATTGTGCTCATCTTCTCATCTCTCTTTGTGTCTTCCTGTCTCTCTCTGTGTCTTCCTCTCTCTGTTTTCAGTATGTGGCGTTCGGCTCGCTCCTGTTCATCCTCATCTCCATCTCAACATTTTGCTTGGAGACACACCAGGCCTTCAACACCATCTACAATAAGACAGAGAACGTGACAGTGGGGAACGTCACGCGGGAGGAGATTGTGTATGAGGTAGTGACTGACAACTGGCTGACCTACGTGGAGGGCGTATGCGTCATCTGGTTCACCATCGAGGTGTTTGCCCGTGTCATCTTCTGCCCTGACAAGGCAGAGTTCTTCAAGAGCTCGCTGAACATCATTGACTTTGTAGCCATCCTGCCCTTTTACCTGGAGGTGGCGCTGAGCGGCCTCTCCTCTAAAGCGGCGAAAGACGTGCTGGGCTTTTTGCGCGTGGTGCGATTCGTCCGAATCCTGCGAATCTTCAAGCTTACTCGGCATTTCGTGGGGCTGAGAGTGCTGGGTCATACGCTCCGCGCCAGCACCAATGAATTCTTGCTCCTTATCATCTTCCTCGCTCTCGGAGTGCTCATCTTCGCCACTATGATCTACTACGCCGAGCGCATCGGCGCTGACCCAACTGACCCCACGGCAAGCGCCCACACCAGCTTCAAAAACATCCCCATTGGCTTCTGGTGGGCCGTGGTCACCATGACAACACTGGGCTATGGTGACATGTATCCAGAAACATGGTCTGGTATGTTAGTGGGTGCCCTGTGCGCCCTGGCAGGCGTGCTGACCATCGCCATGCCTGTGCCCGTCATTGTAAATAACTTCGGCATGTACTACTCTCTGGCCATGGCCAAGCAGAAGCTGCCCAAGAAAAAGAACAAGTACATCCCGCGGGCTCCGCAGCCTGGATCGCCCAACTACTGTAAGCCAGATGCCCTGGCAATGGCCTCTGCCTCACCGCACAGGATCATGGGTAATGTGCTGGGCGGTATGGTGGGCTCTGGAAGCATGGCAGGAGACTGTCCTCTTGCACAGGAGGAAATCATAGAGATTAACAGAGCAGGTGTGTGTGCGTGTGAGTGTAGCCATGTGTTTACATGTCTGTGTGTGTGAGGTCTCTCTGCACTAATAGGTTACATTTCCAACAATAAGCCAAATAAGTGCTATATTTCCAACAAAAATATGCTATAGTGAGTATATTTTTGTGTGTGATGTCAGCTAGCCCCATCTCACCCATCATGAAAGTTCTGCCTGTGCTCATCACTTATAGATCTTTATAATGAACTGCCATCGCCTAAACTGGGTCTTTTATATAATCTTGTGTAACTGTCTACACACATACACGCCCAAATATTTGAGAGTAGTAATATGCCAAACTGGGCTGTCACGGCCAGTTTTGACAGGACAGGGATGTTATTATTAAAATGTATAGCAGGATTATGCGTTTCATGCGTTCCAATCAGTTTCTAAGGCTCCCAGCCAATCAGAAGGGAAGGAAATATGATCCTGAATTAGTTTTTGGTAGATGATTGACATGGAGTTTACAGTCCTATTTGTGTGTTACAGTTTATTTGCGCACTCACTACACAAACTAATTTTCCTAATCATTATATTTGTCTTGTTTTCCAGTAAAAATATAATTTTTTAAATCCAAATATACTGTATATACACACAAACTATTGTTAAAAAAACGCTATAGACTTTTATTCAGCATGGGTGCATTAAATGTATCAAAAGTGACAGTAAAGACTTGATACAAAAGATTTCTATTTCAAATAAATGATGTTCTTTTGAACATTCTATTCATCAAAGAATCCTGGGAAAAAATTAAGCAGCACAGCTGTTTTCAACATTGACAATAAGAAATGTTTATTCAGCAGCAAATCAGCATATTAGAATGATTTCTGAAGGATCATGTGACACTGAAGACTGGGCAAATTATTTTTACGATACCAATACACATTGGTTCTCAGAATTTTGACAAAAATTCTGGCAAGGTTCTCTCGAAGTTATGGACAAACGTTCTTCCAGTTACATTAATACAATGTTCGTTCAAATCTGGACCTTAATAATGTTCTTAAAACGTTAGCAAAAACGTAATTTTTATATCATTCATGGAACTTTTTTTCTGAAATGTTTTAGCTTGTTTAATGTAAAAAAATAAAAAAATAAAAATGTTTCAGAATGTTCAGAGAACATTCAAAAGTAATGTTCCGATAATGTTTGCAAAATTATAAAATGGAGTGTTCCCTTAACGTCCATATGACCAAGAAAAATAATATCAATTGATAGTAATTATTATTATTTATGACCCACCAAATGGTGCAATTTATTGGAAGACCTGATATTAAAGAACCTTATCAGTAGAAGAGTATATTGCTCAAGCAATTCTTAAACAATTTTGCTACTCAAGTAGTTGTTCTTGTTGTTAGGATTTCAATGTAAAACAAGATCAGAATACTGTTTAAGAAAATATTTTTTCGCTATACGTGTGTGTGTGTGTTTGCATGTGAAGGTGCCAGTCAGGTTGAGCCAGCGAGTTCATGCAGCCGAGAGAGCTCCGTCTGTCATTACTGTGCATAACTCAAATATACACACCCCATGCTAAGATTAACATGAGGCAGATTAGTCACGACCCTTCAGATTAGCATATGCGATTTTTGATCTATAATGCAGGCAGAAGGTTTCAAATCAACAGGACTCTGCTTACCTCTGGTGATTTTCAACTGATTTCAAAACCGATTTTGTCAGATGTTTAATTAATAGATTTAACATTGCATCTTTATAAATAGGATAACTTGGACGTTTTTCAAAAAAAAAAAAATTAAATTATTTAGGACAAGCAGCCTCTTAGGTGGATGCGAGCTGTAGTTCTTAGCTCCTCCTCTTTGTTTTGCTTTTTCATGGAGTTCTCTCAGCTGGAATTTCCCGAGGAAATAAAAGGGAGCATAATCATCCTGAGACACTTGCTGTGAAGAAACGCTTTAGCACATGTGCCCTCCTGTAGCTTCAAATCCCACACGCTCTTAACACCTACAATACTGGTATCATATCCATCATGTGTACTGTTAGTGAAGTTTTATTAAGTAGTGTAAAACTAAAATTATAAAACTTATAATTCGTCATTTGTTTGTCCCCCGTCCCCATGTATGAGTGTGTTTATTTTTTTGGTGAATGTGTGAGAGATGCTCTGATTCTGTAGCTTGATTTCTATGCTTGAGATTTTTAAAAGGTTCACCCAAAATTAAAAATCTCTCATTATTTTTTACCCATACGTCAATCCAAATACGAATACCTTTATTTCTTCAGTGGAAAGCTAAAGGTGATTTTGTGAAAAATGTCTGAGCTTCTCACTTCTATACAGTGAAGGTAAATATAGGAACCAAGGGATGTCAAGCTTCAAAAAGTGCAAATGCACCATAAAAATAATAAAATTGTTCTAAGCAATACAATAGGTTTATTTGAAGAACAGGCAGAAATTGACTGCCATTTACTTCCATTGTATAAAAAAGAGCAGCTTGAACATTGTACTAGATTTCTAAATTCATGTGGATATTTAACCCTTTTGTTGTGTTGAAACCCCTGTAAAATGCTCAGTGTCAGAAATTTAGCATGATCATCTCACAGTGTGTTTGCTGCTACGACCTACGTCTACTGACTAGCCAATAAAAATGAAACATGAAATGGCGCATTGATCAACGCGACATGGCGTTAAAACTTAAAACTAATTGTCTCGAGCTCCATTTGCAAAATTAGCATGCCAATTTGGCCTCTTTTCCCTAGCCATGACTGTGCATATTCTCCTCTTTCGCTTCCTCCACCACAATTGCCAAAGTCAGATTCAACTTGCTCAATTTGTTTACCACTTGCGCATGCTGATGACATCTTCTATACTAACTTGCGTCATAGCCTACGATTCAATAGGTGTCATCATCGTACAGTCTACATACATGCCGTACCCAAGTTTATTAGATCCATGTTGTACAGTATGATTTGTAATGATCTTATGGGATTGCTGATATCGCAGTCTGTAGCAGGAATAACACCTTTTGTGTTCCCGGTCAAAAATGACCGGCCTTTTAAAAATTGCTTGTAAATCGCTCGTTATGCTATATTATCACCAAATATTGGATTCAATCTTTTTGTCTACTTGTTTTCTTTCAATTAGGCCAGGTTTTGTATTACTTTTTAACTGTAGGACTTTTTTATTTGAGCTTTTGCATATACATTTTTGACCAAAAAAGCATTATTCATGTGTAATTTGGGCAATATTGAACAAGTAAGTATATTCTGTACAATTTACCACACTAGTGTGCTTTAATGTTTAACCAGCAAGTTTGTTTTGTTTCAATGCTTTTATTTTGTACAAAATAGAACAAAATCACACTTGTGGTGTTCCCGGTCAAAAATGGCCTTTTAAAAATTGCTTATCTTTTAAAAATGACTCGTTGTGCTATATTATCACCAAATATTGGATTCAGTCTTTTTGTCAACTTGTTTTCTTTCAATTAGGCCAGGTTTTGTATTTCTTTTTTAAACTGATTGATCATATGCCTCATTGATCTGAGGATACAATTCATCTGTGTGAAAAAGAACAAAAGAATAATATAATTTCACACACAAAAAAAGTATATTTAGGGAAGTAGTTATACCCTGGGTGAGTAAAGTCAGTGAATTTGAGTCCAATGCAATAACATTAACTAGCATTTTTGGGGAAAAGAAAAACCTCTCTGGGTCAAAGGCCCTGAACACAATATGAGGGTTAAACACATTAAGGTAAATAAATGTTTTTTATTTAAATTTTATTGTATTATAAGTATTTTTATGGTCCTTTTAATGACTGTAATTAAATGGCTGTCAGGAAAGTGAGTTATATCTGGTTTGGCGAACTTGATGTCATGACCTTTGCTATAGACTTTTGTGACATCCATTCATCACCCCTTTGTCACCACTCCAGTGTGAATGTTCATCTTCCCAGATTTCATGGTCATATGGACTGCTGTCTTCACAGATAAATATTTGTAATTCCTTCCAATGAGGTCAAATTACATAACAGTCTCTATGCCATGTTCTCCCTCGCCTTCCCATTCTCCTTTTCTTTCTATCTCTCTCCATGTCTTTAGCAGGCTTTGCCCCCTGGCTTATTTCTGTAAATTGTTGAGCAGTAACTCACGTCAGATTAGATTTGACAGCTGTGTCTGAAGCTATAAGAACAAGTGCCCCTGCAGCTTCTTTGTTTGAGTGTGTGTACATCTCAGTCTCACACTCATTCATGTTGTGTGTGTATGTGTGTGTGTGTGTGTGTGTGTGTGTGTGTGTGTGTGTGTGTGTGTGTGTGTGTGCATGCGTGCGTGCGTGTGTGTGTGTGTGTGTGTGTGTGTGTGATGTTCTAAATACCCCTGCACCATTTTAATCAAGTGATGCTGATGCTCGTTTTGTAGCACATATCTATTTTTTGCTCCTTTTTATTCATCCCTTTTCATCCTTGTCTTTTTTCTTCCTTCCTCCCTGTCTTTTCATGTTACTATGACTCTCTCTAATTTCACATGCACACAGTCCCACTAATAGTCTGTTTCTTTCTTTCTTTCTTTCTTTCTTTCTTTCTTTCTTTCTTTCTTTCTCTCTATCTATCTTTCAGACTCAAAGCAGAATGGGGATGCTGCAAACGCAGCTCTGGCCAATGAGGACTGTCCCACTATAGATCAGGTGCTGGGGCCAGATGACAGGAGTCCGGCCACTGGTGGGTTGGGGACAGGCACGGGCCGTGAACGCTACCCCCACGATAGGGCCTGCTTCCTTCTCAGTACCGGAGAGTTCCGCACCACAGACAGCAATGTCAGGAAAGGTATGTGGCACCCACAAACAAACGTGTTATTATACTCATATTTTCAGTCTACATTACAAAGAAAGGTAAGTTATATGATCCAATGCTTATTATTGCGTATTAGGACAAACACACATAAATTGCAAAAAACACTATAGCGAAATATATATATATATATAAATATATATATTTATACACATCTATACTCAAATATACATGCACTCAGATGCACTTCACAAAGTACATCAGAGGTATACGCATTGAAACATACTCTCCTGCATCCATACTAACAGCAAAGCTCCCTCCATCTCTTGCATTTCTCCTCATAATTCACCACATCAATCATTCTGAAGGGCGCTCATCATTAGCAAAGCTGCTACCACACACGCAGTAATAATTCAATTCGTATCTTTGGTAATAGTGTTTAATCTTTGATAATATCATGACTTTTCAGTGAACGTAATCCTAGCACAAATGAACAGATTTATCAAACAAATTCACTGCGTATGGTCAACAAGCTCTTCAAATTCTATCTATCTATCTATCTATCTATCTATCTATCTGTCTGTCTGTCTGTCTGTCTGTCTGTCTGTCTGTCTGTCTGTCTGTCTGTCTATCTATCTATCTATCTATCTATCTATCTATCTATCTATCTATCTATCTATCTATCTGTCTGTCTGTCTGTCTGTCTGTCTGTCTGTCTCTATCATGCTTGCCTTTGCTCTTTCTTGCTCTCATTCATTGATTTATTACTTCATTCTCTTTCTCTTCCTGGCCTCCCACCCTGGCTTGTCTCTGTCCATGTCTTATTCCCTCCTTCCAACCTTTCATCTTGCCCTCTTTCCTCCCATTCTTCTGCACTTCATGCTCTTTGCGACATCCTCTTATGTCTTTTCATGTCCTTTACTATTTTGCAATGGCATGATTAATATCTACTGCCTTGCTTTCTATACTATACATTCCTACTCCTGCACCTTTCCATTAACCTCCACGTATCCTAAATACACCCGTCTACACAACCAAATCCTACAACCCCCCCCCCCCCCCACAAAAACAATAGAAGCTGCAGGTGCCAACCCAGGAGAGGAATGGTTCAAGTCGGAAGGGCCACTGCTACAGCAGGACCTCAATGCCAATTCTGCCTCTTCCTGGATCAAACCATAATGAATCAGAGGTAACACTTAAGAAAGCCACCTGTGATGCAGCGTAGAGATTACAGTAGTTGAGTACAAAAATGGTCAATATTTACTCCATACAGCATACTGCTATTTCACAGGGAATTAAGTTTATATTTCAGAAGGACATATTTACTAGTATTTGTACTAAGAATAAATTTAGCACATTCATACTTTAGAGCAACTATAGATATGAAACATAAACATAGTCACACTCAGTACTTCAGTGCACAGTAAAACTAAACTGAGCTTAACAGGAACAATATGCATTTGAGTCAGGGAGGACAATGCCTCCAGTGTGTTCTGTCTGTGTGTTTGACAATTTTGTACATTATTACACTAATCTAACTCGAGTATTTTATATTTGCATATACTAAATTTTCACAGTAGCATCAATCACAGCAGTGCCAGAAATTCACTTTTATATTAATATAATGAATCATATTACTTTTTTGAAAAATAGAAAAATTCCCTATGGGACTTTTTTTTCTTTTCTTTTTTTTATATCAGGGGCATTTCTGTAACTTTCAGTGGAATTTTTGCCCTGAGACTTGGTTAATTTCTGATACTGATATCTCCTGTGTCTCTCTGACTCAAAAATGAATAAGTGTTTGCTTGGACTAGCTTTAAAACCTTCACTATATATATATATATATATATATCTCAAATATGAGTGATGTCATTACAGCACTAGCTCCCTCATCTCTGTTTTTCTCACTCTCATTTTACCCTCGAAACTAAACTTTTGTCATTCTAATTATTTTTGCCTCTGATTGTTTCCTCAGTTTCTTTTTTTTCTTCATCCTGTTTGTACATCGTTCACACTCTTTTCTCTCGACTGAACTGAGCACCAGACACGAGTTAACGCTGCACTTTTAACCCTCAGGCCAGTATAGTTCAACACACACTCAAGTTCACTCACCCACAGATTTGAAGAAATGAAAATGTGTTAAATATGTTATTACAGGTGGTTATATGTGTGATTTCTGCTTAATTTGAGTGTGTTTGGGGATGTTGTATTCTCTGATGTGTGTGTTTTTGAGGTGCGCTTGTCTGACTAGCTGTTGTTGTGTTATCTCCTTCCTCAGGTTGTGTCGTGTCATGCGTTTGTATGTCAGCTCTTGTTGCTACACTGTTACACATGTCTTCCCTTGTTCGTGTGTTTTCGTGTGTGTGTGTGCACTGTAATCCATTCAGTGTTGCTGTGACTTCTTCCTCCTCCTTCTCCTCCCTAGCGGTGACCTTTCACCTTAGTATAGTGCCCCTCGGATCCTTGTAGAGTTTCAATGCTCACTGTATTGCCATTCAAAGGCAAAACGCAGTAACTACACATTGCATTATGTCCAAAATCACATTTCTTAAACTGATTTCACCTTTAACAAACAGGTTTGGCTCAATGTTCAGATTCAGGAGAAAATGTGTGAGAATGGAAACTCAGTGAAGCCATTTCCCCCAGTTCCAGTGTGGGTGTAGTTATTCTGTTTTGCCTTTTTAGGGCAGTATAATTGCCATCCCACATTATATTTACTACCAGAAAGAAGTCCAAAGAGGAATGCCTTTTTATGCCTTAGGGGTTTTGGTGAACGGTCACTGGGAAGGGTTGTGTTTTATTTGCATTTTCTGTTTTATTTTTTTGAATAAAGCTGGTTTCTTCTCTCTCCTGGAACTGCCCTCCACTCTGGGGTCCACTGACCAGTGTTTCATCACAGCCAGCAGATGAAAACCCTTCGTTACATGGACCAGAAACACTGAACTCCAATATTCTAGCCATGAATAGTATTTTAAGATTGCAAATGCTGTCTTGGGGCTGTGCTGAAACACTGACGCTGTTAGGATGTGTGCTACAGTCCTGTAGTCTAACTCATCAGGGACACAATTCTACCGCACATATACACAAAACATCAGGTGAGGAGAGACAAACCTGTCTGGTAGACTTGAAAGAGATACATGGACATTTAAAGAGGGAATTTTAATGACGAGGTAAGATGAAAAAAAAAAAAAAACACAACACAGACACTAAAAGCTCAGCAAACACATATTACTGATGCCCACAGACACAGGTAAGTTCTCGTAGGGCTGTAATGACATACCTGGGCTGTTGCCATTTTAACTGGACACTGTGTTGCAAGTGCTGTGATGCAATTTTTACGAATGGAAACTGAAAGGTTTACATATATGTTAAGACCCTAAATTGGGGGGAAATGGCCACATACAGTAGGCTTTTTTTTTTTAAATGTGAGACTGTTTCTTGCTTTCTCCTTTCTCTCTTTCCCCTTCTTTTCCCTCTCACTCTTTCTGGCTTGAGTTGTGCCCACATAGTGTGTCTTACTGTGATCACAGTGCCTCTTCAATTATGTTTTCAGTTCTTTTGACGAATACAGAAGAGCACAGGTCAGGAAAGGTCAAAAGTTTCTCTTTTGGATGTTTTCTAACTTTTTCTTTATCGATATCATAATATTTATCTGTGCGTGTGTGTGTGTGTGTGTGTGTGTGTGTGTTCTGTTGGTATAGATGTTTAAAAATAGTTCACCCCAATATGACAATTGATTTACTCATCGTTATTTCAATCCGTTATTTCAATTTCATCTTTTTGTCCCACCGAAGAATACGGACTGACTTTATTCGGTGGGACACAAAAGGAGATGTTTATCAGAATGTAATATAAGAATATAAGCTGCTGTCATTCATACAATTGGTGAATGGACTGTCAAGTTTAATAAAAGGACAAAAAGGCAGCAGAAAATATCATAAACATAATCTATATGTGTACAGGCACTACACGACTTTTAAAATCTGAACATATTTTAAAACACTAGCCATCATTCACTTGCCAACTTTGTTAATGGTTACAGAGAAAAACTGGGCATCATACACTAAACGACACTAAAATACACACACGCTTCCTTGCTAGGAGAAGCATGACAGATGAAAACAATATGTTTGATGATTCTGTGCCCATCAAACACTACACACTTTTCTGTCAAATCTGTCAACTCCGATGGCCCAAAATCTATAGACTAACTCTGACTTTCAGTGTTGACTCATTTAGACTGCAAATCGAGGCAAAAATCTGGGCAAAAGTTGTGTAGTGTATTCCAGTCTTAGTGCTCTATTTTCCAAGTTATTTTCCAAGTATTCTGAAGTCAGACTGTAGAGTAGCTTTATGTCAGGAACAAACTGAAATTGAAGTATTAGTTCACTGAAAATCATGCATTGACAGCTGTTGTCTTTCTCTTTTATTATATGGAAAATAGTAGTTTACACAATTTCCTCTTTGAGGACAAATAAATACATCTAGGCTATCTAAGCATAGTCCTTAGAAAAAGTCATATGAGGGTGAGTAAATGATGAAAGAACGTTCATTTGTGGGTGAACTATCCCTTTATATTCCACTCCATCGGCCTCCTCCTAAATCACCACATCATGTGTTCTTCTGTCTTCTCCCCACTCGAACTTCTGCCTCTTTCTGTTTCTACCTTCTCCCCTCTCATTCCTTCCTGCCCACTGTTGCCAAGGAAACAGTGGAAGAGAGCATTCTGGGACTAGGCTAAACATGGTGAAATATAAAATGAAGGGGCTAAAAAATGTGGCCTTCTAAAACCTGGCAGATTGGTTAGAACCTTAACTTTCAGACTCCCACTTACTCCCAAGATACCCCCCCCACCCCCACCCCCACCCCCCACCCCATATTATCAATCATTTATTCAATCTAAAGTGCTCTCTTGATGTGGTTTTATATTTGGAGTACACTGAGAGCTTTGAGTTACATACCCTTGGGCCCTGCCATTGACAGACTCTGGTGGTGAGGCTAAATGTGTGAGAGAGAGCTGCAGTCTGGATGCGTGCACACTGACTGAGGGCATTGTGGTCATCTTCCTCTCTGACCATTGTCTTAAAGCGTAGAAATAGTACTG
Organism: Abramis brama; assembly: GCF_963993115.1. Taxonomy (NCBI): domain Eukaryota; kingdom Metazoa; phylum Chordata; class Actinopteri; order Cypriniformes; family Leuciscidae; genus Abramis; species Abramis brama. The sequence goes on from NC_139963.1 coordinate 29,974,221, forward strand.
CACTGCAGGACTGCAGTCACCCCCCCCCCCTCTCTCTCTCTCTCTCTCCCTCCCATTCCTCTCCCTCTGCAGACTGATTGATTTTCCCCTCTACTCTCATTTAACCTCTCTTCTGAATCTTTGCCGTAACCAGAGAACCTGAGGGTTCTCTCTCTAGGGCTCGATATCTTGTTGAGTCCAATTCATTATCAATTTCACCATATCATGTATCACTTTGTGTATCAAAAGTGATCCATGTCCTTTCAAATATTTTTTAAAGTCGCTGCAAAACCTGAACTGCTTTCTCTCTCAGTCTGTCTTTATATAGGCTAGTATATGCCAGTAATCAGTTTACATTCATATATTTGCTGCAGTCTATACTGCAGAAATTAATCGTATTATATTATAAATTAGTTAATATGTCCACAGAATGGCAGTCCAGAATGATTCCCAACAACCAAATTGGCACAATTTTGAATTGCAACTGCTTTTTCATGCTATTTTGTAGTCAATCAGCAGTTCCCACGGGCGTTACAGCCAACTGTCAAAGTTCCAGGTTGCATCGGTGTGAGAATTTGACTGCAGTGCAGTAAAAATTGAGCGACAAAATATGGCAGAGAGGTTGCTGGCCTGGCCGATAATGCTTCCAGAGGGGTCAGTGCTCTCATTCTGTTCGGGTCACTGCCCCTCGAGGGACAGAGCAAGGGGGAGGGGCCTGAGTTTTTATTACAACACATCCCTCATAAAGACTATTCAAAATAGTTAATATTTCTTTCCATGTTAGGATAAATGAAAAGATTTGACTGCCCGTCGCTTTAATTACTGGAAGTGTTCGTTTTTATAGTGAGCCAGACTGCTGGATTCAACCGTTGTCTCTGCAGCATTTCTTATTAATTGAATTGAATCATAACAAATTATTCATGAGGTAATGTATATAAAATGCAGATCCACTGCCTTTTACTTCAGTTTTACAGAAGCCTGAACACGATGGGTTCAAGAAAAGAATTTAAAAAAAATGCAAAGTAGAGAACAAAAAACGTTTGTAAGATTTGTGTCAGTTCAGTTTCCATTTTATGGTGAATTGGGACTGGTTTATGTTCGTTAAGATGTTATCAAAGGTTAGGAAATGGATGCAGTACATTTTTTTTGTCTTTCAAATCAAGCTGTTCAAATCGGATGTGTTGTTTATGGATGTGCGTGACTCTTCCACCATCACTGACGGTGTACTGCATTTATGACACTATCATACTTTATCTGGATGTGCTGTGAATATTATTTCAGCGTTTGATGTTTTGCAGTGTTCTCTGCTGTCTTGTTACTAGCTGCATATGTTTTTAAAAATTGTTTTTATTATTTATATTGATATCATTTCACATACTGTTCTGCAGTCTGCAGTGACATGTCAAACACTGTTACTGGGAACTTCTCTATGTGCTCCATGTTAATTGTTTATTATTGATCACGTTAAATGTTATAATTTTATAGTTCTGTCCATCCTTGTACTGCATAATGCAGTAAATGAATGTAAACTATTCCCACTCTCACTGCAGTCATTACATACATTACATATTCCTCTTTTAAATATTATTTTGTAATGATCAGTGTTTGTGTCTTTGTTGTGTAATGATTGTGTACTGTCATTTCGTGTTGTGCTGTGTACTGTTGTGTCATGTTGAGCTGTGTCTACATGTTATTCGGTGTCTAAAATCATACATGCAGATGTCATGTGTGACATGTATGTATGTGACTATCAGTGTTTGTGTTTAAAGGAAGAAAAAAAATATCCACTGGTGGATATTGCAAATATTAACCTGGATAGAATCACACAGATGAAATATAATATACTGTGTATGAACTCAAAACACAGTGCTGAAACTTAGCAGCATTATGGTGCATTCACGTCATAACCATAAATATGAATTTCCTACTAGTAAAAAACAATTAGAAAGCTCCAACTTTCCTCACTTGACCATTGTGATGTAATATAGCTAAAAAGATGCACTTGCTTCAATGTGCTCGTTACTGCAACAGACCAGAGTCTGACCAAAGTGTTCAACACAGTATATTAAACTTTATTTTATTGCTGTACTATATCTAAACAATCCTGCGGTTAATATTTGTGCTGCATACTAACACTCACCTTCCATCCCACCCCCAGGCCACTTGTACAGTCCTCGTAGTGTCACTAAAGTTTGACATGAGGTACGTGCACACAGCAGAAAGGGACTTTCTTCCATGTCAGATCAAGGGCTTGCCCATACGAATGCAGTAGTATCATCTCTATGGGCTTATTAGCATGATTGTTAGCCACCATAAACTATGTTAAGCTGAGAAGCTATCATGTTAAGACTCTGCGTTTCATGCCTTCTGAGAACTTGATTCTCACTCTTTGACAATTTTGGCGAAGCCTTGCTTACTGCACTTACAGTAAGAGTCCAATTGAATTATTAAGCCAGATCTCTGTCACAAATACTAAAGAATTGCAGAGGCACAGAGTCTGTCGAGCTTAAGTTTGAATTACATAAGTCCTCAACACTGTTGTAATTCTTCATACGTAACCTCTCACCAAAGCCCTTCTGTGTTGCATGCGTAAGGCTGGTGAGTGTGAGTTGTGTTACTGTGTGTGTGATGGCAATAATGAGATGAATCAACAGGTTAATGATTATGCTGGAATCATTGTACTGTAAGTAAATGCAGAAAATTACAAAACATAGGTATTATTATTAGACTTTTGCACTTCTATGACCATAACAGTTCTTTTTTTGTTATAATAGTGGTTGATGTAAGTTTTTTTTCTTCCCCTGCCCTCTTCTTATCTGTTTCAATACTCTTATCTGTTTTTTGTTTTGCTTTTTAGTTTTTTGCTATGTATTTGCTTTAGTTTAGTTTAGTTTAGTTTAGTTTAGTTTAGTTTAGTTTAGTTTAGTTTAGTTTAGTTTTGCTTTGCTTTGCTTTGCTTTGCTTTGCTTGCATTCTGGGTATCTAGATCTGTTGTTCTAGATATCTTTGAACTGGAATCCAAAAGCGCAGTTGTGTCCAAACACAATTATTTAAATATAGGCATTGTCCTAAAGCATCTGTGTTAAGAATGGACAACTAATATTTTATTAACACTAATATTAATACAATTTATTTGAATCGTCACATTTACATTGCAGTTGTTCAGAGAAAGAGAGGGAAAAACATTGCAAAGTATATTACTGTTGGACACGTACTGCCTAGCCATATTGATCCTAATCAATCCCATTCAGAGAAAGCAAATGCTAATAGAGAGGTAAAGACAAGTCCAGCAATAGGAATAAAATGTGTGTTTTTATCTGTACAGTGTTTGCATCACATATGCAAGTACAGAACATTACATTCACACACACACATGATTTATTTTTCTCTATGTAAATTAACACTTTTGACTCTGTTGCATAAAAGAACCAAATAGTTAAATATGTATAGTCCCTCAAGTCATCTGTGGCAAACAGTCCCTTACTGGCTTGCACCAGTGGTCTGGTGTGAGGAACATGATGACCCAGATCTGTCTACCATTGCCTTCCTTTGCAGCTCCTATAGGCAATGCTTTGGTGTAGATTTTGAATGACAAGTGGCTGTGCAGCACCCAGAGTGTCCCAGCAGCCCTCTGAGTCAGACTCACACACACACACACACACACACACACACGCACACACACACACACACACTTCCTAACAGAACTACATCACACAAGGGACTGGAGATAGGATTGCCGACTATACGACAGTAGGACCTTCTTAACACCCCGTGTTTTTCCTTCCTTGTGAGCTTTTGTCTTCTGTTTTGTTCTGTTAAAGGGTTAGTTCACCCAAAAATGAAAATTCTGTCAGTAATTACTCACCCTCATGTTGTTCCAACCCCGTAAGACTTTCGTTCATCTTCGGAACACAAATTAAGATCTTTTTGATGAAATCTGAGAGCTGTCTCACTCCTTCATAGGCTGCTAGGTAATCGATATCTGCCAGCCCAGAAAAGTTAGTAAAGACATTGTTAAAATAGTCCAAGTGACTACAGTGGCTCAACCTTAAGATTATCAAGCGACGAGAGAATACTTTTTGTGCGCAAAAAAAAATAAAATAACGCAGCGCTTTGGGTTGTACGTCAGAACGTAGGCTCACTATTGGTCGGACCAATAGTGAGCCTATGTTCTGACGTACAACCCAGAAGCGCAGCGCTGTTACACTACGTGAACTCACTCAGAGGCCCACACAGAAAAAAATTAATAGTTGAATAAAGTCGTTATTTTTGGGTGTTTTGCGCACAAAAAGTATTCTTGTCGCTTGATGAACTTAAGGTTGAGCCACTGTAGTCACTTGGCCTATTTTAAAGATGTCTTTACTAACTTTTCTTGGCTGGCAGATATCGATTACCTAGCAGCCTATGAAGTGAGACAGCTCTCAGATTTCATCAAAAAATATGTTAATTTGTGTTCCGTAGAAGAACGAAAGTCTTACGGGGTTGGAACAACATGAGGGTGAGTAATTACTGACAGAATTTTCATTTTTGGGCGAACTAACCCTTTAAGACTTCTAACTCACTGTGTTTGTGTCCGTGTGGGAAGTTCTCCTGTGTCAGGAGGGGGTTGTCTACTATGTAATGGGCCAGCTCTTCCTTCCATATCAATTTGTGATGGCTTTTGCGAAAAACAACAATATGTGAGTCCAGATATCCCCCTTACACAATTAAACAGACAGTTTTGAAAAAAGTTTTTAGTTTGCCCCAAAATAAGAAATTCTGTCATCATTTACTTATCCTCATGCCGTTCCAGACCTGAATAATAATAATAATAGTATGTTTTATTTATAATGTGCTTTTCTCATACCCAAAGCGCTACAAACAATAAAAACAAGTAAAAATACAAAAATTACAATAATAATACAAAGCATAGAAACAAACAAGAAATAAGTTAACACTGTTTGATAAACTAATCAAATTAATGATTTTCTGTCTTCTGTGGAACGTAAAAGAAGATTTAGGGTGTGTTCACACTTGGCATGTTTCACACTGGTGCGATTGCTCTGTTAGTGCGGTTCATTTGAATAAGTGTGAACGCTACCATCTGAACTCTGGTGCGCACCAAACAAGCAGGTTCGAACTACTACCATTTGGTACTGGACCAAATGAACCAAGCAAACCGAACTACAAGTGTGAACACACCCTTAGTTTTAAAGTTATATTTTTTGCCCGTACAATGAAAGTCAATGGGGTCCAAAAAACCTGGATTTGAGTCCAAAAAAAGAGCTGATTTTCAAAATATTTTATTTTGTTTTACATAGAAGACTGAAATTAATGCATGTTTGGAACGACAAACCTGGCATTTAAAAGAGCCGATTCAAGTGATCCTGATGCATCATCCACTAGCTAGTATTCGGTTTTGACCTGCAAGATTGTGTGGTCACACTTTAGATTAGGGTCCAATTCTTACTATTAACAGCACCTTTTGCCTCAATAAACTCCTAATTACTGCGTAGCAATAGTCAGTAAGGTAGTTGTTAAGTTTAGGTATTTGAAGGATTAAGGGATGTAGAATATGGTCATGCAGAACAAGTCATTAGTTTGGGCTTTATAAATACTAATAAACAGCCAATATTTTAGTAATATGCATGTTAATAAGCAAGTTAATTGGACCCTAAACTAAAGTGTTACCGATTGTGTCATAAAAATTACATTAAACACATATTTTTGCAGGCATGTTTGCAGTATCATTATCTCTTAAGTGAAATGAAGGTACAATCTGTAATTCTTTCGCTGCCAGAGGTTGCATTTTCAAAACAATAACAAATACGAAACTTGATGAGGCTATGAAGGAGAGTGGAACGATGGGAGATTTCGTTTTCACCATCCAGAGATGTATAGAATTCACGAATCATATACATTATATCAGCTAATAAATTAGTTTTTGCATTACCTGTACGTTTGATCATGTCATCATAATGAATTAGCTGCAAGGAACATGAAATGTAATGCTATATTAGCCTGTTCCTAATATGTGACTATTTATCAAATGATTTGGTGGGATAATGCTGAGCAGAAAACGAAACGCCATGCCGATATTGATCCTTTTTTTATTTCTCCGTTTGTCCCAAAGCTTGCTTTCCTCAGTTGATCTACGTTTACGTTTTTTTTTTTGTGGGATTTTCTGTACTTGCCAATCAATAATCGTGAACCATGATGACTGAACGACACAATTCAGCGGCGTGCAAGATATTGTATCATAGATATGAATACATAGATATATCCCTCAATAGCGGCTACATATAGTGGCCCATTGAAACGGCCGCTAATGAGGCTTCTATGTATTATATCTATGGTTTCTACAAGCGGAAACCGAGGATAGCGCGGACTAGGCATGTGCCGGTATCAAATTTTCATGCTGCGATTAATTGATTGAGCTTTTATCACGGTATACGGTATTATCACGATATTTTAATTGCTACAATTATTAAAGGTTAAAAATTAACAAATTAAATTAAATACAATTTGGTTTTCATTATAATAAATTATGACACAAGTAAAAATATAATACAAATGTAATATAGTACACATATTTAGCAAAATACTCCTCTCTATAGCTATTTTTTCTAGTCAACTAATGTGTTGAATGATCGATATTATGTATGAGGCATAAATACCTTTCAGTAAGTTGTACTGTATCTTTAAATAAAAAGTAACAGAGGATCGGTTTACTTGAACTGAGGCGCTACAGCGATCGGTCACGTCACATTTACAAGCGCCAAAACGGTATTTATTGTCTGAATTTCGGAATAAAATGGACAGAACATGAGAGCTGAGATTTTTTGCATATCAAAAGTAACCTGCTCTGTCTAGTCTGTCGGTGTCAGTGTCCTCTTTGCTCCGTGATTTTTCTCTGCGTGAGAAAATGGATGTGTGGCGCGAGAGCGTGTGAAAAGTGTCGATTGCGTGAGTCTCACGCTGAATGCGTAGAGCTGGCAGCCCTGCTTTTAGAAGGGGGATAAATCGTCAGCAGCGTTCCTCATTCCGCCGTGCTTCTTCTCCATGTGAGGATTATTTACATTAACTAGAGTGCGCACTGCGCCGCATGCACACAGTGCTTCATGTGGGGATTGTTTACATCAGAGTGCGCACGTGTTTCGTGTAGCATATACGCAGTGTTTGTTTAAGCGGTTGATGGAAAATAAGCTAATGCGCGTTCTATAAATATAAATTCTGATCTATTATTTTTCACGGTATTTTGAAGTGCCCGCGATAACAATATCGTGCATATTCATTACCGCGATTTATCGCATTACCGAATACCGGCACATGTCTAGCGCGGACATTACGTCATTGATAGGCGACAATGTCAAGGCCCGAGCCATTATTTAAAACTGGAATTTATCTGGATTTAAAAATCCTTGGGAACTTTTGGGATAATGTAAGTACAACTGTAACTGCATGAATTATATCACACTGTGCAAGTGGTTTCTGAATATTTTATTACAAAAGTCTTACATATTGTACCTTTAAGAACGAAAACAATTCAGACAACACGCAAATAAACACAAAGCATTTTTTGTGAACTCCTCCTGAAGTTGTTTGAAATCTGTCAATTGAGTCAGTTATTATAGCCTACAAAGATCACTGAGACCTAAAAAGGGAATATGTAACCAAATTACAACAACACTGGACTTAAGAAAATAAGGAAATCCAAACCCTTTAAGAAAGTTTGGCCTGACTGAAAAAAATGTCCAAAGCCAGAAATGGATGTGGAAGGAAAGCTTTCAGGCACTTTCGGGTCACGTGAAGCTGTTTTAAGTCACTATTAATCTACAGAAATACACTTATGTGTAGAGGGAAGACGAATCTGCTGCTATTAATGGAAAGACATTTAGTCTGAAAGGCACAAGCTTCACCTGGCCCACAGTGCTGAGTGAGGCTGCTTTGACTAGACGGAGCTCCTCTGCTACTCTCTGTTGGACTCCAGTGCTAGTATCAGAACGCAGAGTGTTCCGTCTGAGACTGGGTCAAACACCTGGATGCTACACTCATTACCTCACTATTGGTCTGAGTCAGCCATCAGGTGCTTCATCCACCTGCTCTTTTACACATCTGCTCTTATCTCTCCCTGAAAATTGTATGTGGCTGCGACTAAAGGGAGTTTTTTTATTACTGCTGTGCCATAACAACAACAACAAAAAATAATTTGACTTGATGACATTTCATAACTCTCATTTTCCTGTTTTGTCCTTGTCTCTGTCTCTGTCTGTCCCTGTCTGTCTTTCTGTCTGTCTGCTTCTGTCATTTACATCCATCTCATTTTGTCATTCTTTGCCTTCCATTTTTTTTTCTCCTTCTCTTCCTTTCCCCTGGTTTTTGAACTATAAAAAATAAAAATTTGTCATTCACCATGAATGAATCCAACTATTTTTTGCTTCCATAATAATTCCATTCATTCATCTTTCTCTGATGTATGTAATCTATTCATTGACCATTCATCCCCTCTGGATTTTCGCTTTTGTAGCTGCTGGCTACGAGAAGTCCCGCAGCCTGAATAATATTTCGGGGATGACAGGGGCCCCCCTGCGCCTGACCCCCATCACCCCCATCAACAACTCACCCTACGAACCCTACGAACCCTACGAGTCCCCTGGCCCTCTGCGGCGCTGCCGATCCCCCATACCCTCCATTCTGTAGCACATCTTAGGGAAAGGCAACGAAATAAACAGAAAAAAGACCCTCACGCACGTCATACCGCAATAGTATTAATAATCATGATAACGACGCTAAGTACTCACACCTCCGCTCCTCCATTGACTGGACAAGGTGGGGGTACACACCACTCTTTTTAATATGTCGTGCCTCAAAGGGAATGGGATACATTTATTTAGGGATTTAGAGCTTTAAGTACTAAAACGACTTCATCACATATACTTCAGGCAATATTTCAGACAGGCAACTAAAAACAATTATATGCTGTAACGTTCAGCGGATTATGCCTTATTATTGAAGATAAAAAACAAAAAAAAGAAGCACTGAATATTATTAGGATAAAACTCCTCACTGGTCCATAGGCAGCGACGAGTACCCTGTAGGAAATCTTTCCCTGTAGTTGAATGACTGTAGTTGGCTTTCCCACACGTTCCTGCCTGATTGCTGGTTGTAAAAAAAAAAGAGACTGTGATCCAGCAGGCTTATTCATTGAGTGCAAGTCGCTGAGATCAGCTTTGATACACCATTATAGGCCTTGAAAAATTCACTTCATATCAAAGCTTGGAATGATAAAGGTCATAGGTCACAGCCAACATGCAAGTAGTTCAAGTGCATGCAAGAAAAGATGTCCATTAGGCAAGTAGAATATATCTAAACTCCCGATTCCCTTTAACTACTATGAAGATTTGAAAATGAAGGCACTGTATGCTGGACTGATTTGAACTTACAAGTAAGCTCTGCAGTAGAGAATTAATGGATTGGATCATTTTGGCTGATTTGATTGTGATGAAGGAGTTTTTGGTGATTCAGGCCATGAGTATTATGATTATAACACAAGAACACTTAGGCCTCAATTATTCATACAGAGTATTTCCTACAGCAACATTTGTTGTCACTCAGTATTTGAAAATATAATTCACACCGTTATTATTATTATGCTCTTTATTAAGGACAAAGAAAAATGCTTAAACCATTCTTGTGCAATATCAACTATTATGATGACCTCTGACCCTGAGGAGCTGACGATGAACGCTTCAAACTTTACTATGTACAACCATTAACTTTAACAGAGAGACCGAGAACTGATCATTACCAAAAAAAAAAAAAAGAGGCTATTTTTGTACTAAGCATTTGGACATTGCGATTGGGGTTGGGGTTTGGAGTTGCGCGGGCGGTTTTGAGTTGACATTTTGGGAGGCCAGGATATCTGTGCTGTTGCATGGAGATCTACAATTAATGTGTTGGTTTTTGTATTTTGACTCTCTACATATTCAACACCAAGTACCACGAAACGAAAAGAGCAGTGGTCTGGACACATGGCAAAAAAATAAAATAAGAAGTAGCCATCCTATTAAGGGCCTGCAACCTTCTGCACTTCTTCGGGACCCTGTCCAACTTGTATACTAGTGCATGAAGGAACTTCCTTTAAAATATATCCTTTCCTATGGTACTTCCTCATAAATATGAAGACATATCAAGCTGAACTGCACTCCTCACTGCATATTCACAAATCCTGGGGCTGTGGTGAACTTTAAAGTTTCCCTACTAAGGGCAAGAATTAGCTGGACCTTTTCATCCTCATCATCACCATCATTAGCATCACCCTCCCTCATTATAAATCATTTTCTGATTACTGTTATTCCTATTATTTGAATGCAGTATTTGAATCAGTTCAGTTTGTTTTCTCTATGGTCCTCTTCTTTTCTTTCTCTGTTTATATATATTTTTTTGCCTGCTCTGTCTCTTGGATGCTGACCTTCGTTCCAATATAAAGGAGGGAACATTGAATGGATGCTGGATTGACAGCGGTCAGTAAGAGAAGAAAAAGAAAATATGACAAAATGAACTCTGTAATGCAGATATATGAGCCATATGTTTCACTGTGTGGGGGATTTGTGTCGATCTGCTGCATCTTTGAGTGCACAGATGCAAAACACACCTCTGGTGAAGATATCTCTGCAATGGCAGCTCACAAAGCTTCTACTTGTCTTTCTCTCCATGTGAAACAACAGAAAACCTGGGGTATAAGTGATACATTTTTTATCAGAACGCAAAGTAGCATTATTTATTTATTTTAGATTATTTTATAGTCTTGCAACATACCCATATCTAATTTTTTATTTTGTATTTTTTTTACAGTTCATATGTAACCCTTCTTTTGAATTAATCAATATAGTTTTCTTTTGTTTTCATGTGTTTTTGCTACTGCCACATTACCTGTTACACTCCTCTTTCCCTCCTCTCTTCTTTCTTGGTTAAAGACGTTCACTGCTATAGTGAAGAAAATCACGGAGGTTGTTGATTACATGGAGCATCTGCATGGCAGCAGCAAACTAATGTGTGGCTCTGTGCTTGAATGAGTAAAACACCAATCATTAGTCGTCTGCATGTGTGCGCTGCCCTGCTTTATGTACATGCTTCATATACATTGAAGGTCTCAGGACAGTGAGTGAGGGACCATCTGCTGGATGGATGTGACACCACATGTGTGCTTGTGTAACTGGAGTGTTCAGTTAGACATTTAAGTGTAGATGTTAAGTGTTTTCTTTATTATTGAACCAACAGGTCATTCCAGCCGTACAAAGGCAAAATGCAGTAACTACTACACCACGCTATTTTCATAGTGGAGCCAAACCCATCCATCACGTAAGGGTTAATGCCCGACGAGGTGTCCATTATCCCTTACTTCGCTGCGCGTCGGACGGTTCACGCCTCGCCGTCGTCCATTAATACCTGACAATAGACACCTCGAAGGGCATTAACCCGCTTATACCATGGTCACTTACGAAAGAAAGAAATATTTAATCAATTAATAATACTTTAATGTGTTTTAGAGTAAAAATCGTGAGGGTTTTTATTTATTAAGTCGAGCGCACTATTTAATATCTCCCGTATACAGGCGTTGCCAAGCAACGTGGCCACAGCGACCCGACCGCAGTTGATCAGTGAGTTTGAGCCAGCGCAATCATTTAGAACTGTCATCAGGCAAAATAGACGGGACGCCTTTCCTAGGTGTACATTATCAGAGAATGTCTAATGTCTTGGTGTTAGATTTTTTAGAGTCACTTATTTGGTTTAAAAAGTCTTTTAAAGCAGAATGCTAGCGTGTTATGGGCAACAACAACTCAACCTGTAAGAAATCGAAAGGACATAAGTACTCGTTCATTCAACTTTCGACCTATATTCCATGTTGAACTTGCAAAACTTACAATAAAATCTGAGATTTCTCAACGGCAATCGGGTGAAAGAGACACATTTAGCCGTCTAGCCCCATAGACTCCCATTCAGTCTGCACTCGCCCGCGATCACCTCCAGTGGAATTCTAATGGAACTGCAACCAAGATCGATACAATGGGGCTAATAGGAAGTGCCAAGGCTCTCCGTAGACGGGCTCTGACATTATCACTTTTTAATGGACACCCTGCAGCCAATCAGAATCGAGTATTCACCCAGACCATGGTATAAAAGATTATAATCCAAGAGATCTGATTTTGCTTATAACTCAATTTTGAAAATATGCATTAACTGCGTTTTGTCTTTGCACAGCAAAGACAATTCTTTTAAAAGGTGTCTATTAAAAATGTATGTTACAAGGTGCCTTGTAAAACAAGCAAGTGCAAGTGTGCATTATGTGTTACCTTAAATTCAGACAAATGACCTGGTATATTTAGATGGAGAGAAAGAGGGAGACTAAAATCCCTGTATGATTCAGGTCCAGCCAAAACACTGTTTTATTTCTCATCTCTTGTGTCTCTTCCATGTCCCTCTCCTCTTCATCTCTCTTTTTTTATTTATTTTTTAATTTTTATGCTCTTTATGAGGTTGTATAGTTCAGGTCTTAATGAAATGTACAGTTTTGAAGTTTGACTTTGTAATTTCCACATGCATGGATTTCTATTGCGAGCAATAAGGAAATTATAAGTCTATATCTGTTTTGATAAGAAAATGTATTTTAACAACAAGGTTTATGTATATGTTTGTTTGTACATATGGATGTGTATATTCATATTCATATGCACATGTATATTAATGATTTGCATGAAACAAATGTACAAACTATTTTTTTTTTCATTGCTGTTTTGTTACCAATCTGTCATTTTTGACTTGATTGCTGTGGGTGGGGGTGGGGGCTTAGTTTTGCATGCCAAGATGCTATTGGGTGGCAGAGACCATTACAACTGTTGTATTGAATATGGGGTTTTGAATGTGCTTTAACTATGTACGTTTGATTTAATTTCATTTGCTCTGTTAGACATCAAAAGCATTGCAAATGGTCATTTTATGATTTATTGTTTTTCATCTTTTCACAGAGAACTATTCTGAAAGCCCAGTGCTTATCAGATATATGCAAAAAGAAGCAGTAACTGTGAACTAAGACTAGAACAGAAAATCCACTTCTTCCTTTATAAAAACATTCCCATACGAACACCTGAGCCCCTGAACCAGTATCAGCTCCTGTGCAACTGCATTTTAGTTTGTATTCTCATCTCATGACATCATCAATCTTGTTTAATCATCTTAGTTTTGCATTATTAATGAGGAAATTGGTTGTTCTGTTTCCCCTTGCTGTTGTGTTAACCTCAGCTCTAGCCCCCTCTGCTGGTTTTTCGAGGGATGAACTGACGTACGTAGCATTCGGTGTTGTAGATCATTAGCACTCTTTTGTCACTTTAGAGGCTAAGAATACTGATTTTTAGCCCTTAATGTTTACCTGTTATATATAAGATTCAAGAAAAGATACATTAGACATTTTTAACAGACTCTGACCTGAAGGATTTCCTGTTCTCTCTTGTTTGTTGACAACCAAAATCACTAGACAATAACACTGATCAGAGCAGAGAAGATGCTAATACGTCTGCTCACAACAGCAATGCATGTTTCCACATATACAAGATAGCTAGCACTTAGCATCCTAGTGCATTTTGTGGTTTTGCTGTGTGTTGTCTATCTGTAAAGGCATAGTCAGGGTGGACAGAGTGGATGGAACAGCTCCACTTACATCCCTTTATCTCAGTCCTGAAGTTATGATGTGGAAGAGACAGGCCTGCCACAAGTTAGCTTAGTTAGCAAATACCCTGGTAAGCAGAGGCTGCATGCAATCACGGAGGGCAATGTAAATAATTCTCTTGTACAGAGACTGCATGTGGAGTTAACAGCACAGAAACTATTGTTTGATTCAAATGTGGCATTTGAAACGGGGAGAGCAGGTCGAGTTCAAATGGTTTAGCGACATTACCCAGTATCCTCTCTGTCTCTGTCAGACTTACGCTCCCCTGTCACTACTCAGGTAAATCTCTTTTTGTTTGTCTATACCAGTGCTTCCAAAATGATGTCATTCAAAACAAAGAGAGAGATGATAAGTTATGAACACCACGTGTACACATGCATCTGTGTAAATATGAAATCATTTTTGACCCCAACACTCATTGCAAGTCTTCCTTTTCCACAGTGTCCTTCTCTTCCTTTGTTTTGTCATTTCATCGTTCACGTTCATTTATTCCAAACTACAAACTCTTACTGCTTCCAAATAACAACCAAAAAAGCCCAGATGACATTATGAGAAACTGAGGAAAAATAATCAGTGATTTGTTTAAAAAATATAATTTAAAAACGAACTTTTCGAATACGGTCTGCCATAAGTGGATTACAAAAAAACTATGTGGAATCAGGACGCAACCAAAATCAGGATATGAAAGCATGAGGGTCAGAAGGACAGATTATGTGTTTGGGGAACAGAGTATTGGGATGGATTGTCAACAATGAAGAAAGGCATCGTGAAATGGAGGACAGTTTGAGGAAGAAAGAAAAAAGGCAAAGAGAGGAGGAAGGGAGCTGAACGCTTCTCAGTGTAAGAATGTACATATGGTGTTCTGTGTGTCACACTGTGTTCTCATGTGCCTGACTGTGTGCTTAGTGTTTTGTTTTTATTGTGTGACACTTTGTTTTCCCGCTCTTCTAATGTTTGGCGCTGTGCTCAAATGGTGCACTCGCTCTCTATTCCCTATGCCAGTTTCACTAACTTTTTGGTAATATCAAAATAAAGGGCACTTCATGGGGAATAGGGAGTCGTTTTGGGACGCACCCTTTGTGTGAAGGAGTTCACTGATCTACAATGAGCTTTTGCTTTGTTCTGGTCCATCCTAGAGGGCTGACAAAATCGATGATTATTAATTGATTCTGTTGATTTGATTCACCTAGATTAAAACCACGCTTTTGTGGCCCTCAACGACTGGAAGTTTTATTCAGCTTTGTGTGTGTTTGTTTTTGTGAGTGTGATTCCAAGAGTCTTGCATTTGTGTATTTTGTTTTTGAGCGCATGTTACATGGGCTTTGCTATGAGTACACTTGGATTTTTTGTTTATTTACATTTTTTTAAATTGGTATTGTAGGAGACTTTATGAAAATATGTTCTATGGACATCACTCCAAAACAAAGACAAATAAAAATTATGTGTTTGGCTTCTTTAGCTTTGGCTCTCACAGTTGCACAGTCTGAAATGACTATCATCTGCGATAGCCTCTAGCGGTCTGTAGCTTTTAGTGCGTTTGTATTGAGCCGATGCAACGTGTGACGTGATACTGATATTCCTGTCCTCCGTTTTCCTATTCCCCTCTTTTTCTGTCTTTCTTTCCTACAGTGCTGAGCTTCTGAACTGCCCCTTTTCTGAGCTCCCCAACTGCAAAACCTGTCCAGAGGCAACCCCCAGGGTCACTGCAGGAAATAGAGACGGCGAAAGAGAGAAAACGAGAGATGAAAGGAGTGCTGCGCTAATCCCACTTGAAGAAAACATTGTAACGCTCATCTCTCCATTACTAATTTTAACGCCCAACGTAGGTGCAATAAACATAAGATATCACGCCCTGGGAGGATGTTAAACACATTTTCTTCCTACAAGGATCTCCAGCCTTGGGAAAAGGGTGGGATTCAGCATACAAACTGTAGTATGTCCTGGCAAGACCCTTCCTGGTTGAAATGGATGCAATTTTAAAGTAACGAGAACTATTTTTGTGGGGCGTTCCACCAAGATAAATGCACCTGAAAGTGGACAACAAAACCCTCAATCCAGTCTCAGATACAAATAATGTGTGGAAAAATACCCATCATGCTCTTCAACGCTATGCAATTCAACCACACATTCACAGGCGAGATCATCAAGCACTTCGATCGAACAGTTTATCAGCCAAACTTTTTCCACTCCTTTAACTTTTGGAGATCTTGCACGTGCTTTAAATGAAAATAGACAGCAGTGTCATCGGCCTGCCATATTCCTACATCGTACGAACAGTTTCCCCATTCATCTAATTGGAAAATTTTGTTCAGAGTGTCCTTCTCAGGGCCCACGGAAAGGTGACTGTGTCCACTATGAAGAAAAGAGCGTCAGCCTCTCTCTTTTCTCTCTCTCTTAGTTCAGCTCTCTGCATCTCAGCATTTCTGTTCCACTGTAGATGAACTGCATGGCATGAATGAGAAAAACAAAAAAAACAAAAACAGAGAGAAAGATGGTAGAGATCGTGCTGAGAGGAGCAAGAGGAAACCGAAGACAGGGCCGCTCTGTTTGCACAGTACAATATGGGTGACTCTGGACAAGTGGATGGGGTCACGGATGAAAAATGCAGGTCCTTAACCTTCAAGTGGGGAACACAAAATACAACATAAGTGCATGACACCTGATGAAGGACAGAGGGGGTTTAAAGTGGACTGGATGAACTATGACAAAAGCTGAAAAAAAAGAGAAAATTAAAAATGCATTTTTCTCACTTTGTTTACCAGCATGACTAAACTGCATGACTTCTGCAAGCCCTGAACCCCAAATTAGAGGGCTTGGAATCACTAAACACCGAAATCAAATGGAAACAATAAAAGTTTATGCTAAATGCTACTAAATTTAGAGAAAAAAAAAAAGAATATATTTAAAAAAGAGAGGCTCTATATTTTGTTTTTGAATAAAAAAGAATAATGTAAAAATATATAGGATTGCAAGATTCACACAGTTTTGTTGGATAAAAGAAAAACAAACCCCACTGAGTCTAGCTGAATGATGAGACAAACTCCTTCAACTACTACTGCTCCCTCCATGGCTTCAAGTGACATTTCTTTCCTTCTCTTTCTCCACCGTTTCACCCTTTACTTGAACTCTCCTGGCTCTCTGCTCTGCCCTTCACGATCTCCCTCAGTCATGGCAGCCTCCAGCAGTGGCACGAAAGCTCCTCTGGAGACCTCCGACACCTACAGGGCTCTTTTCTTTTGACGGTCATGGGTCTAAAGAGCAAGGTGGAAGGGGATTTTAAGGCTGTGGGTGAAGTTTTCTTTTTATGTTGAGTCCTGATGGAAAGTTTTGAGTTGTTTTGCCATGTTTGTTCTTTTTATTTCATCCACATGCTGTGGGTAAAATCAAAGCTTTATCCATCAAAAGTGATCCACTTAATATCAATCTAGTGAACATTAACATTATGTGCTGTGTCTTGAGACCCTGAGCACTTACATCGCAAAGCACTATTGTCCAATCATGAAGCCATAATGTGAGAGTAGCGCCACTGTCTGAGCTCAAAGGTGCTCAGCAGGAGAACATGCTGAACATGGTTTTGGAGTTCTTAAGTTGTCTTGGTTTTGTTTAAGATGTTGACATTAGCATTTCATTCTATAATTTTTATTCTCTGAATTATTTTGGGTGGTACAGAGCTTTGCAAGGTTTTGACAAGATTTTTTTCACTCATTTTTTTTCTGGATTACTACATTTTATTACAAAAGTTTCAAAAAAGTATTACATATGCTGATCACCCACTAAAACCAGCCATGCCACACCAAAATGGACTTTCTTATTAACTTAGCGGCATATTTCTGATATTAGCATTAGTATTAACATTATCCTGCGTGAGAGGAGGCCATGATTCCACCAATATCTCTTTTACATCATAGGTTACACTGTTTGTTCAGACCTTTTATTGTCTTCTTTGTTTCAGCAACAATACTTTTTCAAAAGTGGAAGTTCTTGTTGAAGTCTGGTTAGGTGTTAGAGTATGTTTACATTGTTTTATGTCACTTTAAGCGTCATTTGTTTTCTTAAAACCCCATGACTGTGTTCTTTCAGCATTCATTGTTCAGAATCTGATGTAAGCTTAGTTTAGTAACTACCTATGCAACACCTAAGCAAGACCTTAGCAGCTCACACACACACAAACACACACACATATGCCATGTGCTCAGGCCAGCTGGCTGGTGTCTGTTTACCGGTGCTGTGTGTCCAGGGAGGGAAAACGACACAGATGCAGCTCCATCACCACAAGAGCCAGCGTTATCTGCTGACCATGTAGTGTTACTTCAAACGTTAGCAGCTGGCCCAAGTAGCTTGAAGGTGCGACAGACGTGTGCAGCTGTAGTAGCCATGTCGCTTTCTTTAGTGGTGCACTGAATTCCCTTTCCTTCTCGGTTAATATGTAAGGTCTGTTTCACGTCTTCTGCAATGTCTCTCCTGCATGCTTCAGGGTACAGGAAGACACTCGTGCACTTTTCGAGTTCGCATATACATTTATATGTAATCATATACTCATCTCAGAGGGTATGTAGGATATATATGTAACCAGAACTTATTTTATATATGGTACTCAGTTCTAAATTGCATCTCACAAGCATTTGCTGACTGGTTAAGATAATGTGTACCTCTCTGGTCGTTCATAAAGTCAAATTGGATGGTGTTTTGGAGCAATAATGATTGAGGTCCACCTTTTTCTCATTGTTGTCATTAGGAATGGGGGGACATGTTCATCTCATCCCGAATAGGAAACCCAGTGTGCCTGAAACTGTTCCCTGAATGTGTATGTAAACAGCCACATCAACTGAAGACGCTCTCTCTGCAAAAGCTTCCCATGAGGGTTTGTCTTAGCGTGAATGAGATCACAACCCCTCCAGATGGCTGACAGGTCACATACCTTTACTTGAAACCCAAATACAAAACATATCAGAGAGGAGCAGAACAAAGCCAGAATCAGTCTCCACGCTTTCTCAACTTCCTGTTTGCATCCCCTCCCACTCTCTCATCTGTTCCCTCTCCTTCTCAGTTTTTGAGGAAGAAGCTTTTTTGCATCCCTTGTTCTTGTGTTTTTCTATCATATTGTTTGAAGTTGAATTATAATGCATGCATGGAATACAATGAGGACATAACTTGTGAATAATTTGTGAATGGCCAGAATGAGGTAACCATCTCTTTCACCTGGGCTCTCTACTCTGCGACTGCTCTCTCAGAGACACTTAGAGAGGAAGAAAGAACATATTGTTTCTAGTTTTCCTCACCCTTCCCTTTTTCGTAAAAAATGTAGCCGTAGCAAATGTAAGTTCTGGCTATATGCTAGCCATTTCGAAAGACTATATTAATATGTTTATATATCGTTTGTAAATGTGATGTCTGTGTATCTGTAGTAAATATTCATCAGAGCTTCCACAGACTCAGAGCGGAACAGATGCAGCAGTTGTGAGGGCAGATATCAACAAAACACCCTGCAGGAACTCAGTTTTCACTGCATGTGTCTGTATATTTGTTATAGTTTGGCCCAATATGCACTACCTGTTTTTGTATTTTGGCATTTTATACTTTAATTACTTTATGTAGCTTGTTTAAAGGGGGGAAATTCATTGCACTATCACAGCTAATGGAGCTGCTGTGTCTACTGCTGAGCGCAACCCTAACCATACACCCCCGCCCCAAACTCCCCTGGTTAAGAAACAGGGATAGAGAGACAGAGAGTTAGAAAGAGAGGCCAGTGAGAAAGAGAAGGTCCCTAAAAGAAATGTATGAGTTCTATGCTATTAAGATTGATGCTGGATACAATTTTATTGTCATACAAAAAAGGGAAAAAAATATCAAGAACTGTATAAAATATATTTCAATGGAATGTTTATTATTTACCTTTTATATTTTTGAAATGTATAAAGAAAAAAAATTAATAAACTGTAATAATTTAACAGAGTTTGTGAAAACTGAGACTTAAAAATCGTTATATTACTAAAAGTATGAAAGTTTGAACGTGAATGCTAACCTACCTGATCAAATCTTCTCCATTAGATAGGGAAAAAAAAAATATTAGAAAAAAGAAATCCAATTTAAAAAGAAAAAGTTATCAAAAAGTCAATAAAAATGTTAAAAGCTCATGCCAAAATTTTCAACATGTGTCCTGTGTGATTCTTCAAATGTTGTGATTTCTTCATGTTACTCTGGGATCCAAGAACACATTTACAGAATAATTAGTGTGTTTACCTATTTTCATTTCTGTTTTTGTTTATTTGATTTATTTTAATTATTTTTTAGAATACATTAATTTCCTTCACATGCTTATAAGCAAATTGATTTTAATAATAATTCTCTTACATGTATCATCATGGCTTTGGGGCAAGGGCACTGGGCTTTCTTAATCTACATTATTGAGAAAGTTGAAACAATTAAATTTCAAACATAACAATATAATTTTTGTACACCATATTTATAGTACATAGTTATTTTGTTTAATTACAGAGTAATTAATTTATAAAGCATTGTCTACACACTGATCCACAACCAAACCATTTTTCAATTAGGCCCAGGTGAGATCAGAATTTGTTGTTTTATTAAAAGAGTTTGTTTCAATAAAAATGCATAGAGTTAAAACGGTTGCATGAGGTAGAGTTTTATAACAGCTCCATCAAAATTACAGTGAACAATTCTCTTGGCACAATATGATATTTCAAGTCTTGCTGGTGATTGTCCCATTTTGGATGTGCTTAAATGTAAGAAAAGGGCCCTCGTCCTTCATCTTTCTTTTATCCCTCCACACGGACACGGACTGAGAGATGCACAATAAATATCACATGCAGTACATCTGTAATTCCTGTCTTTTCATACACTATATTTTACACATTTTGTGCATAACAGTATATAGCCTTTTCTTCTCTTATTTTCGGTCATCAAACCATGTTTGTGTTATTCAGGTGCATTTGTAAATCCTTCTACTTCATCACTCCTCCACTAACCCTCCTCAGGCAACTCTGTTTAGTCTCCAGACGATGAGGCCACCCAGCAGTACTCCGCTGATGAAGAGGACTCCAGAGGAGAGGGAGATCCGACTGGATGAGGAACCGAAATCTTGCTCAAAGGAGTAACGAGCCAAGGAAGAGATACTGTTGATCTGAAGGTATTTAAAAGAGTTAATCAATGACTATTACAGATGTGTCTCATCAATGCTGTGTTAATACAAGTGTTGTCATGTTAATCAAATCGTACCCATCCTCCTCTATTGCAGATCCAGTACAGCAAGTTATCCCTGAAGTAATCCAGTGTCCAAGACACTATTCCTGAGATATAATCAGCAAGAATCTATATGCAAAAAAAAAAAAAAAACAAGCACAAAAGCATAAAAGTGCAACCACACATCTGGTCACAAAGCTTTAACACTTTGGGCACTGAAACACACAAATGATGGTATAGGTAAAGAAAGCACTGCATACTGTAGGCCTACCTTTACGATTGCTTTTCCAACAACACAGATCAGAGTAACAATTTTCCCCCAGGTGATGCCACCAGCAAACACTTTGTCTCCAAGCCTCTGAAAACTCTGTCTGTCCATCACTCGTGCAAACTCATCAACCATGCTAAAATTAAACACATAGGCTATACTTGATAACAATTCATTATTCTTGAAGCCCATATCCCACTTCCATAATAAGATAGCAACTTTGTGTCACAATTTTTTTTTTCTTGTAATTGCTACTTTCTTTTGTGACTTATATTTCAAAATTGGCATTTCTTATAATTGCGACTCATTTCTCACAACTTTAGTTCTTAAACTATCTCACTTTAATTATAATATTGTTTAAACGGACTTCTATAATAGGCTACATACAGTAATCCACTCGCATTTCAAAAAGACCTTTCGATACTAACTTCTTATATTTTGTCTCCCTATCGATATAATCGCCGATGGTTCTGATGACTTCAGCCATCTGATCCTCGAGCTCCTCCTTCTCATCACTCATTGGCTGCGGATCAGGAAGAGACGGTGCACATATTCCCGCCCTCTGTACCTGGTCCCTTACTGATCTGAAAACATATTGTGAAAGCATCGTTATTTTGATATATCCACCTTATTTTTCTACGCGGAAGCTATTTTATGTAAATGTATTCCGATTCAGCCGCTATAGGGAAATAACGAGAAGAATAACAAAGTGCGATAACGATTTTTTTTATTATTTTTTTTGGTACAGCTAAAAATAACTGGAAGCGGATGACACGGAAGCCAGACACATTTAATTTCCACTCTTACGTGAAAATGAAGGTGGATAACGAAACGAATCTAATAGCAACCTAATACTTTATTCAGTAGCCTAGGCTAGCCTACTTAAAATGAATGGCAATAAAAATGGCACAAACGAAAAACATATAAAATATTAATCTAGTTAGGTTAAATTATTATGTGTAGGTTTTGAAGTGACATTGATTGTGAAAAAATAAATAAAATTAAATGGGCTTAAGGCTACAAGTATTTATTATCAGGTAGACTAGGTCTATATATTTACAAAGTTATCTCCTCAACATCAGACAAATATTTCGATATAGGCTAGCCTACCAACAAATATGTATGTGAAACTTACCGAAGTACAAGATTGTTTGTAAACTGGTCATCTAAGAGATACAAAAGTAAATGTCACTTTACTGGATTTCATGATATAGCGCACAGGAGATAATGGAAAAGGCCGGTTTAGTAACTTGGCTGAATAGCCTACCTGATGCCATGATCGCTTCTTTTTCCTGTCTTCCGCTTTGGTCCTACGATAGGTTTTGATGGTCACTTCACAAAACAAAATGAAAGTGTACCTGTTTGGCATTTGCTTTTACGTCAATAATTGTAGGCTACAAAACGTGACGCAGACTTCTAACAGGTCTAGCGTCTTGCTGTCGTCCGCATCTTCACTCACTAGGCTAAGTGAAAATAAAAGCGAAACAAGTTCTGTTTGCTGCATATCCTTCCATCTGTCGAACAAATCGAATCCACACTTAGCAGTCATCCTCAAAGTAATTAATTCACAAGACACTTAGCTCAGAAGAAATGTGTGTGTGTGTTTGTGCATATCAGGCACGTGCACAGGTAGGCTAGGGCTCAACCTGTGCAGAGCACATATGCCCTTTTGCCCTTACACGAAGTGCCCTTTTTTTGGGTGGTGGTGTTTTTTCTTCTTCAATAAATCAATGCTATTGGTCACCCTTGTCTGTCTGTCTGTCTGTTTTACAAATATTTAGCCAATGAAAGCTCTTAAAAAGAGCTTGTGTAAATCTTGTTCGATCCTCAAACTGTCAGTAGCCTAAACCTGATAACTCCTCTTTGATTTATGATTGCTGATATACTTAATTTATTAACATTTAATCATGTTATGGTGATAATATTAAATTATGGTTAATTCAAGGCTGTTAATATGCACGTATTCGCTAGCTAATTTTTGAATCTATAGTAGGCTATCCTATATTCTCCGCTCGTCTTCACATGTATAAATGTAGTAAAACATGTTTTTTTTAGGGATTTAGGGTTTTAGGGCTAAAGAAGCCCTGAAATCCTGTATATCTATATTATCTATATTATTATTATGGTTGTTATTAATAGTGAATAAATCTAAAGTTTTGAGACTATTATTTTGTGTTATTGAATTTGTCATGAAGATGTGACCATTTCTTCCTTTTATGTATAGGCTCACAAAATAATCTTTATATATATATATACACACACACACACACAGGTGGTCATAAAATTAGAATATCATCAAAAAGTTGATTTATTTCAAGAATTCAACTTAACAGGTGAAACTAATATATTATATAGACTCATTACATGCAAAGTGAGATATTTCAAGCCTTTATTTGTTATAATAAATGCAGCCGTCTACCAGGACATTTTCAGAGCACTTCATGCTTCCTTCAGCATACAAGCTTTATGGAGATGCTGACTTCATTTTCCAGCAGGATTTGCACCTGCCCACACTGCCAAAAGAACCAAAACCTGGTTCAATAACCATGGTATCACTGTGTAATTACTGTGTGATTTCATGTAATATTCTAATTTTCTGGGATTTTGATTTTGTGGGTTTCATAAGCTGTAAGCCATAATCATCAAAATTATAACAAATAAAGGCTTGAAATATCTCACTTTGCATGTAATGAGTCTATATATTAGTTTCACCTGTTAAGTTGAATTCTTGAAATAAATCAACTTTTTGATGATATTCTAATTTTATGACCAGCACCTGTATATATATATATAAAAAAAGGGAGGGGGGTGCCCTTTTTCAGTTTTAACACATGCCCCTCAAAAGTTCTGTGCACAGCCCTGGTGCATATGACCAGGGATGAAAGTAACACTTTTTTTTTATGAGCATCAATAATTGTTTGTGCTAGATTTTGATACACGGTTGCCACATTTGTCTACTACAAAAACTCACTTTGACGTGTAGGCCTACTACAAAATCACAGATTAACCGAGTTTGTCAAATTTAAAGAGTCCCCATATATAGAGAGTTGTAACACTAGCTGGAGATTACGGAGCTGTAACACTAGCTGGAGATTACGGATTACGTGGTGGTGGAAAAAAAATTTAGGATGGGAGAAAAAAAAATTTTTCAAATTTTTTTCAAATCTTTTGCGTTCCCTCGCCAAACTTTTGCGTTCCCCCGAGAAACTTTGCGTTCCCACGCAAAACTTTTGCGTTCCCTCGCAAAGATATTTGCGTTCCCACGCAAAACCTGTTTTGAGCTCGGACAGACACTTCCTGTTTAATGTCCCGCTGGCAGTGTTTCAGAGCTCCGTACGTTAATGGAGCTTCTCATAGTGTTTGAACTTGGACTCAAATATAAAGATGCGGTCAGTGCTTAACTCAAGGAGTTCAGTGAAGCGGGCAATATTCACATAGGCTATTCGAACTTCCCTATTCTTGAGCTAAACGTTGTTAAAGCACAAACGACAACTATTTAGCCTACAATCACAGTAACCTAGACAACGAGCTACAACCCAATTATTATCAAAACAAGCTTTTATAATATAGGCTAAATGGATCTCTATGAGCAGGTGGCTGAGAGACAAGTTCAAAGGGACCGTCTGCAAAGTGCAATATAACCCAAAAACGACTACAGCATCAACTCATACGCTAGCTAGTCATTGACTTCAATGTTACAAACTGTAGTGCCACCCAATTCAGTTTACACATCAATGGTGACCCACTGGTCATACTACACTGCTTTTGCACATTTTATATTATGTTAACACATAATATATTAGTTCACACATCACCGCTCTAATGTTGGTTATAGGCCTACAACACTTAGTTTGGGAAGTAATTGCACATAAAAAATAAGTAGGCCTATTCTTTACACAAATGATATTGGTACTGTACGCAGCTTTTGCATTATATTTGCTTACTGAATTTGATGGCATCACTGTATAACAGTGTGAAGTTATTTATAATATATTTTCTAAAAAGGGTGAAGTTATTGATTTTATTTCATAATAAATAATTATAAAAATTATGCATTTTTTAAAATCAAACTATGTAGTATAACCAGCAGGAGAGCAGTGATGTGTGAACTGAATTTGGTGACAGTACAGTGTGATCACAGTGAAGCTATTGAATATGTTCAATAATATAAAATGTGCAGAAGGTTTTGGGGATTTGCACTTTACAGACGGCCCCTTATTTGGACTTGTCTCTCATTCGTCTGGTTAGAGACAAATTAATATTATAAAGCTCGTTTTGATGATAATTGGGTTGTAGCTCGTTGTCTAGGTTACTGTGTTTGTAAATAGTTGTCGTTTGTGCTTTAACAACGTTTAGCTCAAGAATAGGGACGTTCGAATAGCCTATGTGAATATTGCCCGCTTCACTGAACTCCTTGAGTTAAGCACGACCGCATCTTTATATTTGAGTCCAAGTTCAAACACTATGAAACGCTCCATTAACGTACGGAGCTCTGAAACACTGCCAGCGGGACATTAAACAGGAAGTGTCTGTCCGAGCTCAAAACAGGTTTTGCGTGGGAACGCAAATATCTTTGCGAGGGAACGCAAAAGTTTTGCGTGGGAACGCAAATAATTTTGCAAGGGAACGCAAAAGTTTTGCGAGGGAACGCAAAGTTTCTCGGGGGAACGCAAAAGTTTTGCGAGGGAACGCAAAAGATTTGAAAAAAAAACTTCTCCCAACCTAAAAATTTTTCCACCACCACGTCCCTTGCAGGGGTGTCAAACTCAGTTCCTGGAGGGCCACAACCCTGCAGAGTTTAGCTTCAACCCTAATTAAACACACCTGATCCAGCTAATCAAGGTCTTCAGGATTACTAGAAACTTCCAGGCAGGTGTTTTTGGAGCTGGTTGGAGATAAACTCTGCAGGACAGTGGCCCTCCAGGATTGGAGTTTGACACGTGCTTTAGGGGCTCCGTAGGAGATAGATGTAACAACGAGAGGTAATTTTCTGAAATAGGCTAAGACCCACACTAATTTATGCAAGAACTTTATTGAGGAACAAAAACATAATCAATTTTGAATAAAAATTTAGCACAAAAACAGTTGCGTGTGTACTGTATATTGCTGTCACACAAGAGTTCAGCGATATATATTTATCCACTTATTTTTTGGGATATCACATAAAAAAGGGAAAAAACACTGGATGGAAATGCCAAGGTGCGCATAAATTCTAAAAATGTGTACAAAAAAAACGTATGTGCTCAACTGAGGTGGATAATGTTTTTATCCCATAAGAAGAGATGTGGAAACACATGTACCAAAAAAAAAAAAAAAAAACTAACAGGGGATGTGATTGTTAACTGGACTCATTGGAATCATATATTATACATTATTATACTGTATTATATATAATGTGTGTGTGTGTGTGTGTGTGTTTGCAGAATCAAAAGTCAATGGGGCATAAAAGCTGCAAATACCTTAATATATTTAGCTTTAAAAAAAAGAAAATACATTTTCAGAAATTGGGAACATAAGTCACATTCAATTGCGCAATACTTACATTTTACAAGGGAGTGGACAAAACACATAATAGAAGACCACTATTCTATGTCATATAACAATTATTAATAAAAAGCTTAGGCTCAATTCTTATCGCTGTACAATCTGTCCTGATCTTACAAAATAGTATAAATACATAAAATAAAGGCTTAATACAATACCAAGGGGCAAATTACAAAATCATGCTGTAGATCTGTTTATATGAAATTTCCTCATGGTTTCTCTCAGGTTTACAGACTTAATAATATTTCTGTTGTTGTATCGCCACTCTCTCTCTTAGCTTTTTTGAAGTCTCGAGAAGATGAAGCCACCTAACAGCAGGCCACAGGTGAAGGAAAACGCAGCTCCAAAATAGGGAAAATATTTTCTCAGTGAAGAACCAGAAAATTGCTCAAAGGAGAAACAGGCCAGTGCAGGGATACTGTACATCTGTATTATGGCGTACAAACAAATAAATTATAGATGTAATATTGTGACCAAAACGGTTCAACACATCTTCGAAAGAAGACAATTAAAACAAAAGTCAAATGCTTCTTTATATTCCAGTATTTGAAACAATAATGTAAAAAATATTTCTTACCCATCCTCCCACTTTGCGAATCCATTCCAACAGATTCCTCCTAAAGTAATCCAGACTTAAAGTCAGAATATCTGAAACGATTCTGGGCAAACGTGCAAGGACCATCTATTGAGAGCAAAGAGGAGCTTAGAAGTTACAAATTAACTGTACAAATATAAACATAAAGATGCACGTCTACAAACAGATATATTAACAATTTGAACAGATAACATGAAGCAGGATCCAATACCTTTGCAGACAGCTTTCCAACTGAATAGAACAGCACTATAATTCTCCCCCAGTTGATCTGGCCATCTATGAAAACCTTTTCCACAAGCTTCCAGAAGCTTCTTTTATCAGCTACCTTTACTAAGCCATCAATCGTGCTGTAAGTTTAGAAGAACAGAAAGAGAAACCAGGGGTTTTAAAAACCTGTTTAGACAACACCACTGATGTTCAATAAAGACAGACAAAGTTTCAAATCTCAGACTGACTCATTAAATGCTTGATCTTGATTGAGCCTATCACCGATCACTTTAATGGTCTCCGCCAACTGTTGAACAAGCTTCTGGTCCTGGCTGTTGCTTATTGGTCGAGCTTCGGGAAGGTCTGGTGGGGCTACATTTTCTTCGGCTGCCACATTCATCACCTCACGTCTTACTACCCTGAAAGACATTTTATACAGTATGTTACCTGAATAGGAGTCAAATGTTTAGAGGTACTATTACAGGGGAAAGCATTATAATCACACACAGATACTTTGTGCATCCTATGTTTCAGTTTGCTTGAAATTGCTTTGAGTCCTACATTTACGGTATCCGAGAGAGCTCAGCATGTTGCAACTTGCAACTGAAAAAAACATGCAACAGAAAAAACCCCAGCAAATTAAGAAAACATCTGTTTGACAACACATGTGCTGCAAATACCCACAACGCAGTCAAATACAGAAACATGCTTAAAAATACAACGCACATACAATCAGGATGTTAAAATACATTTGGTATTTGGTTGCTTTGTATTGAGTATTTGCAACCGATGAAGATGTTTTCTTAATTTTAGCTCCCTCACCTACCGTATAAATTACCGTTTTTGCAGTGTCTTTTTTTTTTAATGAGTGGGTCTCATGTTCAAAATAATGAATTCAAAATGTTACAGTCAACATTATCTATATTGAATTTATTTCTAAAATCTAAATACTTTTTTTTTAAATCAAGAAAATATTTAATTTTGTCCACAAGAGTTCTGTCAACTATGTTATTAACCGAACAACCCCCTGAACAACAACACCATACGATCAGCACCATATGATGTTATTTTCCTCTGTGTTGGACATTTTGAGCACATTATTGTAAGTTCTCTCATTTTGTTCAGTGTTTTATCTACAATAACCTGTGGTAATCAACAATGGTAATTACAGTTTACAATATTTGTATGATTTCAATTCAAATTTATTTCCAGATTTGTCATTTACCTGATGAAGAAAAAACCACAAGGTTGGCCAAACAAGGTCAGCCATTGAAATTATGTAAAAATGGTGAAAGATGGTTGTCATTTATGTAGAAATGTGATGTTTACTTATAAGATATGTTATGTTATTATATAGTTGTCATGACTTAACTGTGTGACTGTGTCCACTGGTGATAATAAATTATTTGTCATAGATTGATGTATTTTTTGTAATAATTTTCTATGTGACACAGGACACACTCTTTCTCTCTCTCTCTGTGTGTGTGTGTGTGTGTGTGTGTGTGTGTGTGTGTGTGATAGTTAACAATGTGTGCATCAACTGTTAGCCTACTTGTGTTTGTATGTTTTAAATAATTAAAATGCTGCTTCTATCCTTTCAAAGTATAATTTATATCCACACAGAGTTTTGTATAACATCTCTAAATTCGGTTGATGTAAAACAGGCATTTTTAAAATAGCCTACTAAATATAGGAAAGTAATTAATGGTTCTAATGGTAAGTAATTAAACTAATTCATTACTTTATAATGCAACAAACAACAAAACATAAGTTTACGAAGTGAAACATACCCGATTAAGAGTGCTTCTCCAATCTGATCATCTGTAGATCGAAGAGAAACATTAACAAACATGTAACATCGCTTGAAGAGCACAAACACACGGTCACTTAAGTTAACTTACCCTGCGAGACTTCGCAAGCCATTATAGTAATATATATAAATATATATATTGTTTTTGTTCAGTTTCTCAGATAATGTTTTCGACTGGATGTATAGCTCTGGGGGGAATCCCACTCTATTTCAGGACAGTACCGCAACTTTTTCACGAGGCTGAATCCAGCTTCTTGTTCGCAGCTTCCGACGAACACTACACGCCCTCTGGAGGTCGCATTTGTCGGGGACGCAGCTGTAACATGCCTTGATGGCAACTATGGACGCCTTCCATAATTTATTTTATAAACAAGTTTAAAAAATGATTTATTTTTCTATCTTTCTTGAGTTTTATATATATTGTCTACAAGCCATGTAGAGTTAGTTTATTTTTTTTTTTTTTTTTTTTTTTGGTGAATGATGAGTTCCTTTGCTGTAGTCCAATAGTATGATTAGGAGGAGTTTGACGTAGACTACAACCAGTGTTGCCATGTCCACCGCAAGTACTATCAGCGTGGGATTGTTCGTTCATAAAGTTAGACCCACTCATAAATGCGGGTTGCGTTTTTTCCCCATTAATTAAAATATTGTTTTTTTAAATGTGTTGTATTGTTTTAAAAGTATGGATATTGTTATAAAAAATATTATTGAACACACAATATTTTACAATAACTTTCAATGTAGTCTTAACTAATCTATGGGTTTTGTATTTTCTATGTTGTTACATCTGACATTCCTCAAATCGAAAAAAAAAACTGGTTTCACTCATTTTCACTTTTTGTGACGCTTGATTAAGTTTGGTTTGCCAACCGCCATTAAACTTGAAAAGAAGAAGAAGAAGAAGAAGAAGAAGTGACGCTTGATTCTGTTGTGCGATATCTGGCAACACAATACAACCAGAGATGACAGGCTCTGCACAACCCAGGAAGAAATACCAGCGTGGACGTGACGTGAGAACTCACGTTGAACGTTTTTTTGAAATAGTGAGGCTTCTTTAACCTTTACTTGTTTTTTGCGATCGAGATCTCGTCTGTTCGATCTTTATTAAATATTACAGCTTTGCACATTTTTACATCTGATTGCGGTTATTAAGTGATATAATCACTGCACACTCAATATAATTATTTTATTTTGAAGTGGCATATTTTTCATTATCCGTAACAATTGGGTTTTTTTTTTTTAGTTTTAATTTGTTATGGCAGGTATTTCTACAAAGACTGTGCACGAAATCTTTCAGACTATGGATTATGGATCATCCAGCACGAACACTTTAACAGCACAGGTAAAGCGCGGTCTCCTCGGGGGAAATTATCTTTGTATCTTAAATGTATCTTGGGCAAATTGTATTATTTTAAGCATCACAGCATGCTGCTACTTTATCACCCAATGTGAAAGTGATTTACATGTGACCGCTCACGAGAAAAGCATGTGACAAGATGCAGGTTGTCCTCTTGCTGTAAAATTGCATTAAAAAACACAACACTGTGCGGATTGTACTTCTTGATGCATGTCTCTAAGTAATAGTTCACTTAAAAATGAAAATTCAGTCATTTATTCATCCGCAACATCCAAATTCATATGACTCTTATGTAAAACACAAAGGGAATGTTATTTAGAAGTTCGATAAAAACAGACAGCTAGTCACCATTCACTTCCATTGCATCTCTTTGCCATTCAAGGCTGTCAGTGTTTATATGTCTTATCTTACCCTTTATAAAAATCCAAATGAAAGTCATACAGGTTGGAACAACATTAGTATAAGTAAGGTTTTTTTTTTTATGTGTGTGGTAAAACTACCCCTTGAAGTATTGTGAGCAAAGTTCAAAACGGTTAACTTCATGTATTTTGTAAGAGCCATAGTTCTGTGAATGATCTACTGCAACCTTCACCCTTTTTTCATAAAGCCAATCTATTGGTTCTCTCAAAGAGCTAGGACACACCAACCTACAGTATGTTTACTTCAATCAAACATGGTTGTATTTTGAAGCATACATTACCAAAGAAATTCGAATTTTCAACATAAGTTGAACCTAATTCTCAAGTATAGTGTCATAATTTCTTTCTCATCTGTGAGAGATGTGCATTCCACTGACGTGCATTCTCTCAGGAAAGTGTCCATTTTCCTGCATGTCTTTCTCTCCCTCAGTCCTGGCTGGAGAAGCACTCTCGCTCTCTTGGCTTCTTCGTTGATGGGAAATTTTCCAGCCCTGCAGACAGGCAGACCCAGGAAGTGACTGATTCCAAAGGTGAACAATATTGGATATTTTCCTGACGTTCTTAATCTTCCATGCAATGATAAGATAACTTCTCCTGCCCTCCTCCTCTGCCTTTACAGCAGCGGTGGTCTGCAGCACTGTTTGTGCTAAAGATGAGGATGTTGGGTCTGCTGTCTCCTCTGCAGCTCGAGGCTTCAAAACCTGGAGGGAACTCAGCTGTTACCAAAGAGCCAAAGTCTTACTCAAGTACTAGATCTTTACTCAAAATAATGTCATGAATAATTAACCTATCACAGTAATTGTCAGGTTTACATCGTTATTAATATATGTTTGTTCCCCAGGTTGGCGAGTGTTCTGCAAAGACACAGTCAGTGTGTATCTGAGCTGTGTGAGCTCTCTCAGTCTTCTACCTCTCCTACGGTGCTCATTAGACTGGCCCAATACTACGCCAGCTGGGCTCAACTACGAGACACACTCATGCCTGAGTGGACCCCGCATGGTATGTGCATGTCGATTCGTTTATACGAGTTTGAGAGACAGAACTCATATAAAAAAGGGAGAAAATGTGGCTAAGTCTACATTTTAATTTCAAAAGGCTCCCTGTCCACACTGGTGTTTTCAAGCGTTTTCCTAAAGTTGCTCATCCACATCTGAAAAATGATTAAATCACCTTACTGCGCATGTGTAAAGCATACTAAAAGGTCACATCTGTATCATCATACCGAGAGAGCAGACATAATAAAGTTCTCACGCTACTCTTCTGGCACGATAATTTTATTAGCAAAATATCCAACCACTCAGTGTTGCGTCCAGGTTGTGCTCAAAATGCGTCTAAAACGCAATTGTCATCATGTTTTGCTGCAGGACAGCAATTGTGAGTACATTTTCAGTCATCTTTGCAGGAACATTTCTCTTTAGCAACACTATGAATATATATAGCAGGCACAACAGTGCCGATATAGCCATAGACATCTATCGGTACAACATGTGTCAAAAGCATCAGTTTTCACAGTCCACACTACAACGCGTAAACGTCATTTTCAAATGTACTCACTTGGGAGAGCGTTTTCAAAAAGCTCAGTTTTCGTTGATAAAAAATTTCACTGTGGACAGAAGGGTGAAACGGAGAGAAAAATATATGTTTTTAAATGAAAATGTACTAGGGGCTGCTTACACAACACTGTTTTTGTGAAAAATTTTAATGCGTTGTGGCCGTTCATTTACACAACAATGGCGTTTTGGGGCCCTGAAAAATGCAAACTTTTGAAAACGTGTTTAAAAGTGCAAGTTTTTGAAACGATACTGTTATCGTCTCAGTGTAAACTACAAAAAACGGTGACGTCCTACGCATGTGTATTACGTGTTCAGTCTATAGGCGTGTAGTGTTTCTTTACAAAGTGGCCTGGCAGCATAATAAAAGTGTTTTTAATCGTTTTCGCAGATCTGTGTGAATGGGACAACGTATTGTCAAAAACTGCACAGGAAAAACTTCTCCATTCTTAGAACATCATTACCATGTAAACAAACCCTTAGTGTGGACAAGGCCTGTGTAATTGACTTGTGAGAAAATAAGCAGGAAGCATGATGGTGATTCTGATGTCATGGTTTGCTTACTCCACTAGGTGTCGTGGTAGTTTCAGATGACTGCTCTGTATATTTTCTTATGCTGAAAGTTTTACCAGCCCTATCTATGGGTGAGTATTTCTTTAAACAGACACTTTCTTGTCTTGAAGTTTCACTCATGTCAGTTTCACTCTTCCAGAATGAATAAAGGGACATTAAACAGATAGTCCTAAATCTGATTTAAACAACTTGAGGAAATCTCACAGACATCTGCATTTAAGCCATTTGTAGGTTAACTTCTGTGAACAGCGTTAACAGTATTCAAAAATTAGACATGTTTCTACATGTAATTTCCTGGCTCAGCCAGTTGTAAACTACAATTTGGACTATTATTTTTAGTTGCACTAATAGCAGAAATGACATGTCTCACATTTAAAGGTAATAATACTAATTATAAATATAAATGTTTTTTTTATCCGTAGTTTTGACAGTGTTTTGAACATTGTTACTGTAAACTTTTTTTTTTGTGTGTGTGTTCTTAGACCTTTGTGATTGGTTTACCTTTTACTGATTAAATAATATCATAATTCATTAGGATGAGTTTGTTGCTCCTAAATGTAAGCAGCTAGTTATCCTGTGTAAACGAGAGGTGAGGGTGCAAACCAAACTATTATTTATTTGCCTTCTATACTTATTTTCTAGGCAATGCTGTTATTGTAGTGCCTGGCAAGACTACCACTCTTCCTGCCCTTCTGTTGGCTCAGCTGTTTATGGAGGCTGGAATCCCTGCTGGAGTGTTAAATGTGGTAACCGGAAGTGAAGCATCACTGGCTGCCAAAATGGCTCAAAATCCACAAGTGAACTACCTGACCTATTGTGGATGCAAACAGACTGGAGAAGCTGTGGCTAAAGCTGTGGCTGGCTGGGGAGTCCCCATGTCTTTCTCCCTCTCACAAAGCTCTGTGTGCCCTTTTATCATCTTCGATTCGGCAGACCTCGACAGTGCTGTGGATGGAGTGATAGAGCTGGCCTTTAAGAAGAAGAGAGATGTAAGAAGAAACAAAATACAGTCCTTTTAAATTGTAATAATATTTCACAATATTACTGTTTTTACTGTATTTTTGATCAAATAAATGCAGCTGCGGAAAGCATAAGAAACTTCTTTCAATAAATATGATATGGTATTTATATTAGTATTTAATATCTAATATTTAATATATACTACTTGTTATTTATTCATATTAGTGGTTATTTTAAAAAAAGAAAACCAGCGCTCCAGCCGTACCGCCATGGTCCACTGGTGGTGCTCACAGATCGAAAACCACTGCAGCAGAGTCATGAAAAGACATAATATTTATCTTTTTGCATGCTTGTCTCTCTCTCTTCTCCAGTTCCAGTGGGTGCTCTGTGTGCAGGAATCAGTGTTGGACAGTGTTGTGGCCAGGCTGAAGTTGAGAATGACTGGGATGAAATGTGTTTCTCTTGTCACTGAGACTGACAGGAACCTTATAGATGTCGTTGTTCAGGAGGCACAGCAGCAGGGGGCAACAGTGTGTGGATGTTTAATTTAATATGTCGCCAATACAAACATTTGAGCACATATTGTTTCAGCATTTACTGGACAAATGCTTTTATCTTTTTTTTATTTCTTATTGTTTTACATATTGCAGCTGATCCAGTCATGTCCTCCTCCTTCTACTGGAGGTCTCTACCCTCCTACTGTACTATGTGGACTGGCTCCCTCCTGCGAATCTGTGATTTCACCTCCTCCAGGCCCTGTGCTGCCTCTCATATCCTTCAGGAGCTCTGCTGAGGGAGTTACACTTGGTGAGGCTGAAATGAAAAAGAACTGATTTATATGAAGAATATTGTCTATACACGTAGTGAAAAGTTGTGCGTTTTGTTATCTGTCGTTGTGTGTAGGAAATCACAGTCCTCATGGTCAGGCTGCCTCCATCTGGACTGAAGATTTGACTCTGGCTTTGGAGTCTGCAAAGAGGTGCATGCCTGGTCACGTATTTGGGCATCTCATTTTCTCTTCCTTTATCTGTTTATCTCTCTTTTTTTCTTTGTCCATAGTCTGTGCTTGGGATCGGTGTGGGTGAACTGTCATTCTGTAATGGATCCCGCACTGCCTATATGCGGACGGAGGGAGAGCAGGAACTGCACCGATGGAGGCAGAGAGGTATGAGAATTGCAAGAAGTGACATGTCGTGTGCTAAGAATGGGCTTATGTGGTGTGTAGGCCCTTGTTTCTGTTCTCTTGGTTTTTCATACTATTTGTCTGATTGGTTGTATGGTTTTGTTTGGTGTCTAGTTCAGAATGTCTGACTCTGTGATTTCCGTTCCTCTATAGGGGCTGTATCAGTTCCTTCGGCCATCGCTTTCACCCTCCCTCCCCCGCTCCAGTCCCAGCTCTATCAACTATGCTGCATTTGGCTCTGTGGCATCCAAGTTCATGATACCTGAAGGATTTGATCCTTCCAGGTGGGTGTATTGTGGCTCATAGTCTAACAGTGAACTGAGAAATGAATATAGGTTTTGTAGATAATGTCATACATTTCTCAACACAAACAGACCTGTTCCAGCTGGAATAAACATCTAAATATGATCAGTATTTCAATTTAACTGAGTTTAGATTTTAACGCTAACACCTCATCTCTATAGGGTCATTCCGTGTCAACTCAATAGAGGTCCCCGGCTAAAATATTAGCTATTTTTTTTCTGGTGAAAAAAATACATAAATGAAGATAAAGAAGAAAGTTAAAATATGAAATGCCATGGATGAATATTTTCTGTGTGATCCACTATTTTTGGGGGGGCTTTAGAAAGATGGCAGCAACATTATTTTTGTTTTTTGTACAGAGATTAGTATGTCTGTTAGTAATATCTGTTGGCTTTAGCAACCCTTGTTGCATTATATGCCAATGGTGACAGTTCAAAAACGGGAAAACACTCTTCGTGTCCTCAAGAAGTATTAAAGACATCTCAGTATCCTTTTTAATTCTATTACTTAAAGTTTTTCTTCATTTTTAAGGCTGTACACTTAACAAAATAAAGGTTCCAAAAGGGGGGTTTTGCTGTGATGTAACAGAAGAACAATGTTGGGTTCCCTAAGGAACCTTTCAGTGAACCATTTTTTCCTAGTGAAGAAAGTTTTAATCATCTAAAGAACCTTTTGTGTAATAGAAAGACTCCATGGATGTTAAAGGTTCTCTATGGAACTATTGATGCCAATGTGGTTCAAAATCATCAGATATGGGCTCAGTGCGGGTCCATGCTGAGATGCTGTGGACGCTATCCACGTACAGCCAGATTTTTGTGCACGAGTGATTTGAGTGCTCAAAAAAGGTCCAGTTGATAATACACATGTGCCAAAAACATCTGCATTCACAGTCAATGGAGTATGCTCTGAAAGGCTTGCGTGCTCAACTGTGCAAGAGACAGAGTGGAAAAGGATGCGTATCTAAGCCTTTATCTGGGAAAGTTCTAACTCTTGTTACTATTACTATTACCATTACAAATACCAGCAGCAGATTGTGTGGGACTTTCCACTCACCCCTCTTTTTGAAAATGAATTGTGACATTGCTAGAACCATTTTCTGATCAGCTTCCTGTACTATAGTTCACTATATATATATATATATATATATACACACTCCCACTTCACTTACTACCTGTCTGCACCATAGAAATAGGATAAATGGCCTGCTATTACAAAAAAACTCTCTTCACCTTCAAGAAGCCAAACATTTTGGCAGAATGAATGATGATACCAGTACAGGTCAAGTAAATTAATCAGAAAATAAAATGCACCCAGCTTCCAAATTTTTATCCACTGATTTTACTTTTAAAAAAATATACCTACGGTAATTGAAGTGCAACCTTTATCAATAGCAAAAGCCATGTAATGTGATCATGGGGTGGCATGCTAAATGACCATTACTGATTTATTTTAAACTCAGTCCTTCTATTGCGTTCTTCTATGACCAATTTCTCTTTCTTTCTCTCTCTTTCGCAGTGTCCCTCGCTTTTACCCACAGTTAGTGAGTGGTCAGTTGCGTAAAGCTGACTCGGGCTGCAGCAGGTCAGTGTTGGCCCCTGGGGGTGCTGTTCTGGCTCACTGCCCAGATGGAGGCAGGAAGGATGTCCGGAATGCAGTAGAGGCCGCCACTAAAGTCCAGCCTGGGTAAGAGCGTATGGAAAAGTTCCTGTTTGTTTGAAAATAAATCATATGGACCAGTTATGGTAGCCAACCTTTTTTGATAGAAAATAGTGACCAAACTACTGTGATGAACTGCTGTCATTGCAGGTGGATGAAGAAGAGCCCTGCTACACGTTCTCAGTCCATTTATTCACTTGCTGACAGTCTGGATAAGAGGAGGCGGGACATGGCTGTATCAATCCAAACTCAATCCGGCATCTCATTTGAAGATGCAGAGAAAGAGGTGGAGCTTAGCATCTCCAGGCTCTCTGATTGGGCTGCACGCTGTGATAAAGAACAGGGTGGAACTCCAGTAAGAACACATGGTGTTGGAATGATTATTCGATTAACCCCAGATTTAATGTGCCTGCTTTCTAACTACGTGTCCATCTTATTAAAGTTCCCGCCCCAGTCTGGCTCTGCCCTGTCAACTCCTGAGGCTTTAGGAGTGCTGGGAGTGATTCTCCCCAGCTCTAAACCTCTGCTCTCTTTGGTGTCTCTGCTGGGGGCAGCTGTTGCCATGGGAAATGCTGTTGTCATGGTGCCAAGTGAAAAATACCCTCTTCCAGCTCTTGAATTTATACAGGTTTGCTACAATTTTTTAAATAAAATAAAACTCAATTAATTTGTTTAGTACTTTTCACAATGCATATTGTTTCAAAGCAGCTTTACATAAAATGCTTATTTACATTTTGTTATCAGCCAGATAAGTAATGTCCATATGGCAGTAATATACAGCTATAATATAGTACATGTTTTGTAGTTCGTTAACTTCATGTATTTAGTTAAAACAACAAATGTGTTAGGCAGCAATTGCATCTTGTACTCGTAATGATTACAATATAAGGATTAGGCCTATATTTCAATAATAGGATAATATTTTAAAGTTTTGCATGTCATCTGTTGCTCTCATCTGAAATCTTTGCAGTTGTCAGTGTCGTCTGAAAACATTGCAAAGTCTGTTTCCAATCTGTAGTTACTCCAGGATAACTGCAGGCATCCTGAGGCAAAAACAGGAAAGCAAAGGGAGAAGAATAACTGTAGCCGCTGTTCATAGCAATTTTAGGCAAAGGATATACAGTAGTCAACATTTAAAGTGGATCAAAAAAGTTCATCAAAGTTGTCCTAAGACAAGAACGGGTATTGTTCAAAATTCATGTATAACTTTGATGAAAGGGTTTGATCCACTTCAAATGTTGACTACTGTATTTGGTGCTGTTTCATCAGATGTAAGTGTAGA
The DNA here is from genome assembly GCF_963993115.1 of Abramis brama. Lineage (NCBI taxonomy): Eukaryota > Metazoa > Chordata > Actinopteri > Cypriniformes > Leuciscidae > Abramis > Abramis brama. The sequence goes on from NC_139963.1 coordinate 30,012,812, forward strand.
ACATGTTTATGAAAAGCATAATGTAAATGCTCAGCTAAAGAGATGTGTATTTAATATATAAGAGACTGAGAATGCGCCTGAGCCCTGAACATTATCAGGAAGGATTTCCAGAGTTTAGGAGCCAAATTCAAATAAGCTCCACCTTCTTTAATAGACTTTGATATCCTTGGTTCTATCAAAAATCCAGCATTTTGTGACCTTAAAGAGCGTGATGGATTTAGTTTGGAGTTAGACCGTTCAGGGCTTTATAGGTAAAAATTAGGTAACAGTATTTTATCAATCACATTTTTGTATATGTGTATTTTTAAAGTGGTAGAAGGAGACACTTCACACTCACTGCTGCCTTCATTAACCTTCAGTTTTCAGAAGATATCTCCACATTTTATTTCTTTATGTTTGTAAAGTCTTCAACTTCTATTTGTTTGCTCAAAGGTCCTGCAGGCCTCTGATATCCCTGCCGGTCTGGTCAGTATAATAACAGGGGGCAGGGATCAGCTAACCCAGGCACTTGCCAACCACAGTGTGATTCAAAGCATTTGGTATTGGGGAAGTAAAGAGGTGAGGGGATTTTTTTTTTTCAGTCTTAAAATGGAAGTAGGAGGCATTGAGATATGGAAAATGGAAAAAATGTGTATTTGACATTGACAGAACCATGATATTGCAAAGATGGTGAACTCCATTATTCATTTTCTGTTATATAGAACTGTATAAGCATGCATGCTATTTTGACTGCTTTGAACAAGGAAAATGTTCTGTCAGCACTGGTCTTATTGGATATATGGAACTTCTCTTTTTAGGGCTGTCAGTTTCTTCAGTACTCCTGTATCAGTCCCCTTAAACGTTTGTGGCTACATTGTGAAGAGGAAGAGGAGAAGGAGGCAGGCCGAAACTGGAGCAGCTCAAATCCCTCTCTTCAAGAAGAGCTTTGGAGGAAGGCTGTGGTCTGGAAAAGCATATGGATCCCTACTGCATAAAAGCACTTATCATTCAGTTTTAGGTGGTGAGGGAGCAGTAGTAGATTCTGTGAAGTTTTCACACAAGCCATTTAGACAATAAAGAGTGACCGGGGATGTTACAAGAACATTTGTTTCACTTTCACAAAGTCACGTATAATAGAAAAAGTACTTTTTATTAGTATCCTATGATAGACGGTTGTATTCTGACAAATAAATAACTGTTATAACTAGTCTAACTTGTTTATTTCAGTACAGTAATCAGGTTTTAATACAGTGTAAAAATTATAATAAACAATTGCCATTATTGTACAGAACTAACAATTATTTGTAAAACACATTGTGCTCTTACATACTGCAGTGAATTTCAGTTCCCTGTTGTCATATGAGAAGGGCCTCGATATGGTTGCTACTATATGGATATAGTTGCTTAAATGAAAATTGTAATTAAAAAGATTAAATGATTAGAAAACTGGTCTAAAATTGTGTTACTCGCTGCTACTAAACTGAAAGAAATGGCAATCAAAGGCTTAACATGTAGCATGGGTTGGTTAGCAATTTATTTAGGCCAGCTCATTCACGAAATGACATTGACAGACATCTATTCTCAAACTCAGACTATTTAAAAGCCGTTTATGCATATATAAACAAGTAATAAAAACACTTTGAGTGTTTTAGCGCAATTTTCTGACCTCATGGGATCACAACACTAAGAGATAGTAAATCTTTTCCTGGATTTTTTTTTGTGCGTTCCCGAGATTAGACCTTCCTTAACATAATGCCGAAAACCCGAAGTCTCTAGGTGGTCTGGTTGAGGAGTAGATAGAAGTGCAAGATTGGTGCGCACAGACAGAACAGAAATCATGAGTTAACAATCGCAATTTTGTCCGGTGGAAAATTGCGCTAAAAACTGATATTAAAACTCCAATAATTTGGAATTATATACCGACACTGAAAGCTGTTAAAGACAAAGCTGAAGACTCAACCACACTCTGCCGAGTTCCTTAAAGTTTCAAGCGTAGTTAGCCTACGTAATGCATTAGGAAGTGAGTGGAGAAAAGCTGCTGAGTCACAGTGAGAAAGCGCAATGCCACGTCTAGTTGTGAGTGTACATTTTTTATTGCTGACACAAACTACATTGTCCTCTCCAGTTGATAATACAAAATGCTTAGTCACTGTGACCTTATGGATTACCTTTGTATCCGAAGGCAGTTACCAAGTGAACAAACGGCTCCATGACATTGTTATTGGAAGACTCCCATGACATATCATTCCAGGGCATGTGCCATACGCAGTAACATGATTATCATTATGCTGATGAAAATTAGTTATTTTTAAGCCTTATTAAACTATAATATTTCACTATGTCCTTTCTGTACAAAATGTAAGATTCAAACTTAAATGTTTGTTGTGAAAATACAATTCAATGTGACACAGGTGTCAGCTTGATCAAAAGCGAACAACATGCTTAAGTATACTAACAAAATTGAATTTGTTTCCATAATTTATATCATTGCTAAACGTATATAAGACAATAGTGTGTATATATATAATATATTAAAGAAATTTAGATCAAATGTGGTTGAGTTTGCCTAGACCCACACTATTAGGATTGTTTAAGTGTTCAGTGACTCTTACAAACCCCTTTAAAACTGCTTTGCATCCTGGTAGAAGTCGGTGAACACTCGATCACCCTTCACATATCTGATATAGAATGTACAAAACATCCTACATGGTTTACAGCTAAATATGTTCAATCTACTTGGGTTCATGAATAAATGCATTATGTAAACCTAGGGTGGGGCTCCAGCAGGACATGCTATTGACTAAATGCTACACTTTAAATGCGAATCTTTGAATCAGGTTTACTGTTCAATATTTAATTAATTGCTTTACACCCCTGATATCATGTAAATATGGTAAATCCTTGGTTAATTACAAAATTACATCGAATTTAAAGGTTTGATATTGTCTACATTTATGTAGAATGAAAAATCTTTTTCTGATAGATTGAGTTTTCCATTAATTATTAAAAAGAGTGGCAAAACGTTAAATTGTCGTATCTCCAATGTCTGCTGACTCTCAGCTGACTGTTTTACCACTTCCTCATTCAGCTCGTTCTTTGATTGGCTGGTTCCAGTGACGCATCATGTTGTGATCGTATATAAAACAAATGCGCACCTTCATTTCACTCACAGCTTCAGGAAGACACGAAGAGGTTCTTGCTTCAACAGTGATTGAACGGAACTTCGATTTCGCATTGAAAAACCTCTCATTTCATATTTATTATTTTTTACTGACGTTTTGATAAAAAAAACCGACGAAAAATCCGCCGAAATGGATTCCCAGATTCGCCAGAACTACGAGCGCGACTGCGAGGCTTTGATCAACAAGATGATCAATTTGGAGCTTTACGCTTCATACACTTACACTTCAATGGTAAGTTTCAAGCTTTAAAAAAAAAAAAAAAATCAAATCCATATGCTAAATCATGCCTTTTTGTCGTTTTTCCCTCTTGGTTGCGACATGTATGCAAACACTTTCAGCTTGGAATTGTTTACTTTTCGTCATTTACGTCACCTTTTCACGACGCCTCGAATCCGCGATGAGTTTATAATCTTTACCCATTGATTTTGTTTCCAATCAGGCTCACTACTTCAAACGGGATGATGTGGCTCTTGCTGGTTTTGCCAAGTTCTTCAAGGAGAACAGTGAGGAGGAGCGCGAGCATGCCGAGAAATTCATGGAGTTCCAGAACAATAGGGGAGGACGCATTGTCCTTCAGGACGTAAAGGTAACTTAACACTTTAATGTGTAACATGTGGCAGACAAAATGGACTTTAGGTTTATGCATATTTGTTGGGGACTGTTGAATTGAGGGGGTAGGGGACATCACGTGCTCCCTTGACGTGTTTGTGTCTTTCAATCCAGAAGCCTGAGCGCGATGAGTGGGACAATGGGTTGACGGCTATGCAGTGCGCTCTTCAGCTGGAGAAGAACGTCAATCAGGCTCTGCTGGATCTACATAAGGTTGCCTCTGAGAAGACCGACCCACATGTAAGTCAATGTTCTTTGATCTTTAATGCTTTTATTCCATCCTAATTTATTGAATTAAATGTCTTAAATTATTTTCTGATGTCTTGTCCAACAGCTGTGTGACTTCCTGGAGACTCACTACCTGAATGAGCAGGTGGAGGCCATCAAGAAGATTGGAGACCACATCACCAACCTTTCCAAGATGGATGCTGGCAACAACAGGATGGCGGAGTACCTGTTTGACAAGCACACCCTGAGCAGCTAAATGCAGCTCTCAGATCATCTGCAAAACTTCCAGCTATACTCTAGGCTTAAATCATCAAGCTAATGTTGTCATGTATCTCTTAGGCAAATTTTTAAACTTTGAAAGATTGACACGTTAACATTTTAGAGGCTACATTTCACTGTATAACATGCATGGCTCTTTAATTAGCCATCAAGCCAATGCTTTCTTTTTGAATGTACACTGGTTTTAAGTGAATTTGGTGAATAAACATTTTTGGCTGGATTGACTTGTCTTTTTACTTTTTTGGGGTTGTGAAATTCATGTTTTCAACAAACAGAAGGTGCTTTAGAGGTTGGTGAATACAGAAGTGTTTGACTCATGTAGCTTTTAGCAGTTAATTTGTCTGGCCTACAAAAGGATAACGATTAAACTATAGGTAAGATTGTGACCAAGTTTGTAATAGTGTGTATATATTAAAGAAATTTAGATCAAATGTGGTTGAGTTTGCATAGACCCACACTATTAGGATTGTTTAAGTGTTCAGTGACTCTTACAAACCCCTTTAAAACTGCTTTGCATCCTGGTAGAAGTCGGTGAACACTCGATCACCCTTCACATATCTGATATAGAATGTACAAAACATCCTACATGGTTTACAGCTCAATGTTCAATCTACTTGGGTTCATGAATAAATGCATTATGTAAACCTAGGGTGGGGCTCCAGCAGGACATGCTATTGACTAAGTAAAATTGCACCTACGTGTCTTCTAAACCTCATTTGAGTGTTGGTAGAGTACCAATAGACAAGTTGGGTTACAATAAGTTAACAAGTAGTTGCAAAGTTACTTCGAGTCAATAGAATGTCTGTTCAAGGACCATCACAATAAAGAGTTAGCAGATATTAAAGGGGTGGTTGATTAGGATTTCACTTTTCTAACTTTAGTGTGTAATGTTGCTGTTTGAGCATAAACAACATCTGCAAAGTTACAACGTTCAAAGCAAAGGGAGATATTTTCTTTTAAAGAAATTGCTTTCTTTACAACAAACGGCTGGTAGGAACTACATGAGCTTCCTCCTGGGTTAGTGACATCACAAACCCTAATATTTACATAAACCCCGCCCCCGGGAACGCAATTTATAATTTATCATGACAGAATATGCTAATCACTGACTAGAAGATAACTACACATAAGATACATAGATTCATCAACTAAACATTCAGAAATGTCCTGTTGCATTCTACATGTTGTCACTTCTTGAGTCTCTCCATCTTTGTCTGACTCCGGTTTGATAATAAAAGGCTAAAAGTTTTTGAACTTTTCAGTGCATGTCTGTGTGAGGTAAAAGGACACCAGCTGTTGAAGCTCCACCCCCTGTGCTGGGAGCAGCAGCTCATTTGCATTTAAAGGGACACAAATGTTTTATTATATTTTTGCTCACCATCAAAAAGTGACAAATTTAACATGCTATATAAAAAATCTGTGTGGGGTATTTTGAGCTAAAACTTCACATACACACTCTGGGGACATCAAATACTTATTTTACATCTTATGAAAGGGGCATTATACCACCCCTTTAAGCAGACAGTCTACTAATACTCTAATACTCTAGTTAGTTGACATGTAGGTGCAGAGAATGTTCAAAAGGGACCATCAAGATAAATGTGGCTATTCACTATGGATCAATTGGACAAAATTATTTCTTATTTTGTATGAAGTGATGCAGTTGTTACAGTATTATAGGTCACTAGTTGTACACATACCTCAAGTCATTCTGAGAGAGACCCTGAAGTTTACATTAACCTCTGCTAACGTCACAGGGACATTGCCTTTTTACACTATAATATTATCACTATAGTCAAGCACTGACAACAGGATGAGCTCCCCCTGCTGGCCTTACTAACACCTCTTCCAACAGCGACTCCAGTTACCCTCAGGATTTCTATTATCCAGGTTCTGACCGGGCTCAACCCTGCTTACCTTCAGACGGTGTGCAGTTGACAGTTGCAGGTTTGATAGCTGTATTACTGAAGCTTTCCTGCTTGAAGTATCCCGTTACTCCATGGTACATTTTTACATGTTTTACATTCTAAAAAGCACCAAGTTCTTAAATATTTCATTACATTGAGAAAAACTTTTCTGCAATTAAAGGTCATACAAAAATACTATAGGGTTAGCATTTACATTTCATAACATTTCACTGATTCCAACATTTACCTTCCTGATCTGCACAAAGCATGTTGGGAATTTGAAATCCACTGTCCAGTTTCAGACAGCTGTCAACAAAAATGAATCATGTAGTTCCAACATACTTGAGCAAATGTCTGTTTTACAAATGCATGTAGATTGCTTCTGCTGGTGTACTCAATTTTTTAATTGATGGAATGGATTGGTTAGTGTGCTTCGTTCCTGTAAATCTGCCCATGCCAGTGGCTTTGTGTTTCTTTATACTCGATGTATCAGTTTCTGTGCCCTTAAAGCTTCACTCACAGTTCTATGACACTCTCTCAGAATGACAATTATGGTTGACGTGGTTCTGCAACACCTGCATTCTTGATACCTGAGCAATTTGTTCCTTCTGTGTGGGTGTATTATGTGTTGTGTCATGTTCAGAAGGAGTGGTTTAGTTTGCAATTCACTTCTAAAACTGATCAAGTATATTGCAAAATAACGATATATTGTTACATTTTACACTTATTATACAACTCAAAGTTCATCCTAAAATAAAACTGATTTACTCAAGTCATACAAACCTGTACGACAAAAATAAATTATTGTTGTTGTTGTTTGTGAGTAAATGATGACAGAATTTTTTTTCATTTTGGGGGGAAATTTGTGTTCTTTTATCGTAAATGTTTTGTAAAGCATTTCAGTATTTTCAGTATTTCATTAAAGTGATTCTGTTTTACTGAAATTATTAATGTGTTTCATTAAAAAAATAGTTACAATCTTGTTTGTTTGTTGGTGATCCTTTTTTTTTCTTTTTTTTTTACAATAAAATGTAACAGAAGATATAGTGGATATCCTGTTTAAATGAGAACAATACAATGGAATTAGATGGAATTTTGGGGGAAAATGTTATGGCAGGTGTGAAACTGAAGGTTACACCCCTGGACCCTAGAGACCTGATCAAGTAACAAACATACATTTTCCATGAGTCACAGCTATACAGCTGTGTCATGTCTGTTTCCATTTCCATTTGCTGCTGACAGACTGAGAGTTCAGTACAAAAATGTACAAAATAGTACAAAAATGCTTTGTCATCATCACTCTTATATGACCAGTTGGAACATGATGAATCCCGTCACTGTTGCATGTTATTGCAGAACTGTCCCGTGATACAGGCTATTGCTGTAGTATTCAGGGTCATATGTATCCTTGAAAACCTGACATTTTGTAATTCAGTTTTCTCAATGTGGAAAAATTTGAAAATGAACACTGGAAAATGATTTGCTTAATTGTCATGTCATTGCTATAAAATGTTTGAACATTGCAATAAAAGTCAAACTGTGTTAAACTGTGCTGAGTTTTTTTTTTTTTTTTTTTTTTTACAATGATGGGACCAGACCAGGCCCTCATCAGATCTACCATACCATGAAAGCTAAGGTTGCAGAATCTTATTTTGTCACTGCTGACGGCTGCATATTATGTGACACGGAAAGTGTGTATCATCATGAAAAGATTAAATGCACATTTGGGTTTTATTGATTTGTTTCCACTAAACTGTTTTGTTAGCTAACATCGTAGACATTCTAATGACAGAAGAAACAAACCAGAAACAAATTATTAGCTAGCAGATTTATTGTTTAATATTTTATTTGCCAATATTTTTTTATTTCTCCATATAGATGGATGGAGGGTACACATATTTTTTGATTACACTCCCATTGATGAAACGATGTAAATGCACATTTGATTAGATAATACATTTCTTACAAATTTTGATTTAATACAAATCATGCTTTTTTTTGGCCATTTACCATAGTATTATTTTAAGTACCCTGGCTGTAATCAAAAACAACCAACAAAATATTAATGATTACATTGCAGTCAATGTATCCTTTTTGTCCTGAGCTTTTTGTTCTTCTATGCCTTTTTGCACAATAAAATAAAACCCATATTTAATTACATGCATCTTTGCCTTTTTTGCCAAATTATTTTGTCATTTTAATACCTTAACCAAGTTTATACTGTATTCTTCTTCCCAATATAACATACTCCTCATATTTTGATTGTTTTATAGCACCTGAAATGTCCTTAAATGCAAATAATGTGCAAATATCCCCTCCAGACATCACTTTTGTCCACTACTGTGTGTGCTGCATCACTATTGATTATCCTGGTGGTGAATGAGCTGTAACCTCAAAAGCAGCAGACAGGGAAAATTATAAATCAGTTTCAAGCTTATAAGAGTTAAAGGGTTAGTTCACCCAAAAATGAATTTCACATGGACTATTTTAATGATGTCTTTACTACCTTTCTGGTCCTTGAAAGTTGCAATAACGTTGCTGCCTGGGGGGGGTCAGAAAGCTCTCGGGTTTCATCAATTTGTGTTCTGAAGATGAACGGAGGTCTTACGGTTTTGGAACGACATGAGGGAGAACAATTAATGACAGAAATGTCATTTTTGGGTGAACTAACCCTTTAATCATCAACCTTGACCCATTGCTATAGGAATGACTAGAACGGCTGATTCCACCTGCAGCAGATCAGTGTTGACCCCTGGGGGAAAGAAGCACAATTTGCTTTGTTTACTCACATAGCTCTGAGGGCACAGATATAGTGTCAGGTGTGGATTACACTTGTTGCTGACACACACTGCATGTGCTGATGCAAGAATGCTTAGTCATTGTCACCTGACCAAAGAACCTTTTAGTGAACAATTCTTAAAAGAACTATTTTTTTCATATAGTATGAAGAATATTTAAATAATCTAAAGATCCTTTTTCCACTATAAAGAATCATTTGTGCATTGGAAAGGATTAATGGATGTTAAAGGTTCTTCATGGAAAGAAAATATAACTGCACACTCTTTTAAGCACATTTTAATATTACCAACGGTTTGGCAAAACAAGTAGCAAGAAGCAAGGTGTGCGTTTGCTTTACTGTTCTATAAAGATTCTTCATGGAACCATAGATGTCAACAAAAAAAACTTTATTTTTAAGAGTAGAGGGTAAGCCAGGGCTAGCTATCACATGGAGAAGGTGTTACAAGGGCTGGATCTCAGTAACTGCAATGGTTTGAATCAAAATAAGCCCAATTATATACATGATTGTTTGTTTTTTTTTGTTTTTTTTCTAGCAGTGGTTTTGTATGTTGGTTTCCTCATATTATCTTGCTTCACAAATCTCTTTGTTATAAGTGTCCAGTAAGGACAGAGCAGCAAGTCCGAGGTCAGTAAGACTGAGGCCAGCACTCATGGTAATGTTTAATTGTTTATGTACTTTTTTCAAGTTGGCAAATGTTTGAATATCTCTTCTAACTTTGAAAAAGTTGCTATAAGAGTGGTGTTTTAATAATGATAATATTTAGTCTATATATATATATTGCAATCTAAAGAGAAAATATCTAAGGAGAATGGGTGAAAAATAACATTTTTGCTAACATTTTATTTTGATGGTCCCCCAACAGACATGACTTTTTGACCCATCAAGCTCATAGAAAGATTATAAACAGCCAAACATTTGGAATGAAGGCAGAGAATAGGCATGTCTGGATACAGATTTGACCTATATTTGTTGTGAAAATACACAGTGGCACAGTTGTGTCATCAGAACTATTACATCACATTTTAAATTATTTTATATTTGACACGAAGTTTAGAATCATTTTGAATGTTCTGCATGTAGAATTTGTCTTTTTTTATACAAAACAATAACTGTTTTTCTTTTTCTTGTTTTGTTAACCATAAATACATTAAAATGCTATCATATTTATTTTTTGACACTAATGAAAACAAGGCAGTGAATAGGATAGAAGTACAGTGTGTTCAATGAATTGTACAATGGTTCAGCTGACAAAACATCTTTACCAAAAAACTTTCAGTATACAAAAACTCAATTAAACAGTTATGAAAGTTGTAAGTTGAAAGTTATTTTGATCTAAGACCTTACACACTGCATGCCAGTAAGTACTCTAGGTCTTTCCCTCACAGCCTTGTTTTCATCCAAGTAACATTCAATCTATCTACCCTGACCAAGTCTATAACCATTGGCAAATATATAAAACCCACACAGGTTTAAAACCCAACAGGTGCATTCTTGTCTCTTCAGATGATCCCAATAGCCTACACTGTTCCCATTCACCAAAACATGGCCGGTTGAATTTATATCAATACATAGCCTAAGTCTAGTCAAGTCTAGTCTAGTTTTTCACAGTAGACAAGCTGTTTCACTCAAAAATATGTAGGACAATACTGGCTTCAAAAGCTGGCTTCCGTTACATGGTGATTGTTAGTTTTCTTAGCAGGATAGCCTACTGTTAATTGGGATGATGTGAAATCAACAACAACAACAAAAATAGTTAAAACAATCCTATATTTACTATGACATAGCCTACAGTAGGCTAGTATTTAGTCGGACTCGGATTCGACTCGGCCCATTTGGTCTCGGACTTGGATGAATAAGGGGGAAAAAATACACAACTATGAAAGGTGATATGGTCTTTGCTATAAACTGAATCAGCGGACAGTCTTGTCGCTTCCTCATTCAGATGATTCAGCTGGTTTCAGTTCCAGTGACGCATCATGTTGTGATCGTAGCCTATATAAGACAAATGCTCACCTTCATTTCACTCACAGCTTCAGGAAGATACGAAGAGGTTCTTGCTTCAACAGTGATTGAACGGAACTTCAATCCAGCCGGAATTTATTTAAATCTATTTAAATTTCTTATTTATTTTTGCACCAACGTTGTGATAATAAACCGCAGAAATGGAGACTTCTCAGATTCGCCAGAACTACGACCGCGACTGCGAGGCTTTGATCAACAAGATGATCAATTTGGAGCTTTACGCTTCCTACACTTACACTTCAATGGTATGTAGGCTATCCCTTTTTTGTTATTATGTTCTCAGAACTTTTGCAAGTCGTATCTTTATTTTGTGACAAGTTGTCTCTCCTCTAATTATTAAATCCTTTTTGACTTCATAATGCATAAAATACACTTTCTCCCCTTTCACAAGTTTGCATGCAGCAGCGATTGTGGCATTCAAACCATCAGTGTTTTTCCTGCACTCTTTAAAAATAACAGAAATAGACATTAATTTACACTGAAAAAGAACAATTAAAGAGTAATTATGTGGATGCAGTAATAGGATTTTTCATTATTGTGCACCTGTAGAAATTTGACTCTACTTAAATCCTATCTTTTGATTTCACTCCAATCAGGCTCACTACTTCAAACGGGATGATGTGGCTCTTGCTGGTTTTGCCAAGTTCTTCAAGGAGAACAGTGAGGAGGAGCGCGAGCATGCCGAGAAATTCATGGAGTTCCAGAACAAGAGGGGAGGAAACATTGTCCTTCAGGACATCAAGGTGCTTGATAGTGTTCTGAACTAAACAGTGTAACCCCTGTTTTTTGTTTGTTTTTGTTTTTACAGCAAAGCTTACTCTAGAAGCATCATTATGGAATGGTATTATGCCTATTTCTAAAGGACTGCTTAATTAAAGGGGACCTTGCTCACTCATGTGTTTGTTTTCTCTTCAGAAGCCTGATCGTGATATGTGGGGCAATGGACTGATCGCTATGCAGTGCGCTCTTCAGTTGGAGAAGAACGTCAATCAGGCTCTGCTGGATCTACATAAGGTTGCCTCTGAGAAGACCGACCCACATGTAAGTCAATGTTCTTTGATCTTTAATGCTTTTATTCCATCCTAATTTATTGAATTAAATGTCCTAAAATATTTTCTGATGTCTTGTCCAACAGCTGTGTGACTTCCTGGAGACTCACTACCTGAATGAGCAGGTGGAGGCCATCAAGAAGATTGGAGACCACATCACCAACCTTTCCAAGATGGATGCTGGCAACAACAGGATGGCGGAGTACCTGTTTGACAAGCACACCCTGAGCAGCTAAATGCAGCTCTCAGATCATCTGCATTCTGCAAAGTTTCCCTCTATAATATGCTTTTAAATCATTAGGTTTTAAGAGCATATTACATGTTCTTATCACACAGCTCTTATGCAGAACTCTTTCAACAGTTGAAAGGTTCAAATGCAGATTTGCTCTTTCATTTGTCATGCTGTTAGCCAAGCCAGTGGTTTCCTGTTGAATGTACACTAATTGCTGTTAATCCATAGAATTTGATGAATAAACATTTGAGACTGGATTGAGTTGTCTTTGTATTTAAATTTGTGGGTCTGGGTTTTAGGCTGTATTCAACCAGTTATTCAAGGTTGATGTAGACTAACATTCATGGAGGTAATGAATCATGAATTCTAGATTGATGGTCTCTATGAGGAAAAATGCTGTGATTTTCAGAGTACAATTATTATTATGAGAAAGACTGGTCATTAATTGGTTGCCCATTTCATCTACCCTCACCTCCACAAGATAATTTGGGAAACTAAAGTACACATTTTTATTTCTATTTATTATTTCATTAAAACTGCTGAAATAATCTAGGTTCAAGTTTGATCATGTCATTTATATTGTATGAATGTATAAAAATTCACATACACACACATCCAACACCATGTGCACTTTATTACACTTAATACACTTTATTATTGCCCATTTTATTACACCTGTTACAAGGTTAAATACATAGTTACTCATCAATGTAAATTTAATTCCAGCTACTTTAACCTTCAGCTCTGCTGATGAGAAATGCTATTATACATAAACTTACTCACAAACACAAATAAATACAAAAGTTTCACGAAACAAGTTATTGAAGTAATTGCCCTAACTTAAAGTCACCATGAAATCAAAATTGACCATTCACATTTTTTTTATGGAACATAGAGTGCTGCAGTGATTATTTATTTTGGTATCACCTTAGTCTCACGTAGCCAGACCTTCAGACGGATGGCAGAAGCTTTGCAGCTTTTCTTGGCCAAGGACCACCCAAGAGGATGTTTGACTGACATGTAACGTAACCAATCACAGTTTGTTTTGTACCGCGTCATGTTTAGGGGCATGGCAATATAATGTCGATGTCCATATAATAACAGTCCGGCGTGCATCTAATAAATGATTCATTCAAGGACGTTGTGCAAGTTTACTGCAACAATGGAGCCACGAACTTCACATACTTTTGAAAATCCAGCGTGTAGCTGATCCTGGTAAGCACTCATTGTCACAGTTGTTAACACAACGGCTTTCTTCTTCCACGAGGGGTTTTGGCGTCACGGCATTTGTTTCCAGGTGGAACAATAAAGAACGCGACACACAAATCTCCCGGACATCCTGTAGAATTCAACCAATCAGATCGCGACTTCGAAACTCCTGAAGTGTTTCCAGAAAAGTGTGCCATATGCATCCATAGACAGTAAAAGAAATGGACACAGCGACCCCATAGACTTCAACGGAGAAAAAGTGAAGCAAATTAGAAGCACTCACTTCCTGATGGCTGAGCGTACTGCGCAGACTCAAACTGAGCTTGATGACGTAGATGTGACGTGATCAACCTGTCTGACAGTTGTAAGTCTTCTAGTAGCTGTGCAAAGGGAAATCTGAATCATTCCCTTCCGAATCTTGGAGACGGAGAGCGTGAGTAGGAACTGTCCATGAGCTAGGAGCAGGAGCAACTTTATGATTCTCTATGGGCTTCTCCCTTGACTTTATCGGACTTTATGCCTCCACGTCCCCCCAATTGACTGCGAACTTCTCCTCCTGTCTATACAGTAATTTCCAGAGAGTCGTGTGGTTATGACGCAATCATTAGCCTATTTTTACAAAAACTGCTTCTACGGGGCCATAACGTAAGATACAAGGTAATGGAGCCTTTTATACATTGTCGTGTTTCTTTAGAAATAAACAGTGGACAAATAGAGTCTTTAAACGCCTCAGATGTAAAGTTATTCGCTGTCAAAGTGACGCCAAAATGAATGGGAGTCAATGGCATGCTAACAGCAGGTGATGGCTTGTTAGCCAATGGCGGCGCCCGGGGATGGTACGCTTTCCGGGTGCTGGATTACCCCCCTGTATGCATCAGACGTTCAGGCTACGGTTCGTGGGCGTGACGTCTGAGGCTGAGACTAGCATTACCCTGGTTCCCTCGACAAAATCCCAATAGGATTTTTCCATTGGTTTTTGGATTATCACAGAATATCAGATCTGTGACCAACAAAAGTTTATGATTCTTATATGTTTTGTTCATCATGATAATCTTCACAAATGAATCCAACTTTTATTAATTTTAAAGCCTAAATTCAATCGCCAGAAACAATAAGCGTTGGCTTGGCTATAACAAACTGCACTTCGGTTGCATGATTTCAACGTCACCATCACTAAGATCAACTCTTTCAGTCTTTATTTAAAACACATTTTCCATGAAAATTTGAGTTAGAAGAGTTTGTAAGAACATGATTATGAACACAGTGGGGCTGTGAAAGTAGACTGGTGAGTACATGAGTTTTTCATCTCAGTGTGATTAAGCTTTAAGACCCCCTGTGGTTATGTGGTGTTTTTAATATGCTTTAAGACAAACCATGTCCAAATTCGTAAGCCTCAAAAATGGGATTTGAAATCTCCGGTGTTTCTTACATCACAAACTACTGTAATAGGGCTTTAGCATATCATAATTACTGTGCTGCGAAGCAGTGGAGTCTCAAGGGAAGCCAGGTTATCCCGGTATATTTTTCTGTTGATATGAAAAATCTTGAACATTTAGCAATATAGCGGGTGAATTACATATACGATGTATATTACGATGTTATGATGAACTATATGATTTTCTCCACTGACGTTCTAAGTTGTTCAAAGCATTTGTAAGGATGCTGATTTTTGAAGGCAGCTGTCTGACTCTGAGATGGTGAACGGGAACATGGTTTGTGTAACATTAGCAACACATTATTAGCTGTTTGATCACGTAGTCAAGCAAAAAGGCTAATCATATTAACTACCATTCCCATTCCCATAAAACGCATTGCCATTCTGATACATCGACTCTAGATACATACTCTTCCACTTCTTCTGAATCAGTTTCTGGTTCAAACATATATGGCTGAATGAAATCAGTATTTCCACTTGCCATTGTGCAGCGTTTACTACAGTAAAGTTGACCAAGTGGATCAGGTATCCTGAGCTTGTGTGAGTGGGTGGAGGCAGGGGTAATTTGCATATTCATGGAGTAAAACCTTTAAAAAATCACAAGGGTGTATAGCTAATGTATTTTATGTCATAGAATAAAACATGAAAGTATCTTGAGCTTGTGTTATCCACAGACCATTATCTTGTTTTTGGGTTTTGGCCTACAAAAATGCCTCATTCCTTCAGCACTCTATTGCAGTATTTATTATAAATTATTTAAATTTTTGCCCCTCTGAGTGATTATGACTAGTTTGGTTTAAGAAGTTTTTAATGAACACCTTGGCTGATAATCCTCCTTAAAATGCATTTTTTGACCAATTGTAAAATAATCATAACTTATATACAACAAACATATGAGTTATATATGATTATATATGATTAGTGATACTAAGTTATAACCAAGTTCAAAGTGTTCACACCTAAAAGTTTATCACGTGACAAATGTTTGCATCTAATAGTAAAAAAAACAAGTCCAAGAGATGTATCTCCATGTCAGCTCTTGGGAGTTTGCACTTGTAGCTGACACAGAATGCGGTTTCATGGGCAATTTCTAGTACAAAATTGCTGACTGATTGTCACCTGACTGATTACTCTTTTACTGGCAGTTACCAAGTGAAAAATAGAGAGAATTGAGTGTTGCTCTTTTAATAAATCGTTTTCTCTCATCAAGCCAATGCTTTCCTGTTGAATATGCACTAATTTATTTTAAGCTATGAATTTGATGAATGAAAATTTTGGCCTGGATTGAGCATAAAGTCTGGACCAAAAGGTCTATTGTTTAGATAAAACCATATTTAACAAACCCTCTTAAAGGCAGAAGCTATGCTCAAGCAAAATCAGAAACCTTTTCACAGCTGTCATCAACAGAAGCATTGGCCTCAATGAATTATGGACCAATCTGTTGGCTTTTTAGTGTAAATGACTTCTATTCTAATGCTCCCTTTTAGAAGAAAAACTGGCCTTGAGAATTTACCTTCACTATGTCTGAATGTTCTTTAGCTTTGACACCAACTACATCTACAAAACCTCATGGGCACTCAGTTCTGGACATGACTCTTCTGAGCCAATCAACTGAGCTATATAAATGCCATGTGACTTGGGAGCTACAGAAAATTTCTGTCATCATGACATTGCTGATTGGCTGAAGACATCACACGTATGTGCTGCATTACTATTGATTATCCTGCTGGAGAATGAGTGAATGAGCAGCAGACAGGGGGAAAAAATATAAATCCATTTCATGCTTATAAGAGTTAATCATCAACCTTGACCCCTTGCTATAGGAGAGACTAGAACGGCTGATTCCACCTGCAGCAGATCAGTGTTGACCCCTGGGGGAAAGAAGCACAATTTGCTTTGTTTACTCACATAGTTCTGAGGGCACAGATATAGTGTCAGGTGTAGATTACACTTGTTGCTGACACACACTGAGGGTGCATATGCTGATGCAAGAAGAGTAAAACAAAGATGTATTCAGCCAAACAGTTGGAATGAAGGCAGAGATTTGAAATGTTTTATTATTTTATATTTGAATAATATATTACAAAATGTCATAATCTACTTGACATGACATTTTGGATTACTTTTGTTAGTGAATTTGACTGAATCTGAATTTAGTTAAAGCTGGATACAGTTATAAGCATAGGCTGTTACAGGTAGGCTACTAAAGATGTCAAATCGTTGTTATTTTCTGTTGGATTCCGTTTTTAATGATATATGATGATGGAAATAAAATACACAACTATGAAAGCTGATATGGTCTTTGTTATCTTAGAAACTGACAGCTGAACGGACAGTCTTGTCGCTTCCTCATTCAGATGATTCAGCTCGTTCTTTTTGATTGGCTGGTTTCATTTCCAGTGACGCATCATGTTGTAATCGTAGCCTATATAAGACAAATGCTCACCTTCATTTTACTCACAGTTACAGGAAGATACGAGTTCTTGCTTCAACAGTGATTGAACGGAACTTCGATCTCGCCGGAATTTATTTAAATTTCTTATTTATTTTTGCACCAACGTTGTCAGAATAAACCGCAGAAATGGAGACTTCTCAGATTCGCCAGAACTACGACCGCGACTGCGAGGCTTTGATCAACAAGATGATCAATTTGGAGCTTTACGCTTCCTACATTTACACTTCAATGGTAATTATCTCTCTTTTTTATTCTGTTCTCGGAACTTTTGCTAGTCCTATCTTGATTTTGTGGCTTTCTCTAATTATTAAATCCTTTTTTCACTAAACAACATGTTCTCCCCTTTCTCAAGTTTGCATGCAACAGCGATTGTGGCATTTAATTCACAATCGAAATCGTGCAGGAAAGTTTTTTTCCTGCACTCTTTAAAAATAACAGAAATAGAAATGAACTTGCACTGAAAAAGAACAAGAGTACATGATCAATTGTATTATATATATATAGCCTAATATAATCATTTTTTTGTCGCCAATTCCTTTATTTTGATTTTGAAGTACTTTCTTTTGATTTTGCTCCAATCAGGCTCACTACTTCAAACGGGATGATGTGGCTCTTGCTGGTTTTGCCAAGTTCTTCAAGGAGAACAGTGAGGAGGAGCGCGAGCATGCCGAGAAATTCATGGAGTTCCAGAACAAGAGGGGTGGAAAAATTGTCCTTCAGGACATCAAGGTGCTTGATAGTGTTCTGAACTAAACAGTGTAACCCTGTTTTAAATGGAATGACATTATGCCTTTTGTAAAGGTCTGTTGAATTAAGTAATTGAATAATTCAACATTGTAAAAGTGCAATGAGCTTTTTCTGAGAAATGCTGTTGATATTTGAAACTGACACCCAAACTCCAACCTTTTCCTTTTTGGTAATATATCAGCCACCTCTCTACATTCTTTTCTACAAATGTCCCACTTGCTCACTCTCTCCTCTCCCATCATGAGCATACTGATGATTGGCTTTGAGAGTGTTTTGGTACTCTGTGGATTGGACCGATCAAATTATTTTTTTTTTACTAAATCTATTTACACAGCCAGGACTACATACACACATAATGTTTGGTTGTTGTTGTTTTTTTCAGCACACACAGACAGAGCAGATGTTTAGCAAACATTCACAAAATTGTTTGGGTGTTGATTTGAATTTTTCACTAGTGTTTCTCAGCATCTCTCAATTACGGGGGACCTTGCTCACTCATGTGTTTTTCTCTTCAGAAGCCTGATCGTGATATGTGGGGCAATGGACTGATCGCTATGCAGTGCGCTCTTCAGCTGGAGAAGAACGTCAATCAGGCTCTGCTGGATCTACATAAGGTTGCCTCTGAGAAGACCGACCCACATGTAAGTCCATGTTCTTTGCTCATTAATGCTTTTATTCCATCCGAATTTATTGAATTAAATGTCCTAAAACATTTTCTGATGTCTTGTCCAACAGCTGTGTGACTTCCTGGAGACTCACTACCTGAATGAGCAGGTGGAGGCCATCAAGAAGATTGGTAACCACATCACCAACCTTTCCAAGATGGATGCTGGCAACAACAGGATGGCGGAGTACCTGTTTGACAAGCAAACCCTGAGCAGCTAAATGCAGCTCTCGGATCATCTTGCATGCAGAAATCATCAAGCCTATTTTTTTTTTTTGCACTTATGCAAATTTTTTAAGTCTGCGATATTCTATGGTTACGTTACATCTAGTGAATGTCAGTCTTGCTTTTTAAGTAGCCATCATACCTTTACTGTTGAATGTACACTCATTGGTTTTAACCTGCATTTGATGAATAAACATTTTGGGCTGGATTAATTTGTCTTTTTATTTAAAACTGAGCACCAAGTGGTCTATATCCAGTGGTCACATTCAGGATATGCAGGGCTGGAATAGGATTAGAATTGATAACTTTCTTAATTCATTGAAAAATTGCCATCTGACCCTCATGTCATCTTAAATTATATAATCAAAGTATTTTATTTATTTTTTTATCTAGTGCATAAATGCAGATTAAATTATCTGAGAGGTGACTGAGGGTCAGGAATGTAGTAATGTAGTTCACTCATTTATCCTGGCTCCCAAAGAATTAATATGCTCATGTAATTGATTGATAATTTCACTAGTTTGCCTGCCCATTCAGCTTTAAAGGTTAATAATAGTAAATTAACTTTGCTGTCCTTGGAGGAGGCCCAAGTTCCTTATGTTCCTGACCCATTAACACAAGACACATACACATTAGAATACAATGTTGGATTTACATAAGTGTCAAAAGAACACAAAAGCAGATATTTAGAGAATGCGGTCCAAACATACGCATCCCAATCACTTTCACTGTATGGACATAAGAAGTGAAGTACAGTCATACAGGTTTGGAATGACATGATGGTGAGAACATGATGACAGCATTTTCATTTTTGGGTGAACTATCCCTTTAAAATCTGTTAACAATGAGTGAGCTTTAATCAAAAGACTGCAAAAAATATTATGTGAACAGTGGCCATCATTTTGTAGATGCTGGCTGTTACTGAAACTCTCTTAAAGCGTCAACTACATTCCTGGCACATAGTTCTCCAGTCTCAAACCTTACAAATATGATAACAATACGTTTTAATATACAATAGGTTCTAACATCCTTTAAATGTTGCTCACCTATGGTGTGCACAAAGGGACATTCAGCATTTGGTTTATCAATTTGTGCAGCACTCACCAATGTTACGTTACAGTTTTTCTGAATTGCTAAAACACATTTTTTGAAACCATCGCTCACTTTCTCAAAACCTTAAACACAAAACCAAATTTTCATTCAGAGAACCTCTGACTCTTCTAGCAAAATCAAACAATGCTTTCAGATCATAAACACAGCGAGTCAATATTACAAACACTACAGATCATTCGTTAGACACTACATCAAAAAATGGAGAACACAAAATCCAAAGCATGCAGTTACAGAAAAAGAGTATATTATTGTACCAAAGTAAACAAATTTTGCCATTACGTAAAATAGTATAGTAATGACAACTTACAGTAGTAAGGTGAATAAATTGTATACTGTATGCACTGCAAGTATAGTATTGTTCTGAATATTGTATAGTAGGCCTGAGACAGTGACCCAACTGCAAAAGCCAAAAAGGTTACAGTAAAAAAGTCTAAATGAAAAGCATGTTATAGTAAAATACACTCAGAAGAGTTGTGCAACTGCAAAATCAAGGTCAGTGAGAGAGATTTTATTCTGCTTCAGCATCATGTCTTCATGTTGGGTCCAGTCTGAGGACTTTGTCCACATCACAGGCAACGTCATCTCTGCAGGTGAAGGGAAAAACCATAAAGCCAGATCCAGCCTTTACAACGTTCTCCACACCTGCTCTTTCTCATCCTCCTCCTCGTCCACCGCCTCTTATGTACTCTTCCTCCTCTCCCTCTTATATTGTTTCCATCCATTATTGGTATCAACATTCAGTGCAACATTTTGAGTCAATTTTGGGACTCTGAACTGACTTGTATTATATACAGTTTGGTTTGGTCACATCATTAGAAATAAGTGTGAACAATTTTGAGTCGTTGTGTGTAAACGATGACAAAAGTTGTGTTTAACTTTTGCCTGCATGTGTTTAGTGTTTTGAAACACAAGTGCATCACAGTGCGAAATGTGTTTTAGTGAGTGAGTATGTGTTTAGAGTTTTGCAAAAGTTTGTGAGATTTGCAAACAGTATTTTAACTACCTGACCTTGTTCAATGTTTTACAGAAAGAGTGATTTATACGAAAAATTTGTTTAGGCTATTGAGAATTTGGTTCAGATAATGGGGTTTAATGTTTTAGCAATTCAGAAAAACTGTAACAAATACTTGTCATGAAAAGACATTTTATTTAATTGAAATAACTGTGAAATTAGAGCCCCTTGATAACACACATTTATTGAGTAACACAAGCAAAAGAAGATTCAGTAAAACTAATGACAGTGAACCATTGGCACACCTGGAGGACCGCCATGGTGTGCAGGCCCGATGCAGCTTGGTCAGTGGCGGTGTAAGCTCGGCCGGCAAGAGCTGAAGTTGCTGATGGATGAACTGCCTTGGATCTCCATCCAATAGCAGTGGGTGGGCAGAGGTGTGCGCCCACTGCTTCCTCTAGGGGGGGCAGCTTCTCTTATCCCTTCTCCTCAACGCCGTCAACGGTGGAGAGCCTTGCGGAGGTGGATGTTCTCCGGTGGGCCGAGTAGGGGGCGCACCATGATTTAGTCAGCTCGTTGTGTACTTCAGGAAAGAACGCCGCTGGTCTTTGACGAGGGGCCTGGTGGAGCCTGAGCCGAGCTGGCTCTTAGCGGGCTCCTGAGGCGAAGGCCAATCGAGCCCGAGGTCTTCAATGGCTTTAGTGAGGACGTGGAGGAGCTCTGAGTCCAAACTTGCCCTTGCGCCTTCTTCACTGGACTGAGATGACGGGGCGGGGTCAGCTCGGATGGCAGGAAACGGGAGAGCGCGAGGGGCAGGGTCGCCCTCTGAGAAGAGAGCTAGCCGCGAGCGCAGCATGGAGATCAGCATACTCTCACAGTGAGAACAGCCGCCTTTGCCGAGTGCAGCTTCCGCGTGGTGACGTCCCAGGCATGAAGTGCACTCATGTGCCCACCGGCGTCAGACACAATCCGGAGGTGGCATTTGAAACAACACTGTTGTTTTGAAATTTGCTCTTTTAAGAGCGTGTCGTGGCGGAGAACACACTGTAAATTGCTTTCAAAGGATAGACAGCGAAGTGAAGAGTTCGCTGAAAGGATTAAATCTGATTCCTATGGCAAAATGGCCCGCTTATATAGCCAGAAGCCACGCCCATTCTGGCAGGCTTCGGTGCGTGCAAGGCGCGAAGCACCATGATTGGTTCGTGCGCGTCAGGTGCTTCGCCATCGGTTCGTGCAGTTCCCGCAGCACAGCCAATGAGCGTGCTAGTCAGCTCTGCTCTGTGCTCGCTGTGCAGCTGCACTGCGTTTTAAAATAAAGGCTTCAATATTCTTGAGAAAAGGAGTTTTCCCATAGCGCATAGCAACGCAATATGAGAGACCGTTCTCGAAAGGGAAACCAGAATAGTTGTGATAGGCTATATAACAGCGCTGAGCACGCGTCTGTCTCTGGCTCAGCGTCAGCCAACGCGCAAACTCAGATTTGAATTTAGAAGTTGATGATCACGCGATCTGAACGTTCTAATCATACTGGTGAGATCGATCGTACGAGTCAAAGGGTTAACTAGTGATCACATGCGGTGATGATGCTTGCGTCCGTTTCGGAGAACCAGTGCAAATATTTCAACCGACAGCTGAGGCATTTAAGTGGCACCGAAATAAGGCACCGAAATCTGCGTTTTGATTCGGTCCGGTTACATACCGGTTACTTATGGCGCTTTTCCACTGCATGGTACGGTACGGCTCGGTTCGGTACGGCACGCTTTGGCGCTTTTCCACTGCATGGTACGGTACGGCTCGGTTCGGTACGGCTCACTTATGGCGCATTTCCACTGCATGGTACGGTACGGTACGGCTCGCTTCGGCTCGCTTTAAATGGTAGGCCTACCACCTCTGTTGAGGTTCCAAGCGTACCGTACCGATACTAAAATGTGACGTGAAAACACTGAAGATCACTGATTGGTCAGACAGAATCGTCACTACCAGTGTCATTGTATTTGCGACACGAGACCATGCACGAGACAAACCCGCTAGATTTAAACAGCCAACGCTGTAGTTTCTTGCAGTTAAAAAGTTTCTTGCAAACTGTTTCTTGCAGTCAGGGGCGGCGCCGGATAATTTTTAACGCATGTGCTGAGGGCACACACACACATATGTGTGTGTGTGTGTGTGTAATTAATATATTATTAATAAATGAGCAAAACTTGGCCACAAAATATTTAATATTCAATTATTTTAATGATCACAATTAAAGTTTTAATTTTATTAAATTGAACAAGCGCAAAATTCAGCAATCAAATATTCAAAAAGACTTAATAATAATGTTATTTCTCTCTATAGGCGCGTTTACTACGAATATGGCGATCGTCAACTTCATCTTTGCCAGACACTGACAGAAAACACTATTTTATAAATAAAAATCAATGCACGCATCCCCGGATTTACAAATGCACATCTTGCTTGTTGCACGCACATTATGTCGAAATAACGAGATATTATGTTGAAATAACATTATTATTAAGTCTTTTTGAATATTTGATTGAATGCTGAATTTTGCGCTTGTTCAATTTAATAAAATTACGCCTATATATAGCCTATATATATACTATTAATAAATGAGCAAAACTTGGCCACAAAATATTTAATATTCAATTATTTTAATGATCACAATTAAAGTTTTAATTTTATTAAAACGCGTGCACTGATTTTTATTTATAAAATAGTGTTTTCTGTCAGTGTCTGTGCATGGCAAAGATGAAGTTGACGATCGCCATATTCGTAGTAAACGCGCCTATAGAGAGAAATGCACATAATGGATTACATAAGAGAGTAGCCTATTTCTTTTTGTTTTGAATTATTTCGTTTAAAGACATTTCAAGCTTTGTGTATTTGAGGATGAGATGCGCTCCAGTTAACGTACAATGCAACTGACTGCTCGGGCACCTCAATGATTAAATTGTCTATTTTGCTCTTATTTATTCAAATAAGAATATTAAAAAATATTAAAATTAAGATACAATTTATACAAAACGAAATTCACTTTAAAGAAAGGCTTTCTACAAAACAAAACTTAATGAAGTGGTCAAAATTATGTCCGACTCGCTCCATGTCTCTCTACTCGTGCTGTTCACTTTTCATAATCAACACCTGGCAGATGGAAAAAAATAACATAACATTAACTAAATGCGCTTTTTTAATGGCAGTAGGCTAGTTTAAAACAGTACATTAGGCCTAGACTCTCTATTTGTAAAGATTGCTGCACATTCATTTAATTCTGAATTTTGCACACACAAGTTGAAAGGCATTTGTTCAAATCAAGTTCATGGATAATTGTGCGTGCATTTATTAATCATTATGATACTAAAATCATAACAAAGTAGGCTATGCTATGTACAAAAAATCAGATGAGCCCAGAATATGAACGCAACGTTTAATTACACGTTAAGAATTTTCCTTCCATATAGTAAACCATTATAAGAACGTTTAATTTAATTTAAAAACATCCACATGCCGAGAATCAAGAGCACCATCCCCTGTGTTGTGCGTTTGAAATGTGGCGCGTTTACGATGATGTCATGGCAGTAGAGGCGGCAACTATAACGATCAGTCCCACCCAGTTTGAAGCGGTACTAACTGCAATGGAAAAGCAACCGAGCTAAAGCGAACCGAACCGTGCCGTACCGAGTCGAGTCGTACCACGCAGTGGAAAAGCGAAGCGAGCCGAACCGTTCCGCGCCGAGTCGAACCGTACCGAGCCGAACCGTGCCGTACCATGCAGTGGAAAAGCGCCATTAGGTACTGGTTCCATATCGGTACCGGTTTCGGTACCCAACCCTATGTCTGAGGGAAAAGTTTGCTTTTTCAGCAATAGTGAATGGTTTTGAGTGTAGAGCTTCATTTTGACCTGAAAATACTATGTTTGAGGAATTAGGTGAGACGTTATGGAAGTGTTTACTGATTTGAGAATACGAGGTATAGTTTCAAGAAATGTGTTTAAGCAATCGAGAAAAACTATAATATTACAATCAATCCACCTGTTCGTCCCGTGAACACTCAGTGTTAATTGTTTATTAATTCTAAGAAATGTTCATTTCCAGGGGAGGGAAATGTCTTTCTTACTGTACAGTTCTTCTAAGAGCCTGTACTCAAAATCTAAATCAGTAAATAAATTTTGTAGCAAACAGAGAATCAGAACCAAATACGTATTGTGCACAAGTTTTATTAACAAAATCACAAACAAAACTAAACTAAACAAACATACATACATGCATAGGTAAATGGTGAGTGACAGAATGAAACTGGAAGCAGGAAATGGAACTATGGAAAAGATTCATTTAACTATGAAAAGAACCATCAGCTTATCATTTTCAGAGCACTTCATTAAATGTATACTTGCATGGCCTTTGCAGTGAAACATTTCACAGTTCCTGAATAAGGATTTTGATGGTCCCATGAGTCTCAAACTATTTCTTCGGCGTTGACTGAAAAATTGGTGATGAACTTGCGTGGTTGGTTTAACTCTGTTCCCATGGCTGGAGTGCCGATTGTGGCCTGCCGGCCCGGGACCGGAGAGGTCACGCAGAGCAAACAGGAGAAGGAAGGAAGTCAGAAGAGTTGATGGTTGGAATTGCGATGGACTTCTTCTGCATTGAATGAAGACATTGTGCCACACTCCTGATGTTGTCCTTTGATTCTGTTCTGGTTGAGAGAGTCCTCTCTCTCTCCTGACAGAGGACATGGCTGGTTGTGGGTCAAGGCCTGCTGCCCTGGGGCCTAGTGTGGCCACGCAGGACAGGTATGCAAATGTACCGAGAAGGCCAAGAGCGAGAAGAGCTTGTGTAGAGGCCATTTAAAGTCTGAGAAAGGTCCCACCTCTCAGGGTTGGCTCGACCAATAAGAAAGGGGGAATTTCCAAGCAGGAAATTCCTCTGTTGGGAGGATTTATGGCTCTGTCTCAAGTGTGGTTAGACATATGCCTTGCTATTTGTATTCATTTATACTCAAGATAGATATAACAAACACATGAGCAACACAGCGGTTCAGGGCTTCCAGCCTGAATATAATTGCTTCCAGAAATTATTTTTGGGGGTGGTATTGGGGTGCTTTGGTCTTTCTTGGGAGTGCTGAAGCACCTGTCAGCCCCTCCCTAACGCCACCCATGAAGATATTTCTGGTAATAACAGCTATTCAGCTGATGGACACCGTGCTGCGTTGTCATGGCATGGGAACATCCCAGGTGAAAATAATGAGGAAATTACGTTGTCTTTCTTTACTCCCTTCATCATGTGCGTTCCAAACGGCTACACAATGGCACACAAATGTCCTGCTCCCTCCAAAGTCCCCACTTCAAGGGCTCTGCCGTCTGCCCTTCGAAGGGAGTAGGACATAGGGATGCTCAGAAGCAATAAGCATGTCCCAGCCGGGTTCGTCACATATTGGGGTCACCTGGTTGTGGTCTGTGCTATTTGCAGCACGTTTCTGTATTTGGTTGTGTTGTGAACTTTTACAGCGCGTTTTTGCATTTGCTTGTGTTGTGAGTATTTGGAGCACACATGTGTTGTGAAACTGATGAAGATGTTTTCTTAATTTGCGGGTGTTTTTTTTTTTTTTTTGCATGTGTTTTCTTCAGTTGCAGCACGTTGAGCTCTCTCGGCCACCGTAATACGGTCAGGTTGCAAACATACACGCATCTTTCATGAGAGAGAAAGTGCTGAGTCACAGAGACGCAGCTCCATGTCATCTCTTGGGTGTTTGCACTTGTCGCTGACACAGAATGAGCTTTCATGGACAATTTCTGGTACAAAATTGCTTCGTAATTGTCACCTGTCTTCATACTCTTTTAATCAGTCAGGTGTCAGGTATCTAAAGGCAGTTACCCGGTGAAAATGGCATTAACTCCCAAGTGGAGTAATAGGCTATTTCAGGATTGTCCCATGATATTTGCCATATTATACACAGGCTCCTATAATATAGTGTTATCAGGCTTCACACACAGCATATTTGTAATGCTGTTTTCTACTGATGGAAAATCAGAAAAATTAACAAATTGGTCTAGTTGTAGATAAATGGTTTAATGTAACATTGAAATAAAACAATAATATATTATAATAAAACAATGTTTATCACTAAAATATTGTAATAAAACAACTAGCATGGTGAATGAGAATAGTGATCATTAATCACCACTATAGCTTACTATTGATGTGAATGTTGTGTAGCTACCTCACATTTTCAACAATTTCTTTTAGTAGCTAAAGCTAATGACAGGAGAGTGTTATCATTAATGTTATTTTAATTAGAACTAACAAGACCATCATTATAATAAGTAATAAGTTCATAGTCTATGCAAAATGAAATATGTGACTACAGAAATGGATGATGAAGGTACAAGTAAGTGGGAGGCAAAAAAATTTTTTGGGGGGGGGAACTAAAAGTTGTATTTTAAATATAGATAAATATTTTAAATACGTTTCTATTTACATTTCAGAATGCAAATCATGCTTGTAAAAATAACCTTTTGGATTTACTATGCTATTAATTATGAAAAAGGAGAGACAAAAAAATAAACCCATCCTTTAAATCTGATCTTGTCTTTGTTATCCTAACCTACAGAACAGCGGATTGTCAAGTCACTATGTTAATCAGTTCCAGTTACTGGTTTCAGTTCCAGTGACGCATCATGTTGTGATCGTATATAAGACAAATGCGCACCTTCATTTCACTCACAGCTATAGGAAGATACGAAGAGGTTCTTGCATCAACAGTGGTTGAACGGAACTTCGATCTCGCCAGAATTTATTACAATTTCTTATTTATTTTTGCACCAACGTTGTGATAATAAAAACGCAGAAATGGAGACTTCTCAGATTCGCCAGAACTACGACCGCGACTGCGAGGCTTTGATCAACAAGATGATCAATTTGGAGCTTTACGCTTCCTACACTTACACTTCAATGGTAAGTAGCCTATCTCTTATTGGTTTTGTCACTTTACTCAATCGTTATAAGGAATGTTGTCTCTTAATTTTTGTTTTCCATTCTTGACAAAATGTGTCTATCTAACGTTAACAAAAAACTGTGTTCTATAAATCTAAAATTACAAGAACACTGTAGGCTATAGGCTACTTATTATAAATATAATAACCGTATATGGCATAAGCAGACATTGGGCATCAGTCTAATGGGAACATCAACGGCTGTTTACATTTGTAATGAGTGACTACTGATCATCAATATAAGTAGGCCTAATATAATATAGGTTTCTATCTATCTATCTATCTATCTATCTATCTATCTATCTATCTATCTATCTATCTTCATCGCCGGCGGCCCTAACCGACCGCGAACGACACCCACCTCCCAAAAAAAGGTGAGTACCGCCGTCTTGTTGTCCGCAATGTAACCGGAACCGAGCCCTCGTCCATCGTCTTTTGTGCTACATTTAAACCTTTTTCCACCCCCAGTCTCTCAATACACAGCTCCTGCCCCGTGTTTCTCATTTCTTAATCAGTCTCATTAGTTGCCAAGACAATATCCCAAAACGCAACACACATTACAGTATTACTCTTATTCTGTGATCAGTTACTTTGACTTTGATTGGATGCCGTTCGTTGGAGAGATTTAAAAAATAAATTGTTTATGACTTAAGTCCTTGATACAAATGTGTTCTTTAATCCCTTGTTCCTTGACATATAGCCTAGTTCCTATTCCTATTTGATTTTGTTCAGGCTTTCTACTTCAAACGGGATGATGTGGCTCTTGGTGGTTTTGCCAAGTTCTTCAAGGAAAACAGCGAAGAGGAGCGCGAGCATGCCGAGAGATTAATGGAGTTCCAGAACAAGAGGGGAGGAAACATTGTCCTTCAGGACGTAAAGGTGCTTTGACAGTATTTTGAATGAAGCCTTTTGACTTTGAACTTTGTAACATAAGCAAAGCTGACTCTAGAGCTCTTGTTAATGGAATGACTTTATGCCATGTAACTTGCTCACTGATCTATGTATCTACCTTTCCAGAAACCAGAGCGTGATATGTGGGGCAATGGACTGATCGCTATGCAGTGCGCTCTTCAGCTGGAGAAGAACGTCAATCAGGCTCTGCTGGATCTACATAAGGCCACCTCTGAGAAGAGAGACCCTCATGTGAGTGATCCTCATTTTATGAAGTTGAGACTCTAAATTTGCCTCCATATACATGTCTTTTTAAAACAATTTCACTTATTCTCTGGGAAGTTTGCATCCTAAATTATTTTCTGATGTCTTGTCCAACAGCTGTGTGACTTCCTAGAGACTCACTACCTGAATGAGCAGGTGGAGACCATCAAGAAGATTGGTGACCACATCACCAACCTTTCCAAGATGGATGCTGGCAACAACAGGATGGCGGAGTACCTGTTTGACAAGCAAACCCTGAGCAGCTAAATGCAGCTGTCAGATCATCTGCATGCTGCAGAACCTCCAGCTATACTCTAGGCTTAAATCATCAACCAATATGTTCTCATCACACAGCTCTTGTTTAAAATGTTAAAGTTTGAAGTTGAAAATGTTCGATTAAGTTAAAGTTTTATGATATCACTGTCAAATTAATAGTTTTGCTATTTTTATCAGTCATTATCTAGCCAAGGCGATGCTTTCCTGTTGAATGTGAACTATCTTGTTTTAACATGGTCAATTTGATGAATAAACATTTTTTTGGCTGGATTCACTTGTCTTTATTTTTTTAAATGGTGGGGTTGCTTAATTATCAAATGATAATTTGCTGATTTTCTATCAGAATTAGTACTGGCTGCAGTCAAAGTTGTTGGTGATTTAATATACATGTAGATAATGAAAAATATGCATTGGGTTTGGCGTTTACAGACATTCTAAACTCTTATTGGTTTCATTTTCAAGAAACTGCTGAAGAGCATCTTTTTCATCAACACTTTACCCATTAATACTAATATATACTATTCTATACTATTCTAGTTTGATTGCATCTATTGCTCTCCTTTGTAAGTCGCATCGGATAAAAGCGTCTGCTAAATGATTAAATGTAAATGTTAGACAACACATGTCAGGACGCACTTATTGTTGTAATCATACTTTAGATCTAATATTGTCACATGCTACGATGTTGATGGTGTTGTAATTCTGCTGCAGAGCGATGACATCTCAGATAATTATCTAGTCTTGTGTAAACTCCATTTAGCCATGGCTGTAAAACAAACTCCCTGTTACAAATATGGTAGAACTATCACTTCTACCACTAAAGATTGTTTTATAAATAAACTTCCTGATCAGTTTCTACTCCTCAGTATAACAGATAGCTTAGATTATCTCGATGTTAAAACAGAAACTTTTGACTCTCTCTTTTCCAGCACTTTAGCATGGTTGCTCCTTTGCGCTTAAAGAAAATAGCCCGAAGCCGTGGTATAACGAGCACACTCAGGCCCTCAAGAGAGGTATTTTGCATTTTGTGGAAGGACAGTGCTATTGCATATTGAAAGGCCTTAAAAACAGCTAGATCTCCTTACTTTTCGACTCCCTTAGAAGAAAACAAACACAACCCTAGATATTTATTTGATACAGTGGAGAGGCGGTATTAACATTAAGTGACATGGCATCTGACGCACAGAAGCCAATGGCACATGCCACTATGCTTAGTGACACATCCGGTGGCACATCCGGTCTTCATTGTGCCACTGACATTGTCGCAAAACACTGACACTTACAGTACACCGCGTCATGGAATATGTTGCCGTACTGTATGTTGTGACACCTCCAGTAGTGACTGACATATGAGATGAGCAGCTATACTGACATAATTGTGACACAAAATCCTAAATAAATAGCCTAATTAAGTGATATTTTAAATGTCAATTAAATGCATTAAAGTCTGTAATATTTTTTACAATCATGTTGCCAGTTTGTGGAAAATGTATTTGAATGGCATGCGCCACTGAATGTTTTGTAATACCAGTGCTACTGTATGTTGTTTATCACGCAAAGTCGCAAACTGCCCATTCTAGGAAGGACACAAAATAAATCTATATACGAATAACGCAGTAACAGTCACATCCGTTACAGTAAACCTTTATTTTTGCATAATGCTACACGGACGCACCCGGTAGGTGTCAGTTTAAGTACAGTGCTGGTCAGAATTATTTGCCCCCTTGGTAAATATGATCAAAGATGGCTGTAAAAAATAAATCTGCTTTGTTAATCCTTTTGATATTTTATTAAAAAAATTTGCAAAATTATCTAACCTTTCATTGAAGTAAAATAATTAAAAGTGGGGGGTAAATCACATTATGAAATAAAAGTTTTTCTCCAAAACAGATTGGGAACAATTATTTGCCCCCTTTTATTAAATACTTTTTGCATCCTCCTTTTACAGCTCTGAGTCTTCTCCTATAATGCCTGAAGAGTTTGGAGAACACCTGACAAGAGATCAGAGACCATTCCTCCATACAGAATCTCTCCAGATCCTTCAGATTCCCAATCAATGTTGGCGCTTCTTCTCTTCAGTTCAGCCCACTCATTTTCTATAGGGTTCAATATTCAGTATCAGTGATCCATTTTTGTTTTTATTTTGATGTTTGTTTTTGGATCACTGTCTTGTTGGAAGATCCAAACATGGCCCATTATAAGATTTCAAGCAGAGGTTGTCAGAATTAGATTTTTTATCTGTTGGTACTTGATCGAATCCATGATGCCATGTATCTGAACAAGATGTCCAGGACCCCTGGCAGAAAATTAGGCCCACAGCATTAAAGATACAGCAGAGTATTTCATTTTACACATGGGGTACCTTTTTATCCCTGTGTGCACCAAACCCATCTTAAGTGTTTGCTGCCAAAAAAGCAATTTTTTTTGCATCATCTGACCATAGAACCCGTCCCGTTTGAAGTTAGTGTCAGTTACTTTTCAAACGTTGTATGGACAGATAAAAAAAAAAAAAAAGCTTTTTGGCAGCAAACACTTAATATACTTGATGGCTGCTCTGTCAAGTCTTCATCGTCAGTTAGGAACGGGTGTGCTCTTTGATACCAATCTTTCATTTTTAAGCCACATTTCCAGCATTTCTAGTAAAACCACATTTTCTATCCATTAATTAGAACCAGGAAGTATGACCATATTAGTTTGGTTCTGTCAGGACTGCATTGGCTTTTTGGCATGCCGACTTTTTGGGACTTTAGCTTATTCACCTTATCCCCCAGAGTTAGATAAGTCCATACATACCCTTTTCATCTCCGTGCGTGCCGTAACTCAGTCTGATGCACCCACCGCTAGCCTAGCTTAGCACAAAGACTGGAGGTAAACGGCTCCAGCTAGCATACTGCTCCCAATAAGTGACAAAATAACACCAACATTTTTCCTATTTACATGTTGTGATTTGTATAGTCACAGCGTGTACAAATAACAAGGTCACATGAGACACAGCCATCTTCTAACCGTATACATACTGGGAACTATATTCTCAGAAGGCGAAGCACTGCTACTTGGGTGGAGTGATTTTTAAATTGGGTGGAATTTATTTTAAATCAAATTTTCTTAATTTTTGTGTCCCAACATTTTGATAATAAAAACCTACCGAAATAGAGACTTCTCAGATTTGTCAGAACTACGACCACAACTGCAAGGCAGTCTTATTTCAACCTAAAGCTATAAATTCATAGACAACTTTTCAAATAACCTTCCTCAAAAAAAATATTTTAGACCGGTTAAAAATAGGCTACTGATAACCTCATTAATTTAAAGTGGAAATATTAGACACAAACAGTATATATTAAAATGATATAGAGTATAAAATTGACAGCATTGATTCTGTCACGCAGTTGTGATCAGACCCTCACTGGAATCAAAATCCAAGGAAGTTTTTACATTTACAAACAGAAGACTAGAAAAATACAAGAAATAAGACAACTCAACAGCTTAAACCAGACCAATACCAGAACAAAGGGAGAACCAAGACAGTGAGTATAACTATGGTGAGCAAACAAGGATAACTTAACGAGGAGCACCTGAACATGAATGAATGAGACCAGTTCATGATAGAACGGAAGATGGATAGAATTAATTAACAACTAGAAAACTAACCATGAAACTCTGAACATAAAAACAGACAAAAACAAACTCAAAATGTGACAGATTCAAGAATAGACTGATTAAAACTAAAGTATAAAAATAATCAGGAACTTGATGGTTTCACACTTGTATCCTAGGGAGTGTACAAACATACACGCATCTTTCATGAGAGAGAAAGTGCTGAGTCACAGAGACGCAGCTCCATGTCATCTCTTGGGTGTTTGCACTTGTCGCTGACACAGAATGAGCTTTCATGGACAATTTCTGGTACAAAATTGCTTCGTAATTGTCACCTGTCTTCATTGTACTCTTTTAATCAGTCAGGTGTCAGGTATCTAAAGGCAGTTACCAGGTGAAAAATGGCATTAACTCCCAAGTGGAGTAATAGGCTATTTCAGGATTGTCCCATGATATTTGCCATATTATACACAGGGTCCTATAATATAGTGTTATCAGGCTTCACACACAGCATAGATATAACCTGGAACTTTGTAATGCAGTTTTCTATTGATAGAAAAAAAAAAAAAATTGGTCTAGTTGTAACATTGAAATAAAACAATTATATATTATAATAAAACAATGTTTATCACTAAAATATGGTAATAAAACAACTAGCATGGTGAATGAGAATAGTGATCATTAATCACCACTATAGCTTACTAATGCTGTGAATGTTGTGTAGCTACCTCACATTTTCAACAATTTCTTTTAGTTGCTAAAGCTAATGACAGGAGAGTGTTAATCAGTTTAATCAGAACATAAACAATCATTTAATAATAAGTAATAAGTTTATAGTCTATATTTATGCAAAATGCAATAGCCTATGTGACTACAGAAATGGATGATAAAGGTACAAAAGTAAGTGGGAGGCATTTAATATGAAATAAAAAAGTTGGGGAACTAAAATATGTATTTTAAATGTAGATACATCATTTATATACGTTTCTATAGTTACATTTCAGAATGTAAATCATGCTTGTAATTGTAAAAATAATCTGTTGGATGCTATTAATTATGAAAAGGGAAAGACTAAAAGAAAGCCAATCCATTAAATTTGATCTTGTCTTTGTTATCTAACCTACAAGTAAGACAGCGGATTGTCAAGTCACTATGTTACTCAGTTGCAGACAGTTACTGGTGTCATTTCCAGTGACGCATCATGTTGTGATCGTATATAAGACAAATGCGCACCTTCATTTCACTCACAGCTTCAGGAAGATACGAAGAGGTTCTTGCTTCAACAGTGATTGAACGGAACTTCGATCTCGCCGGAATTTATTTCAATTTCTTATTTATTTTTGCACCAACGTTGTGATAATAAACCGCAGAAATGGAGACTTCTCAGATTCGCCAGAACTACACTGTAACAAATTTCTGTAGTTTTCACAGCATTATTACTGTAAAATCAGCAAAAGCTTACTGTAGAATCTGTATACAGCATGTTACTGTAGATCTGCAAAGCATCATGGTCAATTTTCAATGGCGGGTAAATTCTACAGTAAACATATTTTTTCTGTGAATCACAATACAGCAATTTCTAGAGGATTTTTTTTTTTTTTCAGCCATGGAAAGCTGAAAAGCTACGAGATTACACATTTTTATCGGAATTTTAACTTCAGAAAGGTAACTTTGATGATTTATTTCCACAGTTTACTCTTGTTAAGTTACCTATTTGTTTAACTTTAAGAGTGCACCGAGAGAGAGAGAAGTACCGAGCGGCCCACTTCCTAGTAAACTCGTGTCTTGTGTGCATTTTATTACCAAAAAAAAAAATCTATATATATTTGCGCATAATTTCGATAGATTTTCTAATCTGGCAACATTCGATAACGTCATCATGAATAAAAATTAAATTGGAATTAATCTGTTGTGATGTAACGTTATCTGTTGGTGCGCTAGCCGGAAATATGATCCCGTACACTTGGATAATTTTTCTCTTGCTTGCTGAAGTCAACTGTCACCGCCGACGAGTCGACGACACTGCGTGCGCGTGAAGCACTGAAGCCAGCCGACTCCCGACAGAAAACGCAGCTAGAGGTAAGACTTAACACATTTTTCATAGGATTATGATTTTTCTGAACCTCATCGCATTGCAGAAAAGAGATTGTTGATAGCCTAATTTGAAGCGCCATTCCCGACATGTGTGAGCATATTACGTTAGCTGCTACAAAAGATTTGTCTTATCTGCAACATTACATTTATAACGTCTTCAGTTTGATTAAAGAGTACGTTTAGCATTGTTGAATAAAATTAATTTGTAATTATGTATGTGTTGGTGCGGTAACGTTAGCTATTTGAATAATCTCACTCGGTTTTTTTTTTTTTTTTTGCCTGCTGCTAACGTTGCCGCCAGAGGAATCAGACATTTAAGCGGGCCGAGTCAAAAGAAAACGCAGCCACAAAACTTAATTAAAATACGACATTTTAAAGGATAACTTTAAAGTTATTTCCTCCCCCAACCTTCACCAACTTCATGCTTGCAGAGGGTAAAGTTAGCCTAACTTACACTGTTGGTAGCCTAATTTGAAGTGCCATTCTCGACTTGTGGGAGAATACTGTATGTATTAATATTGTTCTTATCTGGCAACATTACATTTATAACGTCTTCAGTTTGATTAAAGAGTACGTTTAGCATTGTTGAATAAAATGAATTTGTAATTATGTATGTATATGTTGCGTTGGTGCGGTAACGTTAGCCGTTTGAATAATCTCACTCGGTTTTTTTTTTTTTTTTTTTTTTTTTGCCTGCTGCTAACGTTGCCGCCAGAGGAATCAGACATTTAAGCGGGCCGAGTCAAAAGAAAACGCAGCCACAAAACTTTTAATTAAAACACGACATTTTAAAGGATAACTTTAAAATTATTTCCTCCCCCAACCTTCATCAACTTAATCGCTTGCAGAGGGTAAAGTTAGCCTAACTTACATTGTTGGTAGCCTAATTTGAAGTGCCATTCTCGATTTGTGGGAGAATACTGTATGTATTAATATTGTTCTTATCTGGCAACATTACATTTATAACGTCTTCAAGTTTGTTAAGGAGTAACGTTAGCTTTGTTGAATAAAAATTTATTTGAAATTGTGTATTAATGTATGTGTT
The DNA here is from genome assembly GCF_963993115.1 of Abramis brama. Classification (NCBI taxonomy): domain Eukaryota; kingdom Metazoa; phylum Chordata; class Actinopteri; order Cypriniformes; family Leuciscidae; genus Abramis; species Abramis brama. The sequence continues at coordinate 30,049,057 of NC_139963.1, forward strand.
GGCGCGGAAGCCGTTTGAAAAATCACTCGGTTTTTTTTTTTTTTTTTTGCTTGCTAAACTTGGCGCCTAAAGAATCAGACATTTAAGCGGGACGGCTGATTCGAAAGTTTTATTCATTCGAGAGTTTTATTAATGACTCGTGAAAGCATAATAATATACTCGCACTGTATTAAGATTTTTCGAGATCTTACTCTTTCTTTTATTTACCATTTGGTTCTTTTCTTTCAGGTTGCAGCAAAGACAAGGCCTCAGCAATCGTTCCAGGTACATAAGTGACATGAACTAGCATGCATACAATGTTTTTCAAATGCAAACAATGTTGTTTCTCTTCGGACACAATCCCTAGATATGTCAAACACGTTAAAGTGCACAGAAACCGTGCAAACTTCAGGTATCCATGTGGGATTTCGAAATGTCCTTGTAATTTCAAGACATTTTGTGCGTTACAGACACACATGTACCGAAATCACTCAAAACATAAACCAGCTAGATCTCAGAAGTGTGTGAATTTGAATTGTCAGGTTGAGGAATGCACTTTCAAATCTTCACATCTTTCAAGTCTCTGTGAGCATTTAAATATGCATATTAGGGATGGGGAAAAGATTGTTTGCCCTATCAGCACTTGTCAGAAGCTCTTCAGTGTCAGATCCTCATTCACCTCACATTTAAGCAGGAAACATGCAAAGGATTTGGTAGCATGTAGAGATGGAGGTGTAAACAGTGATGATGCAGCTATGCATGATGATGCTGTTGAGATGGGAAATGATGACATGACTGAGACTATAGAATTTCCTGAGGTTGGTAATTATTCAGGAGATGTTGAGAGAGACAGGAATGTTTTTCTTACCAATTTGGCCCTTTTTTACTTGAGAATGCAAGCAAAGATGCTTTTACCTGCTTCCACAATATCCACTCTGATAGAAGAGTTTCAAGAACTATGCACAAATGCAATGTCACAGATGTTTGTTCGACTTCGTGAAGAACTGTCAAACCTTGACATTCCCGATGAAAGGATTTTTAATATCATAGATGGTCTGTCAAAAGATAACTTATTAAAGATGTATAATGAGGGCATGTTCAGATCAGATGCAACCAGGAAGACATATTTTAAGAACAATTTCCATTATATTGAGCCCATACAGGTTCATCTTGGTTTTGATGCTTCTGGTAAAGAACGATTTTGCCAGTATGTCCCAGTGAAAGACACTCTAAAAGCCCTGTTGAACCTGCCATCAGTGAGAGAGCAATATAATGTGTCAAAAATGCACTTGCCAGAAGATCCAAATGTGCTTGAGGATGTGAGAGATGGTAAGACTTTCAAAGAAAATAGCCTTTTACAAGAGTTTCCTTCTTCAGTTTCTGTTATCTTGTATCAAGATGCATTTGAAGTAGTGAATCCTCTTGGATCTGGCAAAAAGAAACACAAGCTCCTAGCTGTGTATATGACACTGAGTGAGATATTGCCACATAACAGGTCATCCATTGACCCAATGCAATTAGTCATGCTGTGCAGGGAGTCTGATTATCAGTTTTTTGGACAAGAGAAAGTTTTCTCCTCCCTTGTGAAAGACTTAAAAGACATTGAGCAATCTGGTATTACTTTGGAAACAGGCCAGACTGTGAAGGGGGTAGTAATTGCAATTGCAGGTGACAACCTGGGGTCGCATTCACTTGGAGGTTTTACTGAGAATTTCAGCAAGAGCAAAAACTTCTGTAGATACTGCCTTATAGCCAGAGACAGATTTGTAAACGAACCTACTAAGCTAGGCCCAGCAAGGACAGTAGAAAACTACAGGAGCAGTGTGGCGAAGTTGTCTATGGGATCTGAAAACTGTGTAGATGGAGTAAAAAAAGACTCAGTTTTCAATTCTTTACAGCATTTCCATGTATGCCAACCAGGACTTCCTCCATGTCTTGGTCATGATCTTTTCGAAGGGATTGTATCTGTGGATCTTCAACTGTATCTTAAACATCTTGTGGCCATTGGGAAGCACTTCACATTTGTGCAGTTGAATAGGATGGTCTCTCAACTTAAGTTCAAAGGTAGTGATGCTAATAACCGACCTTGTGTGATTAGAGCTGATGGAGAGAAATTGGGAGGAAGTGCAGCACAGAACTGGTGCTTGTTGCGTCTTCTCCCTATCCTTGTTGGTAAACGTATCAAGAATCCACTTGAAGATCAAGTTTGGCAGTTGTGCCTCAAGCTGAGGGAGATAGTAGAACTTGTCTGTGCTCCCAAAATCCATACCAATCAAGTAGCCTATCTGAAGCTACTTGTTGAGGAATATTTGGAGTCTAGAGCAGCTATTTTTTCAGACAGACCATTAAAGCCAAAACACCACTTCCTCCTTCACTATCCAGACCTTATAATTAAATTTGGCCCTCTTATTCGCCTCTGGACACTCCGCTTCGAAAGCAAGCACACATATTTTAAGCAGTGTGCACGGAAGCTCCATAATTTCAAAAACCTATGTAGCACTTTGGCAGAAAGGCACCAATTACTACAGGCCTATTTACACTCAGGGAGCTTTTTTCCAGGCATTCTTCAAGTAGGCCAAGCCAATGAATTTGATGATCAAATGTACAATGTTGCCATTCAAGAAGCTGTAAGACTAAGTGGTATTAAGAAACAAAACACAGTAGAAACAGTTTCTGCCACATACAAGGGAACTACCTACAGGAAAGGAATGGCTGTACTTCTCAATGTTAATGACAGGGGTCATGAGCTTGGTAGGATTGTTGTTCTTCTGGTCAGTGAGGAGAAGGTTCATTTTGTTTGTGAAAAGTCTCAATCAGTGCCAGCCTTGGATCTTGGTGTTCACATCTTGCAGCATGACACACAGAAACATTATGTTTGCGTTAGTGTGGACACCCTTGCTGATTATTACCCACTTCCAGTTTACAACTTTGATCACCTTGATGTTTTTGTGCTTCATCATTCTGTTTTTTCAGGTGAAGTATAATGGAAGCCAGCATTAAAAGTGTCCTCTCCTATCTGGAAAATGAGTCACTGGAAAAGATTCTACAACATTTGTCAAGCATTGGGGTTAGGACAGCTGATGACATGGAATTCATAAAAGAAGATGATTTGAAACACCTCCTGACACCAGTGGACTGCAGGAAACTACTGCATGCCTTCAAAAGAAGAGGTAAATTGTGGTATTAAAATTATATTTCACCAAAAAATTTAAATTGTCATCAATTACTCACTCATGTCGTTCCAAACCCATAAGTAGTTTGTTCATATTTAGAACACAAAATGAAGATATTTAAAATTTTCTGTTCCTTCATTGAAATTCTGCTTACCCAAAACTTATAAAGCTTCATGCTTCAAAACTTAAAATAAATCCAGATATATGGGGTAGTTCAATTTAAGTATTCTGAGGAGACACACTGGCTTTATAGTTAACGGATTTAATTTAGAATTTTATTCACCTATAAACGTTAACTAATGAACATACAGCACTCAAAATTTGTAAACATAAGCTCAACTGTACTTGCTTGATGCATGAGAACAAACCTTCATGCTCCATGTTTGGTGATCAATGTTTTTATGTGAATAAAAGCCTAAATTAAACACATTAAGTGATTTGTTATTACTTTAATAATTTCAGTTAAATAATGAAATCCGTTTAAAAAATACAATGCATATGAGTTCCAAAACCAGAAGTCATACAATATTGACTATACACATTTATTAGATACAGCTATGTAAAAAGTTTTTGACAAGATGTATATGTTTTCGTAAAAGCCTTGAATTATTGTGATAGCTACTCCATGCTTTTTCTATTTTAGATACACAGCACAACACGCAGCAACATGACTGTACCATGGAAACTTCTGCTGAACCTGACTATTTTTTGACTTTAACACCTGTACCTTATCCTGAAACCTCACCCAATTCAGAGCTTGAATTGGAACCTTCAAGCCATGTTTCTGTGCAGAATAGCACTTGGGTTTCAACATTTTCTGTGCCGTGGGAGAAAACACATGAAAGCTTGAGAAGGTGTCTTGCACAGAGGAAACGACCAAAAGCTGCAGATAGACGGCATATGGTGAGAGTCATTGCAGAAGCAATAAGACAGGTTTGCTTGAACCCCCCATTCAGGCAGTGTGCTGAACTGGCTAAGAGCATTGTGGATAAATATCCTGAGTCTTTTGAAGACCGAACAGAAGAGGGAGAACAGCTTGGCAATGGATATTACACTTTAAGCAAACAACTGAGGATAAGGATCGATTTTTTAAACAGAGACAATACCCTAACACGACTTCGAAAACCAAAACGAATGGTCCCTGCCGTGGATGAAGACCTGCCTGGACCATCAAGAAAGTGTGCCAAAACTGATAGCTACGGCTGTGTCAAATGGCAGCCATCACAGCTGCCTGAAGGTGAAAATAGAGAGTCTCTCTATGAGAAGAAAATAGAGTTAATGACTATTTATTCCAAGGAGGGACAAAGAGGTGCAGACCAGAAGCGAGTCAATGATCTCATGACATTACTGTATGAGCAACAGCGTCGTGACATTAATGCATCTCCTTCACCAACCCTGTCAGATTTACAGAATGAGTGGCCATTTCTCTTCATCCAGAAGTTTTTACTACAGCACTTCTGCACATTGACAGGAATTGAGCTGGAATCAAGACTACGAGAATCACTTGCTGGCAAAGGGAAAAGAGTGCTACAATATTTCAATAGTCAACTTTTGAAATGGAACAAGGAAGTGAAGGCAGTCCTTCATGGCATCGAGAGACAGATGGAAGACATGGATCCTGGACTTTCTGCAATTGTAGTCATGATTGCTTACTTCAAAGAAAAGGAAGAAGCTGTTTTCCTCTTGGCTGATGCAAGTATTTTTTGTACAGTATTGCCACACACTTTCTCTTATGAATATTGTACTTGTGATTTCTAAAAGTGTTTTTTCTGTTTATTTTGTGTTACAGGAAACTTCCACCCAAGCAGACATTGAGGCCCAGATTTCCCTGCCAAGCACTCCAAGGCTCATCATGCTCGGTAAGATCCCACACACACACACACACACACACACACACACACACACACACACACACACACACACACACACACTCACTGTCCCTCGCTCACTCACTAGCGCTCACTCACTCGTGCACACACATACACTCACTCACTTACTTGCGCTCACTCACTCGCGCACACACACACACACACTCACTCACTCGAGCACGCACACACTCACTCACTCGTGCACACACATACACTCACTCACTTACTTGCGCTCACTCACTCGCGCACACACACACACACACTCACTCACTCGAGCACGCACACACTCACTCACTCGTGCACACACATACACTCACTCACTTACTTGCGCTCACTCACTCGCGCGCGCGCACACACACTCACTCACTCGAGCACGCACACACTTGCACACACACACTCACTGTTCCTCGCTCACTTACTCACTTGCACACACACACACACACACTCCCGCACACTCACTGTCCCTCGCTCACACACACTCACTGTCCCTCGCTCACTGGCGCGCACACACACTCACTGTTGCTCGCACTCTCACTCACTCGCGCGCACACACACACACTGTCCCTCGCTCACTCACTAGCGCTCACTCACTCGTGCACACACATACACTCACTCACTTACTTGCGCTCACTCACTCGCGCACACACACTCACTCGCGCACACACACACTCACTCGAGCACGCACACACTCGCGCACACACACACACTCACTGTCCCTCGCTCACTTACTCACTTGCACACACACACACTCACTGTCCCTCGCTCACTCACGCTCACACACACTCGCTCACTGGCGCGCACACACACTCACTGTTGCTCGCACTCACTCACTCGCGCGCGCACGCACGCACACACACACACACTGCCCCTCGCTCACTCACTAGCGCTCACTCATTCGTGCACACACATACACTCACTCACTTACTTGTGCTCACTCTCGCACACACACACACACACACACACACACTCACTCGAGCATGCACACACTCGCACACACACACTCACTGTCCCTCGCTCACTTACTCACTTGCACACACACACACTCGAGCACACACTCACTGTCCCTCGCTCACTCACGCTCACACACACTCGCTCACTGGCGCGCACACACACACACTGTCCCTCGCTCACTCACTAGCGCTCACTCACTTGCGCACACACACACACACACTCACTCACTCGAGCACGCACACACTCGCACACACACACTCACTGTTCCTCGCTCACTTACTCACTTGCACACACACACACTCCCGCACACTCACTGTCCCTCGCTCACACACACTCACTGTCCCTCGCTCACTCACGCTCACACACACTCGCTCACTGACGCGCACACACACTCACTGTTGCTCGCACTCTCACTCACTCGCACACACACACACACACACACACACACACTCACTCGAGCATGCACACACTCGCACACACACACTCACTGTCCCTCGCTCACTTACTGACTTGCACACACACACACTCGCGCACACACACTCACTGTCCCTCGCTCACTCACGCTCACACACACTCGCTCACTGACGCGCACACACACTCACACTCACTGTTGCTCGCACTCTCACTCACTCGCACACACACACACACACACACACACACACTCACTCGAGCACGCAAACACTCGCACACACACACTCACTGTTCCTCGCTCACTTACTCACTTGCACACACACACACTCCCGCACACTCACTGTCCCTCGCTCACACACACTCACTGTCCCTCGCTCACTCACGCTCACACACACTCGCTCACTGGCGCGCACACACACTCACTGTTGCTCGCACTCTCACTCACTCGCACACACACACACTCGCACACACACACTCGCACACACACACTCACTGTCCCTCGCTCACTTACTCAATTGCACGCACACACTCGCGCACACACACTCACTGTCCCTCGCTCACTCACGCTCACACACACTCGCTCACTGGCGCGCACACACACTCACTGTTGCTCGCACTCTCACTCACTCGCGCACACACACACACACACACACACACACACACACTGTTGCTGGCACTCTCACTCACTCGCGCACACACACTCACTGTTGCTCGCACTCTCACTCACTCGCGCACACACACACACACACACACACACACACACACACACACACACACACACTCACTGTTGCTCGCACTCTCACTCACTCACTCGCGCACATACTCAACCCATTGTGGAGGACCGTTAAAAAATAAAACATTCTAGTCTTTCTGTCGTGATGTCGTGAAGCATCGCAGACGTGACGTAGGTTGTCGCCCACTATGGCACACTATACGAGATAGTCTACAAATTCTACACTGTGCATACATGTGCAGGCACACTACCTGGCTGTTCATTAGAGGATGTTATGAAAGTGATCTGTGTAGCAAAGTTTTTTTGCCAAACAGTAAACCATATCAGATTGAATGATGTGCAATGTCAACTTAATTTTTTCAGGAGAGTCCATTCTGGGGGCAAAAAAGTGGATGCTTTCCATCGAGGGCAGAGTTGTCCTCCAACTGAGTGACTGTTCCGTATTCACTTCTGCTCTTGCTGTCCTTTTTGCATCATACTATGTATTTAACATGGAATATCCTGAGGAGGCAGCCACTACATTAGAATTTATCCAGAGGTAAGCACTTATTTGTTGTTGATATATTTTTGACTAGGAATGGGAACAAATATTTGAGTACTCATTCTTTAACCACCTACCCGACTAGTAAAATACTTCTCAAAGTGTTTATTTGGTTTATATGGACTGTTGTGTAATTGTTAAACATCAAACTTTTATTTTAACTCACCATGCAAATGGTAGAAAAGTAAGCACAGCTAGTCTACAGTCAAAATTTCATGGACATCACATTTTCTTTTCTTAACTTTAATACTAAAGTACTTGGTTTTTAGAGTACTTGACTTCTAAATTACTCAAAGTTCCCATCTCTACTCTTCACACTTCTATAAATGTGCTCACTGTAATCTGTAGTACACTCCAATGCTGCAGCAAGTCCCTCTATCAGGGTTCCCCGCGGGGTCTTAAAAAGTAAAAAATTCTGAACTTTAAATTTAAGTCCTTAAAACCACTTAAAAACCGGCCAGATTGTCATCCGCAGTCTTAAATTTAATTTAGTCAGGTCTTAAAAAGGTTTTACCCTCGTTCATTTCCAGAAATGCTGGCCGCAGAAAGTTATTACAAAGTAGCAAAAAAGTATCGAGTTGTAGCCTACAAAGCGGAGCTCTAGAGCAGGGGTCTCCAACACGTCGCTTGCGTGCTACCAATAGCTCATGGCCTGATTTGAGGTAGCTCGCCAGAGGCCGTTCACATTCTTATGACAGGTTTTTTTTTTTTTTTCTTGGATAGAGTAATGCATGATGTTTTTATTTACAGATTCTTCATCAGGATAAATCCGGAGCACAGCAAGTGCAATTCGAAGGTCCAGATTAGCAGAAGAACTGGGAAGGTGGTCCAAAGAAAAAACGAGTCCCTCAATCCACACGTGGCATCGTTCATCAGGGACTTCATTGAGTATGACTGGAAGAACAACTAATACCAGGTGAGACTGTTAATTGTTAACTTGAATACTCTGAGTTATTGTCATTCTAAATCCCACTTTTAACCCCAGGTAAAGGAACATTTAAAAAATTGTAATTTAGAAATTGGGTTATCAGCGCTTTTTACCAGGGGCTGCGTGTTGTGCTGTGTATCTAAAATAGAAAAAGCATGGAGTAGCTATCACAATAATTCAAGGCTTTTACGAAAACATATACATCTTGTCAAAAACTTTAGCTAAATATGTGTTCTATATTACATATTTATTATATTTTTACTTATATCATTAAATAAAGTTGTTATTATAAAAAAAAAACGCATTATATTTAATTATTTTTAACCTTATAGGTATAGCGGAGGATTTTTTACTTCCGGGTGGGTGACCTATACTATTGGTCCTCCTAATTGTCAATCATTCTGGTGAATCAATCAAACTTTTCAAAAAGTGGAGAGGGCGGGTCTTATCTAAAATTCGGAAAGATCCTCTGCTATACCTTTAAATAATAGCCTACTACCAGCTGATAGGGCTTTCTGTATGTTTACAGCATTAGGTGAGTTGGGTTTTTTTTCTTGAGAAAAATTAAGGCCTATCTTGTGTGTAGCCTACCTAATATTTATCCAAATGAGTCAATATTAAATAAAATCACAATAATTGAATTGAAATAATAAAAAATCGTAGCTTACCAGATATTGTACCATGTAAACATTGTAACATGTTGTCACTAAACCTAATAAAATTCAGTTTAGTTACTAAAATGTTAGTGACAATCACATACACTTATTGTGATGCCATTTTTTTTTACAATAATTTTTTTAATGTATTTTAATTTTCTGTGCATAATTTATTTTGTTAAACTACATAAATGCCATTATCTGTACCGTATCCCAACTGTTACAATAAAACATCAGTTGAGCAATATAACATGCATTTTTATTCAGTATATAAGCAATATTTTGCTTTTTATGTTAAAGACACTATTGATACCGTGAGAAATTTACATTCTCAGGAAAATAGCCGCTTATCAGTTAATCGTTAATCGATCGATAAGGTCTATCAACTAATGATTAATGAATTAATCGATAATTTGCAACCCTAGTTTTGGTTTATAGAGAAGTGGACATTGTATTACATGTTGATTGGCTTAATTAAATGATCCAATCAAACTTTTATATATATTGTCATCAACCCATCTGTCTTGCTTATAAACTTTTCCATTAATAATTAATTTCTTCCACTGCAGGGTAGAAGACTCCAGCCCATGATGTTGACTAGTTCAGGCCGGGTAAAAGACTCCAGCCCATGATGTTGACTAGTTCAGGCCGGGTAAAAGACTCCAGCCCATGATGTTGACTAGTTCAGGCTGGGTAAAAGACTCCAGCCCATGATGTTGACTAGTTCAGGCCGGGTAAAAGACTCCAGCCCATGATGTTGACTAGTTCAGGCCGGGTAAAAGACTCCAGCCCATGATGTTGACTAGTTCAGGCTGGGTAAAAGACTCCAGCCCATGATGTTGACTAGTTCAGGCCGGGTAAAAGACTCCAGCCCATGATGTTGACTAGTTCAGGCCGGGTAAAAGACTCCAGCCCATGATGTTGACTAGTTCAGGCCGGGTAAAAGACTCCAGCCTATGATGTTGACTAGTTCAGGCCCTGTTTTTTAAGGAAAAATAAAGTTCTGGGAGAAAACAACATTCAGGGACCAAATTCTATTGTTCAAAATCCTGCTGTTTTTAAATCATTTAATTTGTCTTTTATACCTTCTAATTGAAAAAAAAAAATGTTTTTTTACTATGCTATTTTTATTTTATGAATTTCGAAATTTAAATTGTGAAAAGTTGTCAATAAATGGCATTTTTGTGACAAAAACAGTGTCTTCATTTTACAGCACACAAAATTAATGCAGTAATCCCTATTACAGTAGTAAAATATGTGGGGTGATGAAACACAGTACTGTGATTATTACTGTAAAAAAGTTTACAGTATTTTTTAAAGTTACTGTGATTAAGTTTACAGTAAGCGTACTGTGAAATGAACTACAGCAACTTACTTGCTAATTGCTGCCAGCAAGTTGCTGTAAATTTCACAGTATTCTTTTTACAGTGTACGACCGAGACTGCGAGGCTTTGATCAACAAGATGATCAATTTAGAGCTTTACGCTTCCTACACTTACACTTCAATGGTAAGTATCTCTTGTTGGTTTTGTCACTTTACTAAATCGTAATAAGGAACGTTATCTCTATTGATTTTTATTTTCCATTCTTGACTAAATGTGTCTATCTAACGTTAAAAACAGCGTTATAGAAATCTTAAAACTACAAGAAAACTGTTTAAATGTGTAGGCCTATAGCCTATTTATTAATAAAATAACGGAATAAATAGTTCAAATGCCATAAGCAGACATTGGGCATCAGTCTAATATAGGAACATCCACGGCTGTTTTGTTAGGAGTGACTGCTGATCATCAGTAGCCTATTACTCTTATTCTGTGATGATCAGTTAGTTTGACTTTGATTGGATGTCGTTGGCTGGAGAGATTTTTTTAATTTGTATAGGCCTACACTGTAACAAATAAAATCTTTAAAAAATGGTCAAATGACTGTCAGCAATGGCTGCCATACAAAAAAATTAAATAACTTACTAATTTAAATAAAGTGCAAAATACTTTTACAGAAACTTTTTAACAGAAACTAGTTATTTCACATATAATTCCTGAATTTTTACTATTCAGAATCATTTTAACATCAGTGTTTCTCTGCTCATCCTGGACTGAAGCACTGGCTCCACTCTTCAGCACAATGGTGACCCACAAAACAGACCATACAGAAACACTTTAAATCCCATCAGAACATTAAACACTAACAGATCTCTCAATATCTCAGCATCTTCACTTATTACAATCCAGACTTTATTTCTTTCATACTAACGTTCTTATTGAGAATTATCAGAGGTTTAGAAGTTGATGTTTTATTGAAAATAATAAAGTTTGATGCCACCATGATGGAGATCAGTGTTTGCTTTAGTTGTGCTCTTAACCCTTCAGTTTCTAACATTAGTTTTTCTCCATCGTCAAATTTCTGTTAAAGTTTTTTGCACTTTATTTAAATTATCATATTTTACTTTAATTTTATGGTTTTTGTTTGGCAGCCGTAGCTGCCAGTTATTTTACCATTTTTTTTAAAGATTTTTTTACAATTTTACCATTTTTAAAGATTTTTTTACAATGAAGGTATTTGATCGTGTTAATTCAGTAAATATCTGTGAAATAACAGTGTTTTTCAGTTTATTTAATTTAGGATGTTTTACTTTAATGTTACAGGTTTTTTTTTTTTTTTTTTACTGTTTAATTACAGATTATATTTGTAATTTTACATACATTTTTATGTAATTTAAGAAAACAGAAAAAATACTGTATGAAAAATACAGTAAATTTTCTGTATACAAAAATTTGAATTACTGCAATTTGTCATTAATGTCACAATACCTAAAATAATTGCTGAATTTTTAATTTACAGATATTATTTGTAATTTTACAATTAAAGAAATTGAATGTCAAAAAAATCAGTTATTTTCTGTAAAATTAGGATTTTTTTTACAGTGTATGTTTATGACTAAAGTATTTGATGAAAGGCCATTCCTTAAGTTGTTCTTTGTTCCCTTGTTCCTTAACATATAGTTATATTTATTCCTATTCGACTTTGTTCAGGCTTTCTACTTCAAACGGGATGATGTGGCTCTTGCTGGTTTTGCCAAGTTCTTCAAGGAAAACAGCGAGGAGGAGCGCGAGCATGCCGAGAAATTCATGGAGTTCCAGAACAAGAGGGGTGGAAAAATTGTCCTTCAAGACATCAAGGTGCTTTGAATGAAGCCTTTTGACTTTGAACATTGTATCAAAGCTGACTCTAGAGCTCTTGTTAATGGAATGACTTTATGCCATGTAACTTGCTCACTGATCTATGTATCTACCTTTCCAGAAACCAGAGCGTGATATGTGGGGCAATGGACTGATCGCTATGCAGTGCGCTCTTCAGCTGGAGAAGAACGTCAATCAGGCTCTGCTGGATCTACATAAGGTTGCCTCTGAGAAGAGAGACCCTCATGTGAGTGACCCTCATTTGTTGAAGTTTAGCCTTGGGACTTTGCCTCCATATCAGCCGTGCCCCACCAAAATATTCACCCAAAACATAGACCTCTATATAAAATGAATCAATAATATACTGTAAATTTGTTTAGCATTCTGCAGCAAATCTTTTTGGAATTTTCTAGACTATTTTAAGTCGTGAAGTGAGCAGGATATATCAAATTTTAGCGCATATGGCTTCGGCAGGCATGTGTTGATACTAAGAGGGGCAGCGGGTGCCTGAGTCCTGCCCAGTTCTACAGCACCCCACAATTCTCCAATGTAAATCTCTGGTGAAAAATGGAACTACAGCGGACTCTAATTGAGAGCCATTGAGGAAGATTTCAGACTGCCCCGCTTATTTTCGCACGCGTAAACCTCGCTCCAGACCTAGATGATATCAATCCCGCTTCAGCTATGTGTATATTAGTCTGCATCAGGTCAGTAACTAGCTGACATGTCTGTTCTTCATTTGTGGAGTAGCTTATCAAATTAATAAAAGTATAAACAGTGTTGGAGAAAGTTACTTTTAAAAGTAATGCATTACAATATTGCGTTACTCCCCCAAAAAGTAACTAATTGCACTACTTAGTTACTTTTTATGGAAAGTATGTGTTGCGTTACTTTTGCGTTACTTTTTCTCATATCTGCCTAAATCGCCTAGTGTTAATCTGCATCGCTATTTGTACTCGTTGTGAATATGCAGGCCACAAGAAGTAATTAGGTGGGGGGGGGTTTTTTATATCACTTTTACTCAGGACATGCTAGCTGGCAACAAAGGATTCCATTCATTATGCTAAGCTAAGCTAGCGCCGACCCTGTCAAACTAAAACAACGCATGCACTGAGACAAAAATGCATTTGCCCACCTATCTAAATGTAGGAAAGAAGGTGAATAAGCCCTATTTCAAAAAACGGTGGAGTGTTCCTTTAAGGCAATTCTAAGATGGCATTCTATGCGTTTGTTGTGTATACTAAAGTCTGTCAATCATCATAGAGCGCCACCCTCAGGCTGAATAACGCAAGGACATCAGGCCTCTTCCAAAAATGTGTCTGTATGTGTTCAGTGGTTGTTATATAAAGCTCACAAAATGTTTAACAGTAACACAAACTAGCGCCAAGACCCAGAATCTACCATACCTAAATTTACAGTCAGGAAAAGCTGCTCCATATGCATGCCTTTTACAACAGTTTCACATCTTTTCACTGAAGTTTGCATCTTGAATATTTTTTTTTTTTTCTGATGTCTTGTCCAACAGCTGTGTGACTTCCTGGAGACTCACTACCTGAATGAGCAGGTGGAGGCCATCAAGAAGATTGGAGACCACATCACCAACCTTTCCAAGATGGATGCTGGCAACAACAGGATGGCGGAGTACCTGTTTGACAAGCAAACCCTGAGCAGCTAAATGCAGCTCTCAGACCATACATAAATGAATAATTACTATTCTCTTAAATATGTTCTTATCAAACAGCTCTTGTGCAATTTTTTAAAGTGTGAGAGGTTGAAAGGTTAACATCAAGTAAAGGTTCCAGTTGCTATTATAAAATGATGCAGCGTAAAATGATTAAATAGTCATCTTGTGATTGACATCAAGCAAGGCTTATGTTGAATGTGCACTGACTGACGTAGTGAATTTAAATAAACATTTTGAGCTGAATAACCTTGTCTTTTTTATTTAAAATTGTGGGATGCATTTAGTGGGGTGTATTTATATTACAGTATATTGGACAGTCTGTAGGCCTATTATTCAGCCTGCAAAAAAGAGAATGAAGATCTATTAAAAGTGGTAACTATTTGATAGTGTATTTGATTAATGTACAAAAATTGTTATAACAGAGATACCAAACCTCACAAAACAGAAGATAAAGTGAAAAAAACAGACATCACTAGAGCTTGAGTTTTCATCCTGAAAGGATGAAGATGCCTTTATGACAGAACTGTACCAAAATCTAAAATTACACTGTCAGAAATTAGGGGTACAGTAGGAGTCCATTTCTGTCCCCCAAGGTACAATCTACACTAACGTACCCAATAGGGCTTATTATTGGACCACAAGGTACATATATGTAAATTTTTGAGGGTCAAAAAGCATTAAAAGGTACATATATGTACCGTTTCTTTTAAAGGTTAAGGTACAATATTGTACCTTTGAGGGTACAGTCCCAGTGACCATTGTACCCCTAAAGGTACAATTATGTACTTTATTTTCTGAGAGTGTATAGCCTACACAATATACACAAAATACTAACTTTAACATGGAACATATTCGTGGTCTGCTAAATTAATAAACGTAAATATTCACATGAATTACATTTCCACCGTAAAAAATTGTAGCATTTCATTTTACCACATGAGGGTGGTATTTCCTCCATGTAGGCTATAATCGCACATTGACCATAAACCCTGAAGGACCGAGGCCCTTTGTGGTAGGCCTACAACAGATTTTTATTAAATATATCTCAATAATCATCATCTGTGGGAGACGCCTTGTTCTAACTTCAAAACCAATTCATTTCACAACTTCCTATCCCAAATCAATCTATCTAGTCTATTAGCAGCGGTGAGCCACCGAGCATAATCCGATTCAGAGGGGTCACTGAACGAAAATTGTATTGGAAATTAGAATCGGATAAACAGCATACAGGAGATTATATGGGATAGCCTAATAGCAAACCTATAAATGACATACGAGATGGATAAAATAAGATTGTCACATGAGAAAACCCAGGGCACATAACTGCGAACAGAAGGGAGAGCGCGATTAATCCAAGTGAAAGAGGGTTTGGCGCTTCAAATGCGCTTTGAGGAGAGAGAGAGAAAGAGGGACGGATGACAGAGAGGATGATAAGTGTAAGTTAGAGCAGTGTGTGAGTGGGCTAGTGCGTCTCTCTAACCAACGCGCAGGTTCTATATAGGCTGGAGTTGGATCAGTAGGAGATCATCAGGTAAGTTTGATTATTATTTATCAGCTCTTCACGCGCTTGCTATTCGTGTAAATATTAGGCTACTATCCAATTGACATGTCAAGCAGTGTCATTTAAAACGTTTTTTTTTTTTTTTTTTTTTTAGTATTTTGTAGCCTAGTTATTTTATGGTTAGGCCTATTATAGATTTAGCCTAATATAGCCTAGTTTGCGCAGTTTTATAACATTAATTAAAATAGGCTAGGTAGTTGTGGCTATTTAAAAATTATGCCACCAGTTGAACTTAGCACAAGTGCTGTGAAAATATTGTCACTAGTTAAATTCTAGACTATTATGGGCTGCAACCCAGTCCACACACAAAGCTAATTTAAAAGGACCATTTCAAATTTAATACCGCACAGTGACGTTAACAAACAACACGTAACTTGTTTTTAGTTTTGTCTTTTTTCTTCATATTTTGTATGACAGTAGGCATATTTGTTACCTCTAAGATCTGGTGATAAGAGTGTCTCAAGATAATTTTGTTTCTCGACTAAATTATTGCTTAGTTTATCTGTGTGCGTAGATTATTTTCAGTCTTAGACAACTCTGTGTGCTCCGCATGATTTTTTCCAGCGAAACAGGGTGTCTGGATGAGATTTAGGTAATCCGAAAATACAGCAGTTCTGCCCGCTGCTGCACAAAGTAGGCCTACAGATGAAGAAGAAGAAGAAAAAAAAAAGGGGGAGGTGGAGGGGGGCAAGGCCATATGACGCCGTCTGATGGTCTGTGACGCACAGAGCGACAGGTCTTCTTTAGCCAGATTAGGGCAGTCCTGTCTGTAAATGACACAAATTATGGTTTCTGAACTCTCAGATTAACCACTTTCAATGTATCTTCTCTCTTCGGAAAAGAGAAGAAAAGAGAAGAAATCACTGCGTTGTTTTAACGCTTTATGTTATGCGATAAATTCATTCAAAAACAAATGTTGAAAAACAATTTTTTGGAAGTTTCTTTTAAAAATACTTTATTTTTATTTTTCTTGTAGCGAAAGTGAGTGACTTTTTGCAGATGTCACTACTAAATATGAAAACAGTGCGACTGCTTTATGAATCAAGTAGACTTGTGTCCTAGCTATCATTTCACTACTTAGTAAATACAAAAATAATGTTAATGGCAATTTTAATAAAAGTAAAATAAAAAATATGGCTGAGGCACTGATACATATATATAGGCTATATATATATATATATATATATATATATATATATATATATATATATATATTAATATTCTCTTTGTATAAATATCCTCTTGAGTGGCTAAGGCACTGGTAGGCTATATAGGCTATACACAATTTTTTATATAGCCCATATATATATATATATATATATATATATAAATTCAACTGTATGCTTCTTAGCAACAAACTTATTGAAGTATATAGCCTATATATTTCAATAAGTTTGTTGCTAAGAAGCATCATTGCTACAGTATA
Organism: Abramis brama; assembly: GCF_963993115.1. Lineage (NCBI taxonomy): Eukaryota > Metazoa > Chordata > Actinopteri > Cypriniformes > Leuciscidae > Abramis > Abramis brama. The sequence continues at coordinate 30,066,147 of NC_139963.1, forward strand.
TAATATATATGTAGGCTAAGTAACACATAAGTTCACTTAATTTAAATTATTTTTTTAATGGACAAAAAATCTTTTTAAATAAAATCTAACCAGCACGTATAAAAACTCTTGAAATATCTTTTTCAAAGAAAAGTCATTTGTTCTTTTTTTTAAACCATTTTATTGGTTTGTTAAACATCATGTGTATGCAAAAGATTTTTTTTTAAATGTGTCGCTGTTAATCATCATGAACCAGCGAGGTCAAGTATGTAAGGCATGTATCTGTAAACTGAAGCAGGCTTTGGGGCTATCTCTAGAGAAATACAAAAATGTCATCCTTTTAACTATGACAAAAAAAGGCTTTATGTCCATCGTCTTTCATCACTGTGGTCAGTCCGTGTGGCTGACTGGGAAACAAACTACAGGAAGAGAATCATCACAAAGTCCTGCCCTCATTAATCCAACGGTGACCTTACTGCTCGACACATTCTTATGTAGTCTTTTATATGTCGTTCTGGTGACAAGATGTTGTTGGTTGTGTAGGCTCAAGTGTGAAAGTGAGGAGGCAGGGCGGGGGCCCTGTTCCTAATTTACTTAAACCCGAGGATTTTTGGATTAGCTTTGGCAATTAATCTCGTTATACATCTGCTGAGAGTGACTAGGTCAGATCAGCTGAGCAGGGCAGGTGGAGACATATCCATTGTGTGTTAATGTGTGTGAATAATGTTTTTGAGCACATTATAGTGTTTGAACACATATGGGCAGCATTATGCGTGCATGGTTGTGTTTTGGCATGTCACAGTTCCAGAAGGATTAATAACAGACATGCGGAGCCCTATAGCATTAGAGTTTACTCCATCAAAAGTCACGCCAGGCACAAAGAGGACAGAGGAGGGGAGGGAAAGAGAGAGATAGTGCGGGCTTGACAGAAGGAGGGGTGGTGGATGGGATGGAAAGGAGCACATAATAAAAAAGAGGGACATTAAATAAATACTTTAGACTAGAGGACACAAGACCGATCTAGGGGATATGTGTGATTTGGGGCATTTAGTTCATGTAGGTTATTTCAAGACAGTAACAGTCTGTTTTATGCCTCTAGCTGATCAGCCATGCGATTGGTCAGTATGCAGCATCGTGGGCGGAGGGCCGCAGAATCAGAGGAGGAGCCTAATCATGCTCCACCCCCTCCGCCCCCTCCCTCGCACCACTCCCACAACTTCATAAATATGAAGAACAAGTTCTTCAATGAGCTTGGCCATCTACCTAGTAAGTAATCATTTTATATCATGATATATGCCACACTTAATCTAATCTCAGCTGGCCACCAACATCATAAGACGTAGATATTTGGTTGAATATCTACATTGTGTAACCAAAATTCAATGTCAGAACAACGTCTAATGCCAACTTCAATGTGACGGAGAATACTGACGATTGCTGACATTGATATTTTGTTGCTTTTATGCCAACATGGTATTGATGTCAGACGCCAACATTTAAACGTGACGTAACCCAAACCCAACGTCTGCTAAACACCAAAATGTTAACTTTAACACAATGTTGAATTGTAACATTATGGTGATATTTCATTGTATTAAAGGGGTCATCGGATGCAAAATTCACTTTTATATGTTGTTTGCATATAAATGTGTCTTTGCAGTGTGTGGACACAACCACCATACAATGAAAAAAATCCATTCACTCTTTTTTAATCCTCAAAAAGTCTAAACACTCTCAATAATCAAGCCGTTTGGATTTTCTGAGCATTGATGTCATATTGCTCATGCTCCACCCACGACCACTGACGGACTGTCTCGTATTAGCATATTTCCGCCCTCAGCCATTTGTGAACTGTCAACCAAGGCAGCACTTTGTGTGTCTTGTGTCGAGAGGGGTGGGGTGAGCAGTTGCTCATTATCATTTAAAGAGGCATGCACCGAAACGGGCCGCTGAGAACAGAGCTGTTTTTGAGGAGGTAAAAAGGCTGTTGTTTTACACAACCATTGAGGAATTTAAACCAAAGTATGTTACAAAATTTACATGAAGACCCTAAAGAATCATACCAACTTGTGGAAAATGGGCATCCGATGACCCCTTTAAGTAAGCAAAATATAACATCTGTCCAATGTTGGCGTTTGACATCAAACTGATTATCATATTCAACCAAAATTTAACATCTCTCCTATGTCTTTTCTGATGTTAAATTGACCTCCAGTCCAGTTTCATCATATTATCATTACAAACATGCATCCCCATTAAACTGTGTGATAAATTAATTCCTACATTTTTTATTTATTTTTTCATTTCCATGTAAATTCTACATGTTTTCATCTATTCCATAAACAGACCACAAGATCAGAAGTAAGTTCCAATTTTTCAAAGCCTTATTCTGTCAGCCCTCCCTCCCTCCCTCCATCCATCCATCCATTCATTTTGCAGAAATTATGTTTTTTTTGTTGCATTGATCCATTTATTGATGTAATAGAAAACAAATTATGATCTTTCCATCATTCTGTTTTTTTTTTTTTCTTTCTCTACTGCACAGTGCCCATGTGGGCTATTGGTGCTATAGTTGTGGTCGTGCTAGCTTTGGTTGGCTGCTTTGCTTTCTGTATCTATAAGAAGTGCTTGGGAGGGAAGAAGAAAACAAAGAAAGTCAGAGAGAGGAAGGGAGGACGAAGAAGGGTGAAAAAGGAGGGAGATGAAGAAGCAGGCGAGGTGAGAGAGCTTGGAAGCTCAAAGCAGAAAATGGAACTCTGCCGGATCTTGTTTCTGTTAAATTATTAATTTTAATTTAATATTAAAAATATTAATTTAACCCCTCATTTATACTACCCATACTTAATACTCAACCCCCTTAGGAACAACCTAAAGAAGGAGAGGGCGAGGGACAGAAAGAAAATTATGGCAAGTTGGAATACAGTCTGGATTACAACTTCACTGACAATCAGGTTGGTTGAGAGTGGATGTTCATAATATGCATGCTAGTTATGAGATGGAATGATTAATTTTTTATACAAATCAGCAAAAATGTCGTTTTAAAGAATGTGTGACCAGCTTCTTGATTTTGAACACCTGACCCACAACCTTTTCTTCAACAATCTTCAGCTCATTGTCGGTATCTTGCAAGCACAAGACCTTCCTGCCATGGATATTGGTGGAACGTCTGACCCCTACGTCAAAGTTTATATGCTACCAGACAAGAAGAAAAAGTTTGAAACGAAGGTCCAGCGCAAGAACCTGAGTCCTGTTTTCAATGAGACATTCATATTTAAGGTATTGCAGTTATGTCCTTACAATCATGCATTTTTTGGGGGGATTTGCCAAAAGGCAATTTGTCATACACTTTATCTGTTATGCTTGATTTTGTTGTAGAATAAGTAACTGACTTTTTTTTCTGTAAACAAAGCAAATGGGATTTCTTTTCATAAATGGTACAGTGTTCAAATAGTATGTTTTATTTCTGTTTCCAGATCCCCTTCAATGATCTAGCGGGACAGACTCTGGTCTTGCAGGTGTTTGACTTTGACCGCTTTGGTAAACATGACGTAATTGGAGAGATCAAAATCGCCATGAACAGCATTGACCTGGGCCAGCCCATACACGAATGGAAAGACCTAGTTGGAGGAGAGAAAGAGGAAGTAAGGCTTTCCTTCAGACTTTTTACACATATTCTGTTCTTTGATGATGTTTAGCTAAACACACTCCTCTTCCTTCTCAACAGGAAGAAAAGCTTGGAGACATCTGTATCTCCCTGCGCTATGTGCCCACCTCCGGTAAACTGACCGTCTGTATCATGGAAGCCAAGAACCTGAAGAAGATGGATGTGGGTGGTTTATCAGGTGACTGTGGAAGCATTATTATGTTCAAATTAGATTACATTCTGTATTGTACTTGATATTCAAATGAAATTATTCTCTACACATCAAATGTGACTTTATTTCAATATAATCAGATTTCTATACTTTTAAATATTTCTGTGGAAATTCTGTGCATTTCTGTCTTTATCCATGTACAATGGCATCATCTCTTTCTCACTCTTTTCTTTCCCTTTCTCTCTTAGATCCTTTTGTGAAAGTGGTTTTGCAACACAACGGAAAGCGCATCAAGAAGAAGAAGACGACAGTTAAGCAGAACACACTGAACCCTTACTTCAATGAAAGTTTCAGCTTTGAAATCCCCTTCGCTCAGGTTCAGGTAAATACATCTGTTTGAAACACGACAGTACTTGCATCTCTAATACATTTACAGATTTACAATACAATGCAACCTTTTTTACTATGAATACACTACGATTATAGCGCTAATGTTACTAGTAAATTCATCTGTGTCTACAATATAATGGGTCACACTTTATATTAGGTGTCTTTAACTACTATGTACTAACATCAAAACATAATATTTGTTAGGTACAATGTACTTATTGTGTTCATGTTGTATTGTAAAACACTTTTGCTGCTATTGAGGTGGGATACGGGTAAGGTTAGAGACAGGTTTGGTGGTATGGGTAGATTTAAGGTGTAAGGGAAGGGTTAACAGTGTAATTACAAATGTAATTACATTAATTAATTACAGCTGTAATTACATACATGTATTTATTTAAAACAAATGTTTTAATACAATAAGAGCATTGTATCAAATTATTAATTTAAATGTTAGTAAATAGTAGTAGACACTTAATATAAAGTGGGGCTGTGGGACCAAAGAACAAAGTGGATTAAATGCGCATTGACCTATATTTCTCTGCTCCTCTGTGTCCCTGCAGAAGATCCAGGTGCTGATCACTGTCTATGACTATGATAAACTGGGAAGCAATGATGCGATTGGGAAGTGCTGGATTGGGTTTGGCGCTAGTGGGGTGGGTCTGCGACACTGGTCAGACATGTTGGCCAATCCCAGACGACCTGTGGCCCAGTGGCACACCCTTCAGCCTGAAGAAGAAGTAGACGCTGCCCTTAAAGCACCTATCCGCTAAATATCTTACTTATCCACCCCTCAAATAAAAGTTTTGGCTAAACATTATTTAAATCTCATACGTCCTATCACTGAGAAGCTTCTGTCTGTTGCGTTATTAACGTCATTATTTCCTGTACCCCTTCTTTACTGTGAAACAAAGGAGGATTAACTTTTATAAATGTTATTATGTATTTTCTGTTCATCTGGATCGTTTCTTATGTAAATGTGTGTGTATGTGGATGATAACTGTGTGTTTTGTTTGAAAGTGTTGTATGTCTATAACTGTATGAGAACTGTCCTGATTTGCCTCGTCTTTTCTGTGAACCAAGTTGACAATAAAAACAGCGACTGGATATATTATAAGAGATTTTAAGATGTGTTTTCATTTTATATACAAACAGACACAAAAGTTGTAAAATTCTCAGGAGTAAAACCTAGTAATTAATCGATGATAAATATTTCACCATAATCTACTAGAAAAGGCTTTAATAATATGGAAGCCATTATTGTCTGTTAACATGTCTACCAATATCAACTGTCTGGTTGGGTTCAGCAGTATTTATAGAGTTGTCCGGTTGTAGGTGGAAGCCTGGATTAATCTTGTGCTGTTTTCGGCTGTGTTCCAAGTGCAGTACTGGACTAAGCCATACATGTGAGCAGGGAATTAGAGCCAGAGAAGGGCGGGTGAGTGGAGAGGATGAAGGAGACCAGAAAGGACACACAGGCAAAGTCATAGAGAGAGAAAGAGAGAGACTGGAGAAGGTTGAACAGATAAAGAGGCTGCATTTTAAATACAAAGTTAGTTAACTGGTTAAATATGAATTGGTAAAAGACTACAAAACAGACGGATTAACATGAACACACAAGATGTGCTGTAAGGAAAAGGCAGTACATTGCAAACTTAGCCAAAATGATAGAAAGTGGACATGACTGAGATTGCTTATCCAACCAAATCAGAATATATTCACAAAATAGTCTATATCTTTACAATATTGTCATACGTTTTGGCTTTAGATCAGTAATTTGCCAGATACCTGAAAAATCTCCTAATCAACAGTGCTAATCTACATTAGCATGATATAAAGCATGTGTGAGGAAAATGTGTGAGGAAGTGAATCTGCAATTGTCACGCTACAACACTGCTGTTTTTAGACTAGCTTAGACTGAATGATTTTTAAAGCAGCTTCCCAAAGGCTCTTGTGTCACACAGCAACAATGTTTACAGCCATAATGGCCAAAAGTTTTGGCAGTTGTTGTGGTCCCTTAGCAAAAAGTAATTATACTTCAAGTTCATTTTATTAAGTATACTTAAGTAACGTTCAAGTATATTTTAAGTATACTTTATGTATAAAGTATACTAATATAGAAGTATACTTGTAAGTGTACTGTTTCGATACTACTTGGAACTAAATTGGCCCACTTTTTTGTGTATAAAATATTCTATTAATTATACTTTAAATGTAGCAGTATAAACTTTGAGTACGCAACTAGTTTACAACTAAGTTTTCCGTTTGTACTGCAACTACTACAAGTAAACTTACAGGTATACTGATAGTTTACTAGTCAAATATGTAGCACATTTTTTAGTGTATGAAAGCACACTTTCAGTAAACTACTAGTAAAGTAGTTTTATACTGCTAGTATACTTGTAAGTTTTCTTTAAGTGAACAACATACTTATAGTTTACTATTTATATATTATTTTTGCACTTTAAGTATACTACTATTTTCCTATTTAGGTATTGTTTTTATACTTGAAATATACCTTTAACTGTACTTTAACTTAACATTTTCAAACCATTTTATTCTAGCTTCATGCATCCTTTTTATCAAGAATTTAATGTGTTCAAAAGTTTCATAAAAAATCTGAGAAAAACGCATTTGTCAAAGACTTCGTCTGGATTGGATTCAGAACGATGATCCAAATATAGATGGAAATTCAGTCAATGGCGGAGAAAGAGTTAAGTAGATTTTAAGTAAATTCCTGTGTATGCTATCAGAGGACTATCGCCTACACAAAAATTCAGATACTCAGAATTAGAAACATATCGGTTTTCTTTATAAATTAATATTTTCCAAAAATGTACTAGATAAAAAATATTTAATAGGCTACTCAATCAAAAGAGTAAACACAACTACAAGCCAAGTATACTTAGAATACTTAATAATACTTTTAAGTATATCTCAGTCAAAAGATTGAGTACAAGTATAGGCCAAATATAGGCCTACATAGACCTTTCTGTCACTGTCAGTATTAGTCAAGTCAGGGTAATTATACTTTATTATTTTGAGTTTAAAATAAGTATACTAAGAGGACACTTGAATAAACTTCTTTTTCAGGGTTTTGATTCAGTGTTTCTAGATTATTTGTCACATGAGGCGTAGGACATAAAATGTACTAATTTATTGTGAACGAACATACGGCGGCCACCAGATGGCGACAGCAGACCAACACGTTCAGATTTAGGTCAAAATGTCAGGAATTTTATATATGTATATATGTATGTTTAATTATATCTCTAAATGCTGCCCACTGGAATGAGTTAATCTACAAAATGTATGTTAAATCATTGCTTAGGCTTCCATTATGTCATAGTGTTGATGTGGGCCTGCTGGTCACCTTCATTAGGCCTTAGCTATTACAGGACACAGACACATATTTTTTCTTTTACAATTACACTTCTAATTGAAACAAATGTTTGCAGGGAGCTATATGGCATAATGATGGTTTATGAAAGAGGTGAACACTCCCTCACGCAATTTTTTCCTACCACTGTCAATCCAGCACAAGATACTTCACCTAATCATAACCATAGCTGCCAACTCTCACGCATTCACCGTGAGACTCACGCAATTGACACTTTTCACACGCTCTCACGCCACACATCCATTTTCTCACGCACAGAAAAATCGCGAAGCAAAGAGGACACGGAGACCGACAGACTAGACAGAGCAGGTTACTTATGATATAAAAAAAATCTCAGCTCTCAGATTTTGTCACTTTTGTTACGAAATTCAGACAATAAATACCGTTTTGGCGCTTGTAAATGTGACGCGACAGATCCCTAGCGGCACGTGAACCGATCATCTCTAGCTGATAGTAAATAACGTTAAACACGAATGAACACTGTTGAAAGATACAGTACAACTTACCGAAATGTATATTCCTCATACATAATATCGACCAATCAATCAAAGGGGTCAATAAAACAGCTGGAGAACAATTATGTCACATAACATTTACCTCAGGAAAGCCATTTAATGACCATAATATACATGGATTTCTCGGCGACGTCATCACTGCTTGCGCACGCAACCAAGAGGCAAAAGACCCGCGGTCTTCGTACCGGAGCAAAGGGTTTAGGCTAGTAGCAAAGTGGTGGTGTTGTCGCTAAGTCAAGATGCCAAGGAATTGTTGCGTAATTTATTTACATGCAGGCCTATCTGTTGTGTTTTATCTGCTCATTTAAATTATACGTGTTGTAAGTAATTCCAAATCTAGGCGAATGGAAGAGTGGGACAGAAGGAGGAAGTTATAGCTGCTATATTCTTTATATTCATAATTTGACGAGCTGCACATGACCACATAGCACGTAGTTATATGCATCAAGGGATTTGTACGCTCTTATCATTTCTCTTGTACACTTGGTGTCTGAATAAGATAATTAT